>NW_026267146.1:2341637-2377611 GCF_000697945.3 Frankliniella occidentalis | reverse complement strand
CCCCCCCCCATCCCCGCTCCGCCGCGCCCCGTGCCCCGCGCACTGCGCCCGGAGTCCGTCACGGATGAGGCCTCGCCCCGAAGAGCCATACCGTCCGTCTCTTTCTCCCTCTCTCTCTCCTTCGCCCTTCCGCCCCGGTGGCGCCTCTTTCTTCTCTCTCTCTATCTCTCTCTTCTTTCCTCTGCCGCTTCCTGAGTGCGCGAGGCCCGTGCAGGCCCGTGCAGGCCTACTCCTTGGCGCTCAGTCCAGTCCGGCCCGCTCAGGCCGCCACTCAGGTCGCCGTCCGCACGCAGTCCAGGTTGCCGCCGCGGCCGCCGCGCATCCCTCAGACGCGGTACACGTACGAACCTCTATAACCAGGCCGTCGTGCTGCTCAGGTCCGTGCCGGTAGGTCACCCCGTCGAGGCTCCTGGCCAGGTTGGCGTCCAGGCTCCACGACGGGGGCCCCGAGGCCCTCACCGGGCCGCCCCTCCGGACGCGAGGACAGCGATGTGCGCACTGCCGGAGCTACTGCAGCCCGGCCATGAGGACCCCGTCGGCCCTGGCGCTGCTCAGCATCCTGCTGTGCCTGCTGCCCCTCGCGCCGGCGCAACCCCAGCCGCAGCAGGACAGCCAGTATCAGGAGGTAAAAGTCTCTGTTGTCCCTCTCCTGGTACACCATTTATCGAATACCTCATGGGACCTAGGACATAAGGTTCATGTGCTCAGCTCAGACCAGCACGGCGCCAGCGGACTTGACGGAAATAACTTTTCGGGGCGTTGATACACGCTAGTCCTATGCAGCCAAGATTGCAGACAAAGGGTAGCTAGAATTTAGTTACAGAGGATACCACGGTCAAAATTCCTAATCTGAATGCGTCAAACTCCGAAAACAATAGGAGACACAACTTTCCAGTCGGACTCAGCACTCAGCGCCAACAGACATTGGCGGGCACCCACCGCTAGCCGTATCCTTCCCCGGGCTACCGCTGCCCCCCCCCCCTTTCTGTCTCTCTCTCCCTCTCCCCCCGGCCCCCAGTGCTACACAGACCGTAAAAACAAAACCAGGTGCTTTAGCGCGAAGCAGCGAGTTGAACGCGGGACCTGAACAGGGCGGTCCGTATACGACTGCTCAAGCAGGGAATTATGGCGCCGAGAAAATGTTTTTGACATACGCGCCTCGCCTTCCGTCACAACGCAATACTACGCAGCCCGCTCCGGTCGTTAAGGTGTTCCGTCCAGGACGGGGCGTTCTCTGCCCCGCCACTGCGTGGGCGTAACGCAGCACACCCAGTGACCCGCATACGGAGGGGCGGGGCCGGGGCGAGGCGGGGCGGACGCGGCCTTGATTCAACGGCGCCATACGACCGTCGCTGTAATCCTTGTTTCCGACGTGTATATGATGATTGTCGTGTGGAAGAAGAAGACGGTGATTCTCATTCTGTTGACTCGTGTGTTCGCTATACTTGATCCTTCAGCCAAATATTTGGCCGATTGACCGAGACGGCGGGGACGCCGATGTGCACTCATTCCTAGAGTCTAGGACCTAGACGCTCTTTTGTTTGGCGGGGGATGCCTACACCTGGCATCGGACACAGCAGGGTCCTTCTCCACTACTCGCAATGGAGCAGAACTCGAGGGGTCGACAACTGACCCATTGGTCCATTCGCATCCGGGCTCTCAGAGATCATGGTGCAGACTGATTCCGAAGAGACCTCAAGGGGCGCTGCTCTATGAGTGCGACAAGGACGGAGCTATACGGAAAATATATGAGATTGTTCTTCGAAATCAGTCGGCAGAAAGTACCCGTCGTTCGAGGTTCAGCAGAAATTGCCAAGTTCAGTCTGTGCAAGCTCTCGTAGCGCCTGATAGGTATGCAACATCTGCCTGCAATACTTATGTGTACCACAGGGTGGCCTACCCCGGATCTCACAGGCGCCTAGCTCTCCCGTAATTTACCGAACGAATTTTCTGAGATAAACTGGCGTGCTAAGGCGCCATAAAGCCGTATGGTCTAAAGCGATTTCTAGCAACCCCACACGCAGGCCATCATGCGGCAAAGTGCTGGGTGTTTCTTTGATTGCGCTCCAGTGTTACGGAATTGCATACTCACTAGGGTCGCAGGAGGCCATGGCACTTTGGGTGTGAAGGGAGCAGGCAAGCCCGTGACATCCGGTATTACTAGGAAGGTGGACGCGACGCGGCCAATCGGCCACCCACAACAAGGTGTTGATCGATAACGCAGACAAAGGGTGTGTTCAGACAAATTCGCACCTCGCTCCCCAACTGAAATCCACAATTTGCCTTTATCTGTGCCACAGGCCAGCCAGTTCCTCAGAGAGTATGATCGCGAGGCGGCCGCCATGTGCTTCCGGGTCACGTCGGCGACCTGGGGCTTCAGCACCAACGTCACCGAGAGCAACCGCCGCAGAATGGTGAGTTCCAAACAGTGGCCTGGAGATTTAGCACAATCGTCTCCAAAAGTAACTCCCGCAGAAAGGTTTGTACCCAAGCAGCGACCCGGAGCTAACCATATATCATCACCGATGGCGCAGCCCCCCCTGAACGGTAACAAGCAGCGCACCACCCTTCTTATTTTCCCACCTACCCATTACAGTTATCTCGATAGCAGCACAAGACACCGTCGAGGTGCTGCTGCATTACGGTGTGCATGGTCGCTGCGCGCCCGTCTCGTCTCCGCGGAGCTGGCAGGGCTAGAGGGAGCACACCGCCGTGCGCCGTTATACTCTGCGTCGCGCTGGGGCGGCCGTGGCCGTGGCGGCAGTGCCGCCCCTCGGGCCTCCGTGCCCTGCCCTGCCCTGCCCCGCCCCGCCGCGCCGCGACCACGCCCATGACCGTCCCGCTGCACCCCGGCAGTCACACAGCGGCACGGCGGCGGCGTGGCGTCATGTCCCGCTGCCCTCCCCGCCCTCATCTGCCGATTTTTTCCTCCCCACTCCTTTCTCTCTAGTTTCCTCCGCGACGAGAAAAAGCAGCGGAGGTGGCGGTGCCAATAGGAGCACCACCGACGACGCCTGCAGTGCAGCAGCGCTAAGTAGGCGGGGCACCTCATTTCCTGGTGCATATTTTCCCCCGCGTCTTCACTCCGACAGGACGCCGCGGCGGCTGAGGCGCACAACACTATACCATCCCGAGGGGACCAAAAAGGCGTAAAGTGCGCACCTTGGGAGTGTCGCCCGCGAGCAGAGATCAGCGCACGCCACGCCCGCGGCTACGCCACGCCACGCCCTGGCTGAACTAAAATACGTCTTCCGGTGCGGACCGCCACCGCGCCGGGCCGGGCCCGCGAGGAGAGGCGGAGGCCGTCGGGAGGCTCACTGGCTGCGCCTCCCCCGCGCGCAACATCCTGGAGGTGTCGCAAATGTGTATCACATGACGTAGGCCGGGCCCGACCACCACCCGCGAGCGCGCGCGTCCTCCAATTCGAAAATAATTGTGGATAATGAAGCAGCGAGGCTGCAACATCCACGCTGCTGGGCTGCTGGTGCCGGCGATGGGCCGGCGCCACCCGCGAGGGGCTCCCGGGCGTGCCCAAGTAGTATACCACAGACACGCGTCACGGTTTACGACGTCTTGGTCAAAACGAGTATAAACTGCGGCTTGGAAACGTCGTATGCGACGTCAACGCAATAACGTCACAAACACTGGGCCATAACGCGATGGCGTTACTTCTCCTTGGCGAGGCGAGGCACGTTAGCGGTGGTTACATGCCATGTGACATGAAGAGGCGGCTAACCCGGGGCGCACGCCGCGCGCATTGTGCGAATCATCTTTCCTCCGGACCGAAACAGTTCTGCCGTTATGATGTTGCTCTGCAGGCCCTGCAGCGAGCGTCTGCCTGGCGTCCTGCGCACGGTCCGTGACCTCACCGCCGCCGTTGTGTTGTTTCTTTGACTGCCTGCAGCTCGAGGAGCAGGCGCTGTCGTGGAAGTTCGGCCGCGTGTCCTGGAGGAAGGCGACGTCGCTGTCCTGGGCGCGCATCTCCGACCCGGCGGCCCGCCGCCAGCTTCAGATCCTGGCCCAGGAGGGCCGCAACGCGCTCGCCGACGACAGGTTCGCGGAGGTGAGGACTTTTAGGCCCCTGTCGGGGACCGTCGAGAAGGCTGCGCCGGGAGAATCCCCGGAAGCGACCCTTGACTCACGTGTAGCGGCCTGGGTTGTTGGGCCCATGGACGATTCGAGTATCTCGAAAGAAGAAATCTACAAGCATCATGGCTGTCATCCTCTATCTTTCCTTTACACGACCCTCTTTCGGGCAGCCATGATGCTAGTCGCATTTCTTCTGGTGGCTAGAAAGATGTAATAATACAACCCCAAACCATCTGCCAGCGCGTCACAGACCTGGCACGACGGGAAGTGCGGGAAGTTGGCCGTAGTCTTCCCGTAGCGGTACGCCGCGGTCGGCGGAGCGTCGGTGGCGGCGTCCCGGACGTGCGGCGGGTCACCGGGCAGGCTCTGAAGGGGCGCCGCCCAAAGGCATTCTGCAGGGTCACGGGCTGACGCCGCCGATGCGCTGCCGGGCCCTTAGTGATGCATCCTGCCCAGGCGGAAGTGATCGGAGTCGCGCCTCGCCACAAAATCACGGCGGCGAGGGTCCTCGGGGCGGGGCCCGGCGACGGGGCACAGTGACCTGACCCTCCCCGCACACCTGCCTGTTGCAGCTGATGCAGCTCATCGCCGACATGAAGGACGTGTACGCCCGCGCGCGGGTGTGCCCGACGACGGGCGTGCCGGGCGCGGCGACGTGCGACTGGCGGCTGGAGCCCGAGCTGAGCCGCGTGCTGGCGCGCTCCCGCGACCCCACCGAGCTGCTGCGCGCCTGGACGGCCTGGCACGACGCGGTGGGCCCGCAGCTGCGCGCCAAGTACGTGCGCTACGTGCAGCTGGCCAACGAGGCCGCCCGCCTCAACGGCTTCCGGGACGCGGGCGAGCACATGCGCGCGCCCTACGACGACCCGGAGCTCGAGTCCGAGGTGACGCAGCTGTGGGCGCAGGTGTCGCCGCTGTACCGCCAGCTGCACGCGTACGTGCGCCGCCAGCTGCACCGCCACTACGGCGACCTGGTGCGCGAGGACGGGCCGCTGCCCGCCCACCTGCTGGGCAACATGTGGGCCCAGAGCTGGAAGAACATTGCGGACCTGGTCGTGCCCTTCCCGGACAAGCAGGGCGCCGACGTCACCCCGGAGATGCTCCGCCAGGGCTACACGCCCGTGAGGTGCGCGACGACGGCCCCCCGAGGCCCCATGCACGCCACTCGCACTTTGCACCACAGCCCGCCCTGAGGCCCGGCCGCTGCGAGGCGAGCCCCTGGGTGGTAGGCAAGCCTCGCGCTCACGGCGCAGCCCGGCACGGCGGGTGGCCTATCCAGCATCCGCGGGCGCCTGCGGTCTGCGCGCGCTGGACCAGCAGGCCTGAAGGCGGCGCGGAGGGTTCGCACTCGCACTGCACGCTGCACGCACCGAAGTACAACCTCAAAAAAAAAAAAAAAAAAAGAAGTGCGTTTTGACCAGAGCGTTTCGGCCGTCCTTTTCTGCAGGATGTTCCAGACGGCCGAGGAATTCTTCACGTCGCTGGGGCTCAAGCCCATGTCGATGGAGTTCTGGCGGCACTCGATGCTGGAGAGGCCCGTGGACCGGGAGGCGGTGTGCCGCGCCTCGGCCTGGGACTTCTGCAACCGGAAGGACTACCGGTGAGTGGCTCTGGCGCGAGCCGGTGGGTCTGGTAAGAAATACTTGCATGCATCAAAAAAGAGAATAAAAGTTCCTAACATCATCCCCAGGATCAAGCAGTGCACCGAGGTGACGATGGACGACCTGCTAACGATACACCACGAGATGGCCCACATCCAGTACTACCTGCACTACGCCGAGCAGCCCTACATCTTCAGGCGCGGCGCCAACCCCGGTAACACCACATTTGGCAATCGGGCGAAATAATAATTCCCATTATTTAGAAAGACCTTTTCTTTGTTGTTGTGAGGAACAACTGTCCGCAATAATTCGTCTCCACGTTTTCTCCTCCCGCCCGCGTAGCGTTCCACGAGGCCATCGGGGACGCCATCGGCCTGTCGGTGTCAACGCCCCGACACCTGCAGAGGATCGGCCTGCTCAACAACATCACGGACGACTACGGTAGGTGATAAACGCGCGGTTGCGGCGCTGATGCAACTCCCATGAGGCGATTCCCGCATGATCATTACTCGCTGCGGTGCCCCTGTGACCTGCGGAGGGGGGAGGGGGGTGAAGTTCATTTCAAAGTCTATGCCGCAAATAGGCCCCGAGTTCCCCCTCGATCGGAACGGTAGCGAGCCGCCTCGCCTCCGCCGCCGCCGCGCCGACGCGGTGGCACGCATTAGCCAATGTTGCAGTTGTGGTGGTCTTTGCCGAACTTAACAAGTGGGACAGTGGGGCCCGCGGGGCCCACCGGGCGTGTCACCTGTCAAACACGGAGGGTCGCGGAGTCGTGAGAAGGACGCGGCCCCAATATTCAAACAAGCAGGGCCTTTTCATCCTTCTCGGCCAAAGTCCAAATCATTGAAGGCGCACAATGTTGCAGAGACCAACATCAACTATCTCCTGACGGTGGCCCTGGACAAGGTGGTGTACCTGCCCTTCGCGTACGTCGTAGACCAGGTGAGGTGTATTTCGCGTGTCTCGAATCTTAAAACTACTTTATTACTATCATTTTCCGGAGCAACATTTTATCCTTCTGACCTCCCCCCGTGCCCATGCAGTGGCGCTGGCGCGTCTTCTCCGAGGGCGTGGAGAACATGAACGGCCGCTGGTGGGAGCTGCGCATGCGCCACCAGGGCGTGCTGCCGCCCGCGCCCCGCTCCGAGAGGGACTTCGACCCCGGCGCCAAGTACCACGTGCCCGCCGACACGCCCTACCTGCGCTACTTCGTGAGCCTCGTGCTGCAGTTCCAGATCCACGAGGCGCTCTGCCGCGCGGCCGGCCACCCGGGCCCGCTGCACACGTGCGACATTTACCGGTCCAGGGAGGCGGGCCGCCTTCTGGCCGAGGTAAAAACTCCCTATCATAAGACCAACGACATTTTTTCGAAAGGAAAGGGGGGAAAGTCTCAATCAAGAGTCGATCTTGAAAGAAGGTGATACAAATTTAAGAATAGCATTGTGTCCTAATTTTTCCCATATTGGTCTGGTAGAGTCTAAGAAAAAGTGCAATGCTGAAATAACTCGTTCGTCCCCGTGCTACAGGGTGGTCCACAGACCCCTTCCTTTATTTTGCTTATACAGTACCGCATGCAGGCATGCGGGCGGGCTTGCCTACCGTCTCTCTCCGCGACGCCTTATGGCCCCTTGCGAATATGCAACCCGGTCTGCATCCGGTACAGTATAAGCAAAATAAAGGAAGGAGTTGGTGGACCACCCTGTATATCGCCTCTCTGCTACACCCGGCACTCTTTTATGGCTTGCCTGCACCCAGGCGGCAGGCGGCCTCTGGGTGGCCTGGAGGCGTAGGGGAGAGGGGGATGGCGGAGCGGGCTGAGACTCGGTGTTGTCGGCCAGGGTGGGGCTGCTGGTGCGGACGCCTCAGCCTCTCTAACCGCACTTCACATTCAGGTTCCACCCCCCCCCAGCCTGGTTCTCTTTTTCCCTATCGAGAGTTGAAGCTGGCTGACACATTACCATCACCTGTTTGGTGTTTGGCTACTGTCTCAAGGTACCATCTGCTAATGAAATGCCCGTCGGTTAGGTCCTTTCCCCTATCGAGAGTTGAAGCTAGCTGCCACATTACCATCACCTGTTTGGTGTTGGCTACTGTCTTAAGGTACCTGTCTGTCGGCCAGGTACTGTCGCTGGGCGCGTCGCGGCCGTGGCGGGACGTGATCCGCGTGGCCACGCAGGGCGCCACGGACCGGCTGGACGCGCGGCCGCTGCTCGACTACTTCCAGCCGCTGGCGCTGTGGCTGCGCGTGCAGAACCGGGAGCGCGGCGTGGTGGGCTGGACCACGACCAGCCAGGAGACGGCGCTGTTCGCGCGCTGGGCGAGGCCGCTGACGGCGGCCGCCCCCGGCTGCGCCGTCGCGCCGCCTCATCACCTTCTCGTCATATTTATTGTTTTCGTTACTACTTGCTTGTCACAACAATAAAAGGATACAATCTCAAGTGTGAATGAGCCTCATCATGTGCTGGCCGAAGCGCGCACTGCGTTGTTGGACAGGTCGCGGACCGTTCGCGGTTTGTACGGACTAAAGGCGACGTGGCTCACACTTCGCCCCTTCCCGCCTCACGACGACTGGGGTGTCCCACGCCACACCGGGCGGGATTTTGGGTTGCCTGCGCGCTGACCACAGGCGCCGTAGGGGGAAAGACCACCTGTCTGAAGCCCCCCTAGGGAGGGGGGGGGGGCGTGTGAGGACCTGAAGGGGATTCCAAGTCGCACATCGCGCTACGCAGCTGGCTGACCTCACCCCCGGAAAACGCTTTTCAAACGCCAACACTCCAAACAATCTAGGCAACGGCAGCGTGCCTTACAGGCAGAGGTCGCCGCCGTCCGAAGACAACCGCGGAGGGCAGCCCCGCGGGAGGGGCGAGGGGAGGTGAAGGCGGAGGACGGCCCCAGGCCGGGTGGCGCGCGAGCCGCGAGCCCCTTCCTGCCTACGGGTAGTGACAGTCGGACAGTTCTCCTGACCGCGGCCCCGCGGGAAAACGTCTACCATGTCGCGTGTCGTCGGCGCCACCGTGGACGTGCTGACGCACTTTGCGACCGGGCTCTGGACGTATGCTGGTGTGTAAATACTGGACCTCGAGCAGGTCAGGTCGGGATTTATTGCTGATCTGTTACCCGGCCTCTGTGGCTGGACTGCGGGCAAACTTTGTGATCGTTCAGAAAGTACGTCCGCGATTCGTCGTTACGAAACTGCAAATCTGAGCCTAGCAAGCTCTGATAGCGCCTGATAGGCAACATCTACCATGCAGTGCGTGCATGTACTGCGGGGTGGACTACCCCGAGTCTCGCAGGCGCCGAGCCGACGTAATTCGCCGAATGCATCTGAGAAAAGCGGACGGACTTTCTGAGCGATCCCTTGTGTCGCGACTAATGAGCGGATGGACGCTGAGACACATTGACGTGTTCCATCACAAGGGTAGTTTGACGAATGGGGGGAGGTCTTTGTGTGGGGGGTTGCTCCTTGGGGGTGCGGAGGGGCGTGTTCGAAGGAAATGTAACGAATCAATGACGACAATGGCGTGATTCCTCTGAACGGCAGACCCTCGGTCCGAGCACCTGCCCATGGTGAAGAACCCCTTGCCGGTGGCCGCCATCATCTGCGGCTACCTGTACTTCGTGCTCTCGCTCGGGCCGCGACTCATGAAGCACCGGCAGCCCTTCAACCTGGACAGGGTCATGCTGGTGTACAACGCGGTGCAGGTCATCTGGTGCGGCTACCTCATCAGAGAGGTGAGGACCGCGACGAACCACCACACCCCGCCTTACGCCATGTCATCGCACACCTTGTTTTTAAAGTTTAAAGTAAATGCCTCGCCATAATGTCTCTCGGCAGTGCGTGCGTCTCGCCTGGGGATGGAAGTACAGCTGGACTTGCCAGCCTCTCCCCACAGGAATGGAAGTGGCAGACTACGAGGTAAAAGTGATCCATTCTCCCTCTCTGCTGGCACCTCGAAATAGCCGCAAGGGATAAACTACAATTGTTGTGTTTCAGACGGCCTTTGGCGTATGGCTTTACTTCATTCTTAAGATCGTGGACCTGTTGGATACGGTAAGTACCTTTTCTAAGTACACCCAGAACAACCGCATGTTTAAACAAGAAAATGGTATTGCCCACGAGCGGGCGCTTAACGAGTGGGGTACTTCTTAAAACTGTACCTATATCCGAGAGTAGATTGTCCGACGCTAAACTCTACACTTCGTTTCAGGTCTTCATGGTCATGCGCAAAAACTTCCGCCAAATCTCTTTTCTGCACGTGTACCACCACTCGGGTATGGTGTTCTGCATTTGGTTGGGTGCCAAGGTTTACCCCGGTGAGTTTGGGTCTCTCCGACCTCTTTTCAAATAATAGCGCGATAACGGCGGATCCAAAATGACACTTCCGGTTCCGGTCCCGCAGGCGGCCACCACACTTTGCTGGGCCTCATCAACTGCATCGTCCACTGCTTCCTGTACGGCTACTACTTCCTGAGCCTCGTGGAGCCGCGCGTGAAGAGGGCGTGGTGGAAGAAGTACATCACCCTCATCCAGCTCGTGCAGTTCGGGATGAACGTGGTGCACGAGGCGCTGCCGTTCCTCATCGCCGGCTGCGAGGTGGACCGGCGGATCAGCGGCGCGCTCGTCGTGCAGAACGTCTTCATGTTCGTCCTCTTCGCCGAGTTCTATTACAAGAACTACATTCGAAAGGCGCCCGAAAAGACTCGAAAAGACACCTAATCGAGCGAGCTTCATTTCCATGAGAGATAGACTCTGACCCGTGAATAGCAATGAGAGCTCCGACATGCTGTGCGCCCGGCGCAGAGAAGTTGGGCATGAGAGGCGCGCACAGTGAACGCCCCCCGGGATGACTCGAGGGAACGTTGGGCACGATGGCGTTCTGGAGTGCGACTGGAGAGCTCACGGCGAGCTCACGGCGAACTCACGGGCTGCGCCTTCTAAACTTCTCAAAATAGGGTGAGGGGGTTGGGGGGTAACGTTTTGGGAACGTTTTTCAGGTGAGCTCACGGTGAGCTCGGCGTGAGCTCTCTAATCGCACCCCTGGTTGCCTGATAACAGCCCTCCTGGCGCGGTGGGGGTGGGCGTCAGCTCCCACATACAGGGGCTTGGCGGGTTTGCCTACCCAGCGCGTTGCAGGCGCTACTATTAGCATAGTGTAAGCATGATCAGGACTATCAAGTGGCCCACGGGCCACGGGACGTTTCACAGTTACAGCGCACCTCATGCAGGCGTGCGGGTGGGTTTGCCTATTGTCTAGAGCCATGGCACATCATGGCCAACGAGTAGGCAACCCGGCCATCGTGTGCAGGTAAAGTACACAGTACACGCACTAAATGTTGCGAGGTCCGTGTTGAGAAAGCAGTTGAGTCTTTTAATAATCATCTAAATCAAAGACATACAACAGCCCGGCTACCGGCTATACTCGTTCAGGCAAGAACGTTTGAGGGCCTAGTCGAAAGGAGCCAAACGTTCCCTTGTGACGCCTATGGGTATCATCGCCTCAGAGAACGTCACCTTTGGGGACGTTCACTGTGGGGGCACTAAACTAGAGTGTCCACGTCTGGGTACGCGGCCAGCCCGGGCCCGGCCTCAGCCACAACGCTGCCATCTAGACGCTACTGTGTAGCGCGAGTGTGTTTAAATATGTTTTTTTAGAAATATATTGTTAAATATATTGTGCGTACAAACACGTTACCATAAAGCAATTTTGTCAAAATCATTATTACATGAATGCCTATTAGTTTAGTCAAGTCGGCTCAATCGGAGAAGGTGCGTGCAGTGCGTGCGTATGAGCGTATAAGCCACGGTGGGAGGGAGAGGAGGGGGACCCATCGCACCCACCCCTCCCCACTCTTCCCCCTCGCCCTGCCTCCTCACGGCTCTGCTAACGCTCGCTACTCTAGCCGACAGGACACCAGGTGCCACCTCTTCGAAGCTCACTTCCGCGAGTCAACGACCGCCGACAAACGCAACGCAATCGCCTTGTCGTGTAGAGCCCTTGCCCAGTAGGGTTGGGCTCACGGCGCGCCTGGCAAACCTCCTGTGCCGGTTAATCTGTTCTCTGAAAATGTTTTATAAAGTGCGGGCGTGCGGGCCCCTTACTACCGCCTGACAACCGAGTGTACTTGGATCGTCCATTCTCAGATTCATTCGGCAAATTACGGGAGGAGCTTGCCGCCTGCGAGGCTCGGGGTAGGCCATCCCACACTACACGCATGCAAGATGTTGCCTACCTACCCTACCAGGCGCCATGAGCTGACAGAGCGAGGATTCTCGCCTTCCGGAGGAGGGCCGACGCACTCTCTGGATTATTCCTATACAACCCCGCAAATTTGCGCGTGTGGCCTATCTTCACGACGATCATTCAACAGGTTTTCATGGTTTTCAACATAAACTTCCCCCAAATATTTCCAACTGCCAGAGACCTACGACGAGTAAATCATCATCGTGAGAAACAAACTGACCTCGTCTCGTGAATATGAATGGGTTGCTCTCAGTGTTCGGCGCTTGGGTCCGGCCGGTAATTGCGCAAACAGATTCGCATCCCACGAGCCGTTCGGTACCGCTGACGCTAGAGTGACGCATGTGAAACAACCAAGTCTGCACGAGATTTTTTCTCAAAACTTTGAAATGTGTACATACGTAACTCAAGATGAGAGAAATAAATATGTGATGCCCTTCCCAAGAATTGCAAAGGGTGCGTTAATGTGCAACGTAGTAAAATAGAAATAGGAAATAACAATACAAAGTTGAACAGCTTGTTTGACCCTTTTCCATTTTAAATTTAATTTCGTTATATTAAAATGTACAAGCAGCACAGCCCTATATCAGGAATGTTATAAAAATTATAAAAGAACAAAATAATTTCAATGAGCTAACATTCACATCCTTCAAAACAAGACATTGCTTAATAAAAATCTACCATTCACAAAAATGCAAGATATCATTTTAAAATTACTATACAACTTAAGTAAAAAGAAAATAAGAAAAAAAATATGAATTGTTTTGATCACATAAAGATTCAAACCCTGTCAATTGTCCCAAAATTTGTTTGTTGCTTTTGCAACAATATACAACAGCCTAATTACCACATGGAACACATATAGAAGTAACACTTTAACAACCAAGCTATGACAGATTAAGCAACACAACAACTTATTCCTTCACATTGGGATAAGGACCATCTTGAATGGTGATAGGCAGATCTCTCATAAGGAACTTCAATGGTAGGATGATCATTATCCAGATCACCAAAAGCAGACACTTTTCTATCTAGGTCATAATCACATTTATCCTTTCCTTCCCTTTTAACTGGGGAAGCATCACAGCCACCAAGAGATAAATAATTCTCCTTACACTCTTTTGAAGAATCATCACAAGTTGATGAGTCAACTCCTAGAGAAGTACTTAAATCTGTCTCACCAAAATTTTCTGGTGAGACAGGCCTGTCTCATAGCTTGCTCAAGGCACATGCAACTTTTGAGGAGGTTGGCCTATTCAAGAAAGAAGAAATAAAATTCCCAGCATCTATAAGCTTTTCTAAATCGACACCAGTTTTTATGCCCATTCCATGCAACATGTACACAACATCCTCGGTAGAAACATTGCCTGAGGCTCCTTTAGCATATGGACAACCCCCTAAGCCTGCAACGGATGAATCCACCACTGCAACACCATGCTAAAATAGGGGGGGAAAAACAAAGCAAAATTGTGAGAAAAGAAAAAGGCAATTTTTAAAAACTTGCAAAAATTATAATTACTTACTTGCAGAGCCATAAGAATATTGGCTAATGCTTGACCATATGTGTTGTGACAATGGACTGCTATGTTGTTTACAGGAACTAAACGAGATACTTCAGTAAGCATGGTGTCCATTTCACCTGGAGTACCTACACCAATTGTGTCTCCGAGTGAAATTTCATAGCATCCCATATCCATCATTGCATTAGCTACCTGAAGTGATTTTATCCATTTAATTAGTAGATAAAAGAGATAACATTATTGAAACAAGATTTTTGGTAAAGTTTAGTGGAAACTTACTTTGGCCACCTTGAGCGGACTGATTTTCCCTTCATATGGACAGCCCAACACACATGACACATATCCGCGCACTCGCAAACCTTGATTTAAAGCTTGACGGACCACATCAGAGAAACGCTGCAGGCTCTCATCAATAGAGCAGTTTATGTTTTTCTGACTGAATGATTCTGATGCTGCTCCAAAAACAGCAATTTCTTGTGCACCGGCAGCGATCTAAAATATAAAGAAAATATTAAAAAAAATACAAGATACGTAATTTTTAAAATTTACAAAAATTTAAATGAAAAATGAATTTTATAGGGAAGCACACTTACTGCAGCATTTAAGCCCTTTAAATTTGGCACAAGCACTGGATAACTAACTCCAGGTTTGTGATCGATTCCCTTCAAGACTTCAGTTCCATCAGCTAACTGTGGCACCCATTTAGGAGAAACAAAGCTAGGGAGAGAAGACGTCACACCATCAAATGCTGAACTCAGAAAGACAAAATCAGATGGTCACAACTTTCGATTATATACCTTGTAGCCTCAACAGTGCGTAAGCCTGCAGCAGCTAACCGGTTTATGAGTTCAATTTTGATATGGGTAGGAACTTTAAGGGGTTCATTTTGAAGGCCATCTCTTGGACCAACTTCAACAATTTTGACAAATGATGGGTACACACCATCTCCAATACTTCCCTGGGTTGCCTGTCGAAAGTATGTCAGATAAAAATTAAAGAAGTACTGTAACAATAGGGAGGGGCATAAAAAATTCATTTAAGATCTCGAGAAGCACATTCTGTTAGTTTTATTATAAACATGCACAATAGAAACGAAAAATAATAAATTTAAGGCAGATGACAAAATATTGCTAAGCAACAATTATTGAGATAAAATCTAAAAGTACTGTAATAAATAAATATTAATTACAATTAGATACATAGACACAAGAAAGAGGAAAAAAAGTAGAGGTGTCGCAACAGCAGATCTAATCCTTGGATAAAAATATAGCAATTGATTGTGTATGAATGACAGGCATTTTTATCTACCTCCTCTGAAGAATGTGCAGTACAGAACAAAAAGGCTTGTTACAAAGTGTCAAGCAGGTTCTCAAATAGCGCAAAACCATGCAGCCATCAATCAGCAAAAGGTAACGACTAGAAAAAGAAAATGAAGTGCGGAAAGAAGGTGGAATTAACTAAATTTGCAGCAAGTGTCTACTGTGTTTAAAAGTGCAAATTGAGGCGCAAAAGTAGCGAAGTAAAAATTGTGACATGAACAAAAGAAAATATGGGATACGGATGAATGGAAAAATAGAGCATTCAATGGAGCAAATGGTAATACCTTCATTTTGAATATCATATGAAATTTATCTAAAAGTCGATTGTTAAACACTTTAACTGGCAACGAGTACAGGCGTTGATAAGGGAATCCAGTAGTCTGCCTGGGGGGAGCAGCAGCTACTGCGGAAAGAAATAAAGGCAAAATGAGACAGCTCGTTGAAATAATCAAAACTATTCCAATTTTGCAGTTCTCATATCCAGTAGTGAACTTTTGTCACTTCTGATTAATTAAAAGTTAGGTGAAACAAATCATCTATATGAGTACAAATTTTATCATTTAATTATTTTTTAGTGGCAAAGTAGGAGAAGTGTTCAAGAACAATCTACGGACTGCCTAAATGTTCTTAGCAAAGTAGGAGACTCATATATATGCGGAATATTGAAAATCAATACAAAGTCGGCAAGATCACGGAATAGAAAGTGAATCTAAATTCTTTTCCTGAAATAAAGAGCTCTGTTGCCGTAGACGTCATTGTTGTCACAAAATTGTTTTCATTGTACAATACCGTATCAACACTTCCTTGCAACAAGACCAACCAAACTCCACCCGCCTTCAGGTGGGGAAACCCGATGGAGGAAGACTGGACTAACGGATACAGGCATTGTAATCTGCAAATCACC
The DNA here is from genome assembly GCF_000697945.3 of Frankliniella occidentalis. Taxonomy (NCBI): domain Eukaryota; kingdom Metazoa; phylum Arthropoda; class Insecta; order Thysanoptera; family Thripidae; genus Frankliniella; species Frankliniella occidentalis. The sequence goes on along the minus strand of NW_026267146.1, from coordinate 2,361,939 downwards.
TAGCCACAGATATACAAAGTGGAGGGGATCGCGCAGGGTCCATAACCTGTTCGTGGAACAACACAAAAAGTTCTTGACGTCCGCGACCCTAACCCCCCACAAGAAATAAATCGCAAAGCAACTTTTTCCCAGCCAAGTTTCTAAGACATACAATTGTTCCAGAAATTAATGCTTACTATAGTCCTGAATGTGAGAGCTCGCCTCGTAATCAAATTCCGTAGGCCGAGCATGATTGTCGGAGGCAGCAACCGCAGTGAGTTCCCCCACCGGTTCCAGCTGTGGTAGGACGGTGGGATTAGAGGTCGGGAATAATTTATGACAAGCGCGAGACACGCATCTTATCTTTCATCGCCCAGAGCGAATATGAAATGACAAATTCATGAGGAACCAGACACTTGTTCACCTCTAAAAGACTCATGATTATCCGTAACACATCTACTTTCCATCGAGTGCAAAATGAGTATCACGAACATGTATTCTCCAATCATTTGATAAGTGTGGGGTCTTGCAGCAGAGATGTCAGTGCAGTTATGGATTTCTCGAAATTGAGGGAAAGGATAAAATTACAGTAAACCAGAAATTGTGTAAGGAGAAATTTATTCAAACAATGGAGCATCAGCGCTCCACATAGCTTAATCTTCCTCCTCATCACCACCGCCGCCGCCACCTCCCTGAGCCTTGCGCAGGTTCTTCCTCTTGACACGGCCAGGCCTGCCGCCACCGAAGGGCGACTTGAGGGAGAAGTCGATGTGCTTCTGGGAGTCCAACCGCACGACAAAGCTGGGAATGTTAACCACCTGCTTGCGGACTCTGAAAAAACAACAAACCAAACATTAGCACGAAAGTGACGATTCAGAGAAATCACCCAAGAGTAATGAGAATTCAATGTATATGCCATGAATCAGTTTTGGCATAAAAGCCAAACTGGGATTATACACAGATTTACTATCACCTCAAGGATTAGAGACGCTCTAGAAAAGTCATGGCATCCCTTGCCCAGATCTTGAGGTGAACTATTTAAAGACTAGGTGTATCTTTGTTATGAATCATTAAAGGAATATATCCAGTATGGGATTAACACAAAGATTTTTTATTGCCTCATCGATTAGAGACAACTAATGATTTAGAGTCCCTTGCCCAATAAATGAGGCGCTGAATTGTATGTTGCACAGGTACTTTGAACAGTCTGCATACCTCCAATGTGCATGCTTCCCAGTGTAATGCAATCAGGCATAGGTAGAGCAAGCTCTGACCAAGTGGCCCTAGTGAAGTTGCAATCAGGGTAATGGGCGTTAAGGGAGCAAGCTCCACTTAAGTGGCCTAAATGATCAGTCAGGAGAAGAGTGAATTTGGTTTCACTTCGTAATCCGCCTGAGAAAATCAGAACTATCAAATGATAGCCAGCTGTAATAGAATGATTAGTATTGGATACACCATGTACCTGATGTGTCTTTGACGGATCAGCACTCGAGCATGGTGGATAGACTTGGCAAGTCCAAGTTTGAACACCTGGGTCTGCAGACGCCTTTCCAAGAAATCTTCGATCTTAAGACCAAGGACGTAATCAAGCTTCATGCGAGACTCATCCAAGACTCCAATGCGCACCAGACGACGCAGCAGTGCGTTACCTGCAGGGAATAGTATTGTTAGGTGCGAAGACAAGAATATAACGAACAGCAAGTGAAAATAGTTATCCTGATATCAGATAATGGTAATTCACATCAAACTTCAGACAAGAGGTGTCAATTCAATTAGATCATCATATTCAGGAATGATTAAAAATCTTCATGTAAAATTCAATACTAAACGGATCAGGTGTAAGAAATTTGAAGGGTTCTAACATGTGAAACTGATGAAATTAATTGAAAGTTAGTTGTAGTACCCCAACCTTAGCATACCACAATCAGACATAAAGATAGAGGTCCCATGGCAGCGTTTCAGTTGGGTTGCAACTTAATCTTCTTCCATAAGTACAGCCAATACTGTCCTTGCCCATGAAGCAGGAGGCACGAGGCCAGCCACAAAATAGGCTACAGCATGGCACATGGTGTACTGGAAGGTGACATGCAGTGCTGGAGGATAAGCTTACCTTCGAAAAGACGGCGCTGGTCTTTCTCTTCCAGAGTCAAAAGTTCTCGGGCAGCCTTACGGATCTTAGCCAGGGTGTACTTGACTCTCCATACTTCACGCTTGTTACGGAGACCGTACTCGCCGATGATCTTAAGTTCCTGGTCGAGACGAGCCTTCTCGTATGGTCTCCTGGGAGTAACATAGGTCTTACTGAAGACCGAGGGTATCCGGTTGTTCACCATCTTGGCCTGCAAAACGAAATTTCAAAACAAATTAAATCCCAGAAGTGACATGGCGATCCGGCATGGCCGGCGTGAGCAGAGGTTAGGGTACATGAGAATATTTGACCTAAGTAACATTTGGGGATAAGGAAGGCTGCGGGACTTGATAAACGGAATGAAAGTCGAACAAAGTTAGTCGAGAATGGACAATAATACGCAAAAATGATGGGTAAAGTAAACTGGTGGACCACGTTGCAAGCGGAAAACGTGGGAGCGAAACTTAACTGATCAAAGATAAAAACTACTAAGCTGCCAAGAAATAACGCGAGTTAATTGTGTGTTATGGACAATACTAGAAAACGATGCTCTGAACACTTAGAAAACATACAAAATAGAACTACTGAAGGACAATATTCCACATAATCAAGAGCTCTCACCGTGCGCGTCCGACGCCTCGGCCCACCAGAATGGGAGAATCTGGCTTTAAGAAATGTGGACGGAACCGGAGGCAGATGCGTTAAATACCCCCACCACACACAATACCAAGCGTACCAACAACAAAAGGGGAAATTGATGGAAAAAATATGCAAAATGAGAGGTGTGTGACCGATATCCCTACTTTTTAGTAGTTATCCTATTTATAAATATTATTTCGTTGAGCTTGGACTTCAGCATCTGGTATTCTACAAAATTAAAAAAAAATTACTAGGGACTTTTGCATTTTTCTGAAAATTACCGTTTTGGTCGATTTCTCAAAGGCAGTGGCACAGCAGACGAGTAGAGCAGTAGTAACAGAGAACAAGTATCAAAACAGATATTAAATTTAAGTATTTCATTTAAGCCCAGAGACATAGATTAAAATACAGCATTTAACCTTGGATTTCGCTAGAAAATTGTTTGGTTTGTTGCCCCAAAATTCTGTTGAGATTGGAAGGGTTGAAATTGAGTTATTGGATGAGTGAAAGACATGAGTGAAAGAATGAAACAACAAATTTTTGCCACGATCGTATTTTTTCTGAGGACAAATACCTTTGTCTACCACATCCCTTGATCATCGCCTATGCAACATGAACTGCTGATATTCTGGCGACCCGGAGATCTTTGCCACGTATTGCTGGATTGATTCATCTGCTGGACTTGTTTTATGAGGTATGTTGTTTTTCATAGACTTGTAACAACTAAATTGAACAACCATTTTCTGACCATGAGCATTATAATTTTGGACTGTGTTAGCCACACCTACTTTATAAAAAAAGAAACACCTCTATGCTACTGTTCTGTTTTGCATATCATGGTTACTTTCAACAGCATGTAGGGAATTCTCTTTGTTCTTTGCTAAATATCTGTAGAGATATATTCTCAAGGAATAAAATTTTATTCCACACTTATCAGAACAATTTGTGTACTTTACCTTCATCAAGTTAAAAACCACTTCTAATCTTTTCAACTAAATTTGATTCTCTTTGTCTAAATTTAAACCAAGCCTCTTGCATGCAACAGTTTCATTTCTGAAGCCTGAATGAAATCATCACTAATAAGTTCCTTCAGATTAAAATTTAAAATAACACATTTGCACTCTAATTTTTGTTCTCTCTTTCATCTTTTGTTTGAACAGGTTACAAAATGAATGCAATGGGATACTTGCCTTTAGTGCAGGAGAAGCGTCAAACATCCTGGTTGCGCATCCCATTTGGTAAGCTGGCATGGATTACTGTCAGCTTACCATTTTTTTCATTTATATTTTGTGTTATTTGGTCTGTCCTATTCAACTTTGACAAAGCAACTTTCACTCATTGCAAGGTAAGATATTTTTTGGTGTGTTTTTATATGTTTTTAAAAATAGTATTTTCAGTGAAGATTTTAAAAGTGAATTTATCTTATTGAATTTCTTTTTTCTTTTATTCTAGGTTGACAACTATTTACCTTCAATATCTGCGGCGATTGGAAACTTTAGCCCTCAGAGAGATGTGTGGCGAACAGCCATTGGCACGCATGCTCTCCCAAGACTACTGGTTGCCTCCAAGTATTACAGTTACTACAGAGCAGTTCTGTATAAGTGGGCTCATTCCTTAGCTGCTGTTGCTTGCTGGTTGACGGTTATTGAAAATCTTGCTCTTGTTGGTCTCACCTTTGTTTCTTCCAGTGACAATTATCGTAAGTATTTCTGAAGGCAAGTCTCCTAAAACTTGAATGTACTCAAATTCTGAATCTTATGACTACTTTTTCTACAGCTGCTCATGAAAAACTTTTTATAATATTCTTGATTTCTTCGGAACTCTACATGGTGCTCACATGTGTTTTGGTTTCCCGTACTCGGTCAATGCCCCCTGATGATCTGGATAGAAAATCGTTAAAAACTAAGTGGAGACTCCTCTGCATAAATATTTCATTTTCTTTAATGGCCGTTTACTGGTTTACAAGACACAACAGCTACTGTGAGCCAGGAGGTAAGAGAAAGTTGTACAGTTTAAATTATTCAATTTTCTCATCTATTGTAAAATTTAGTGTATCAATTGAAATATTTCTTTTCCAGTGTATACCCTATTTGCCCTCTCAGAGTATGTGGTAGTTCTGACCAATATGGCTTTCCATATGACTGCTTATTGGGATTTCAATGGCTGCATACTTGTTGTGGGCTCTCGAGGGATACATCTCAGATGACGACCACTTCAAATGGGGGATCACATCCAATAACGATGTGATCCAGGTGAGACGGTCAGTGGAGGGTCAGATTCAGTGCAAACTGATTCTACTGCTTCCAGTGAGCGCACAGAGGCTGAAAGTATTTCCACCGAAGATTCGTGCTATGGAGATTCCTCCGTAGCATGGATAAAGCCCCAGTTGCAAAATCAATTACCGTCTCGCCTGCGCACACAGCACAAAATACCCGGCAGTCCTGACCTTTGTCGGATATCGTGCTGTTGCGGTGGACCTCAAAGTTCCACAATCACAACAGATATTCCATGTAAAGATCCACGTACTTATGTTACTGAAGATGTGTACCCTGTACTTATGGTAAGTGGAAGAACTTACCTTCCACCAAGTTTAAATAGTGAAATTTGCCTTGAGATCAGTGATGGAGTGTGGACTTCACAGTCTAGTCCAAACCCACCGGAAGACCCTGAATGGATCAGACGGCGCGTTGTTGCTGTTGAACAACAACAGTGGAACCACTATCTTGCAGCATCTGCTAAGGCTGTCCAAATAGGCCAGTTTGCAGTGCCCACATTTACAGATGGCCATGATGAACATGTGCCTGATGTGGTCCATGAGACAGAACAAGAGGATAAATCTTCACTTGAAGATAGTGGTGCTCTAGATTGTGAAGATGTCAGTAGTCCCTCTTCCCCAAGTACAGCTAAGTCCAAATATATCACATCTAGAGAGAGAGACGATATAGAAATAAGTGGCTCTGCAGAAAATTTTGAAAAACTCTCCCGTACCCCAAATGGCTTAATATCAACAGCTGTCACCCACATAAACTTAGATAAAAGTGAAAGTGCTCCTGAGAAAACTGTGGAACTTCAGCCACCTTTTGTGAAGTGGATCTTGGTACCTCAAGATTTTACATCAGATCTCAAACCCTTGGCACATTTGCTGCCAATGTTGGGTCCTACTTCCACAGGTGAGGACCCAGATACAGCTAGTTCAAAGATTAGTCATGGTAATGGCCTGAGTGAACAGAATGTCTGCCCAAATCAAACACTTCAGCGTTGGCACTTTTGATGTAATTTTTCAAAATTGTCCAAATGTTAAAGTGGATGGTTTCCTTTTTTAAATATTAATTTGTGATAAAATAGAGACTTACAAACTTCTAGATGTTATGGAATGTTTGCTGGTTTGTTTAGTGGCTGTGCCCAAGTTATTTTAAATTGCACCAGTGTTCTTGTTTATCATGAAAGAGGTAATTTTTCCTTGGAGAAAAATTAGTGTAAGAGTTATTTTGGATTTGGTCGGTGAGTTGGTGAAAGGAATCAGAAGCATTTGGAATGAGGCACAGCTGGTTAAAAGAGTAGTCTCCTCAGAGGGGCCAAAGTATCTAAATTGTCTGAGCCTGTTATTTTCTATCAAAGCTTCTAGTCACATCAGAGATGTTAGTCTCTAATGCTCTATGTTTCTCTTTGTCTGATCTGATAGTTACTGTCTACATTCCACTTTTGAGTAAATCAAAAAATTTCCTCATTTTTTATGTTATTGTGCCAGAATCTGACATTACTAAAGTCTCAAATCAAGCTGGAAAAATATGAGAGTAAATACAATATATTAAAGTGCCAAAGTACTTTCAAAAACTATAGTGGCAAAAATAAGAATCACAACCTTGACATTTCAGTACCGGTAGTTATATCATCCCCCAGCTATTGAGTACTAAATCTGAGTCTACTTGGTTCTGATGAAAAAGTAAAGATGATGCCTTGTAATTTTTGTACGGGCTGTATAGTACTCATAAGCACTCATCTTAGATATTTGCCAGAACTAATGAGATGCACAGTGACTTACAAGAAGGCATAGAATTTCTTCTGTTTTCTGTCCGGTATGTGGTGTCAAAAGTGTTTTTGAAGTTTAATCTGCTTGTTTAGTATGCTTCATGGTTTGCTGAAATTGGTTGTTGGTGCTGCTTTTTGCATAGTTTAAAGATACCTTCAATTTTATGGCTGTCTCTTGTTATTAATTAGGATGGAATTCACTTTTGACATGATAAATGATTTATATATTTTGCCATTCACTACTGCCTTAACTATGCTAGTTTATTGTTTTATCATACAGTATGTTATGTCTGTACTTAAGGAAAGTTGCTCTTCACAAAAACCCAGTTTTATGGTGAAGTGCACCATATTCATTTTAAAATTTTCAGTACTTCTTCTCTCATTGGACTTTAGTCTTCTATGTGTCATGGTGGTCAACAGAGGTTGACAACTGTTTCATAAAAGGATGTCCACAAATAAGATGAATCTGCTCAGTTATTCAGCTCTGAACAGCAGTTAGATATCTATTATTTCAATCTTTCTTTTTCTACAAGTCAGCTACAGAAACTTCATTTTAAACATGGAAACAGATATTGAAATTAGGGTGCATTATGTATTTTAGTATTCCTCAAGATTTTGAATGTTGTGATTTTACTCTGATTTCCAAATAAGTTAATACAACAGTATTGCAATTTTGTTCATTTGGTGAAAACCTTTTGAACATTGTTGCCGATGTGCCAATCTGGTCCCTTCCATGAACATTATTTGATACTTGTAACATGGATATCAATGTTTCTTCATCAAGTATTGTTTTGATTTGTCAACACTGCCATACTTATGTAGTTAATTGTACTGTGCGTGCTGTTCTTCCTTTGTTAATGGGTTGGAATGGAACTATCTGTGTCCTCATCATCCCCACTACAAATCTGACTAAAGCAGATGTTTAGAGATAGTCTATGGTTACCAAGTTTTTGTGTATTGCATGAAATTCATTTACCGATTGTATTTTAGTTAACCTAGCTCATGTTGCGGTGGTGGAATTTTTTGATAATTATGGTAAATGGTGTTTTGTTGCTTCTTTCTTTGCAGAAAAATAAGACTGAATGTGGATTTTGTGCAAAGTGTTTAGATCTGAGACGATTCTGAGCCTGAATTGGTTGGTGGAAATGGATCTCTTGCATTATAAACGGATTTTCCACAAGTCTCTTTCACTGTGTTGAATTTTACATCATATTGTTTTGCCTTGCCATGTATCCCTCAGAAAATTCCACTCCTGATTGCAGTAAATTTTAATATGTATTTAGATTTTTATTTTTGTTGTTGTTTTGCAAGTGTAAAATTTTTACCTCAGTTTTGTTCTTACTTTTGCATTTCAGTATCGAACACTTCTGTTCTCTTTGTTCTGTTTTCAACTTTTGGTTTGTTGGTTTGTATTTTAACATTCCAAAGTAATTTTTGTTGTATTATGATGTCCAGGTGTAGCTTAAAAAGCATTCTGAATTTCCTCTGAAAGTATTTAAAGCTGTGATTACTATTTTGAAAGCTTTGTTAGATAAAGGTTCATGTTATGTTATTTTAAAAGGACCCTTCATGAAACCTTTTACCAAGTATTAGTATGGATTCTGAGTTCACAAACTACAAGCAGGATTTGTATGCTCGGTAAGCTTCACAAAGTCAATGAGGTACCGCTTTTTGTCACACTCGCGTTTTGTGAACTCTGAATCCCTTTTTTTGGAGGATGTCCTCAAAGAGTGTGATTATTTGGTCCCCTCATGTACACTGAAAAAATTATGAAGTGTTTGTAATATTTATAGAGTAAATGAATTCAATTTCATTTCACTGTCATCATTACAAAAACTCTCTCAGAGTATATAGAGTATATGCTTTCCATTTTATTACATACTTACATGCGACTTTGACACATACTTGTGTCTGTAAGAAGAAAAACTTGTTTTCTTAAGTAATGTATGGGAGGGGCTTGATATTAGTGATTATGATCAGGATCACATCTCTTATGACGTATTGGTTATTGTGAATAGTTTTGAAAAATATTTTAATAAAAATTGATAGCTTGAGTGTTGTGCTCCTTACTAATGTATTAACAGCCTGTTTTCAATGCAGTGTGGGATATTGATTTCGTCCTTGCGTACTTATGAGATATACGTGTGTGAATATGCATCATTTGAGTCGGGAAACTTTATGTATGCTCTCCTTTGTAAAGAAGATAATAAGCATATTGCAAGAAAGGACTAAAGCCCAGAAGTATTTTATGAAAAATAGCTGTGGTTGAAAAATATCATTTGAGGTTTTTTGAAAGACTGTAAGCAGCAAAATAAATTTAAAACAAAATCAAAACTGTATTATTTTAGTTTGTCAACTCCATTAATATTCAGTGTCTATAACATCTGAATACTCTTAACAAAATATACTTGACACCTGCAAAACAGGACTATACAGCACAAATATCACTTATCATAACTATTACAAACTGCATATTGTTCCTCAAAAACGCTCAACAAAACACGTAGTCAAACGGGCAAAAATCTACCCGTCACAAAAAATGTCTTTCCTCGCTTCCTTCTCAGCCGCGGGCCTGTCACCAGCGGGTCCCCAACCGAGAGGGATATGCATGGGGGTCGGGCACGAGTTGCACAGGTCCATGGGGTGGCCGTCGAGCAGCTGGAGGTCGGGGAGCAGCTCCCTCATCAAGGCGAAGTGACGAGGGCGAAGGCACACCGGGTTGCCCAGCAGACACAGTTCGGCGAGGCGCTGCGTCAGGCGGAGCCCCTCTAGCTCTCCGGGATCCTGTCGGACTCACCCGGTCCATCACAGCGTACATTACACGAGAATGTCACACCCGATTCACCGTCGTGCGAGCGCCTTACCGCAATCTTGTTCTTGGCGACGAACAGCTTGACGACGCCCTTGGCTCCGCCCAGAAAGCCGAGACCCTGCAGGTGATTGCCGTCGAGGTGCAGGTCGCGGACCTCGCGCAGCAGTCCAGCCTCGGCGGCCTGCTGGACGGTCGCCTCCTCCAGATGGTTGCCGTCCAGCACGAGTCCCCGCAGCTCGAAGATACCCAGCCCTGTGCAGCAGAGACCAGTGCAAGCCCCTGGCTGGGTAGGCCACCCAAGGACAGCAGTGTGTGGCAGGCCTGCCTCCGCCCAGTTCACAGGCGTCCGAGTGCCGGCCTCACCCGAAAGAGAGTCGAGTTGGTTGTGCTGCAGGAACAGGGTTCTGAGCCGCCGCAAACTCCCGAGCTCTAGTGGAGCCAGGCACGACAGGCCGTTGTGGTCCAGGAAGAGGGTGTGCAGCGTGGGGAACGCGACATGTTCTTCGGGGCCCGCCGCACCTCGTCGCGGCCGAGGGGAGGCATCCGAGGCAGCAGGTGGGCGCAAGCATCGCACCTTCGGGGAGAGCGGAGGGCGTTAGTCACGCAGGGTGGCGGGTACGGTGGTATACGCTCGTCGGCACCCCGCTCGCCGCCCCCACCTGGTTGTGCCCCAAGTCCAGGACGGCGAGGCGCGGCAGGCGCCGCAGTCCCCACAGACAGCAGAGGTCGTTGTGGCTGAGGTCCAGAACCTCGAGGTTGGGGAGCAGCTGCTCGGGCAGGTCCACCTTCCGAGCGAAACAACAGTCGCGTCAGCTAGCGCGGCGGGGCCACAGGCGGGGCCACAGGCGGGGCTAGGGCGCCGCGTGGGGGCCGGGGCCGCGCACCAGCCAGGTGGCCAGCTCGTGCGCCCCCGCGGGCCTCGTGGGCCCCAGCAAGGGGCCGCGCGTCGCTCGCCGGCCAGCCAGCAGGGGGTCCTGCCGCGGGGGCAGGCCACCGTCAACAACCACCCCCCGACTCAACAAAATATGGACGCTTCTCGTCTCTGTTTATGTGATATCTCTCGACCATTTTCCGTCCCGTATAGAACTGTGTCACTGCAAGAAGTACCTGCCGCAAGCCGGCGCTCGTCAGATGCAGCTCCACAAGGTGCGTCATGTCCCTCCACGAGTACTGGGTCAGCAGCGCGTCCCTGTCCAGGCAGCCGCCAAACGTCTCCCGCGCGGCGACCAGGTCGCCGTCCATCACCTCCTGGCCGTTGACGCTCTACACACGTCGAAAGCGCTGTTAGAGCCTCGCACTCACGGGAAAGAGACTACGAAGGCGGCTAAGGTATACCTCGAGGTTACGTAGGTGGAAGATCACAAACTTCTTGAAGTTTATGTCGTCGGAGACGTCGTTGCCAGTAAGATCGAGAACATTGAGGCGGTGTAGCCTGCGGACGGGCTGCAACTCCTGCAGAGTGCGGATGTAGTTGTTGGCGAGGTGTAGCTCTCGCAGTGACGTCATCTCCTCCAGACCGCACAGTGACTGCAGCTGGTTACTCGATAGGTCGAGGAACTGCAACGACAAACGACGGTCCGTGACGAGGCTCTGCTTCACGTCACGGGCCTGAGACACTCTGATCGGGTGAGGATGATAAAGGACAACCTGCAGATTCTGCAAGGGCTTGAGTAGCGGCACGGCGCGCAGATAGTTTCTGCTGAGGTCCAGCTTGATGAGGCCGGGGCAGTGCTGGAAGCAGGACATGGGCAGCGCCTCGATGGCGTTCCTCGCCGCGTTCAGCTGCAGGAGGTGCGGCAGGGAGGCCAGGACATGCGTCAGCCCTCCCTCCCCGAGCAGGTTGTTACTCAAGTCGGCCCATCGCGTCGCTCCAAGCCAGGAGGTCGACGAGGTGGTGGCCGCCGGATGCATCTGGGCCCCAGGTGCCGCCGCCCCCGCCATCGCCATCGCCCACGGCACGAGGGTGGGGTCCAGGACGTGCGTGAGGCCTCGGCCGCTGGCGCTCAGAGAGTAGCGGTCCGGCTGCAGGCAGTCGGGTGCGCCGTCCTGCTCCCTCTGGACACGTTCACAGTCCAAAATGTAACTTTTCTTGTACTTCCAATGAACACTTTGACTTGAATGTTCCAAACTTCTGTAATGTTCTTTCTATTGCTGACCTCTTTGCCCATGTCGGCCCGCCATCGCAGGCGCAGCTCGTCCGGCCCGCACTCCCGCTTGCCCGGGAGGTGTTCTTCCTGCGGCTGCGCCGTCGGCTGCGGGGGTGGCAGCGGCTGCCGCGACGGCGACTGGCGGACGGACGCTGGGCGGCTGGAGGCCGGGCGGCCCGCGGGGCCCGCGGCCGGGTGGCGCACCGCGGGCGAGTGGCCGGACCGGACGCGGTTCAACGGCGCGCCCTGCTTGTGGGCGGGCGACTGTGTGCCCGAGGGCGGCGCCGAGGGCGGCGGCGGCGGCGGCTCGAGGAACACGGGCCCCGCTTGCACCGGCTCGCCGTCCAGCGCGCCCAGCCGCGGGAGGTAGCGCGCGGCCAGGTAACGCCCCTGTGCTGACTCCAGCACGTCCTCCACGGGGTTGTGGCACACTTGCAGGCAGCGCAGCCCGGCCGTGTGCTTGTTGAGGCTCCGCAGCACCACGAGCAGGTGACGGATGTTGTTCCAGGACAGGTTTAAGCTCTCCAGGTGCGGCAGGTCCTGGAATGCCAGGCACGTCCTAGAGGATAGACGGCGCGCGTATCGAAGGGAGGGGGGGGGGACTAGCACCCTTGCTTACCCTCATGTTGACCAGCGTGACGAAGTTGTTGAAGGAGAGGTTGAGGCTGCGCAAGTTAGGGAAAGCGTAGAGCGAGCCCAGGGACCCCAGCTGGTTGTAGGACAGGTCCAGGTGCGACACGCAGGGCAGCAGGGGCAGTTCACCTAGTGGTAGTAATCAAGGCGATTGGTCAGGCGATCAGCTTGAACTGTTCGTCAGAACAGTAGCGTCATGTCATCGACAAAGTCATGACATCCGATATTGGCCACGACTACCTCACGCACCCAGCACTTTGACGCCGCGCCCCGCCAGGTTGACGGCAGTGAGTCGCCCCCAGTCGTTGCACGCCACACAGCGCGCCAGCAGAGCCTCGTCCAGCACAGGGTGCTTGACGGAGGCCGGCGCCCGGACGTCCTTCCACCAGGGGGCGATGCGGCGCAGCCCTTCCTCGATACCCTGGTCCGGGCCGTCATAGTCGGCCGCCTCGTCGTCGACGCACTCGTATTGGAACTCGACGAGGAAGAGCAGCTCTGGGCGCGGGCCGAGCACCCGGTACATGCCACACTGCTTGTCGTCGGGCTCCACGGACCTCTTCCCTCCCCGCGCCGCGGTCCTAGGGACGCAGGCGAGTTGGCGTCCGGTTAGCGTCGGGGCGGGAAGTCGCGGCCATGGCGGGCTCGGCCCCGCGGGACACCAACCTGCGCAGCCGTGTGCCCTTGCTGAGGCGGACGAGGGGCGCGAGCCTGCGGATGCTGCTCGGCCGAGGCGGGTGGCGCTTGAGCCACTGGGAGTCGGCCAGCGCCAGGCAGTTGGACACGAGCAGGGGCTCCTGCAGGCCGAGAGGACGAGGGTCTGACAGGGGTGCGAGCACTCCACGAGCGATCCTCGAGCGGGAAACAAACCTCGGCTTCACCAAGGGCGGGGTAGTTCAGGATGTGCAAGGGCCAGGGCGCGTAGCGGAGCTCGCGCGCCGGACTGCACAGCAGCTGGAAGAGGGAGCCGCAGTCCTGGTGCTCCACGCTCTCCGCGGTCTTGGCTAACTCCACGCCGACGGGCGTGACGGGCGTGATGAGGCGCGACTCTGGTGCTCCACGCTCTCCGCGGTCTTGGCTAACTCCACGCCGTCGGCGGCGACCCCGGCCGGCGCCTCGTCACCCTCCAGGAAGCTGTTATTCCCGCCCGTGTGTGTGCTACCGCGGCGGGATCGCGCGCCGACGACCGTGGCGGACGAGGTCAAGGTGGTCGTGCTCGGTGTCAGGCTGCCCTTGCGACCTTCCTGCCCATTCAAGTGCGCCTGAGATGTGGTCCAATAGTGCGTGTGGCGGGAGTGGCCGAGAATGAACCACCGACTATTTTTGTTCTTGTTCCTCCGGGTTTACCTGGCTGGTCGTAGCGCTACCGGAGTCCTCCTCGGCGTCCTCCACGCGCGCCGCCGTGTCCTCTGGGTCGGTCTCCGCCGGCCGCCACCCCTCCACGAGCTCGGCGCCGCGACTGCAGACGTGCGTGACCCTGAGGACGCGCGCGCGCCGCAGCTGCCACTTACTGGGGACAGAGACGGCGGGCATCGTGTGGTGCCGAACTCGAGCGATGTCCGTGCTCATGTCTAACTCTGGACGCGCACGCGAATTGGGAGCTGCAGGAGAAGCGGTCGAGGAGGTTCTGGCACACGTTGGCCAGCCGGCTGCCCTGAGGGTGCACGCTCATGGCCACGTTGCCCACACTCTCCAGCTCCAACTCCAGCTCGGCGAACGACATCTGCAACGTGCTCAAGTCACGGACTGCTCCCGCTGCAGAGAGGTTTTCAACTTTCTCGGGCTTACGTCGTAATCGGCCCGGTGCTTGTCGAGCTGCAGGTCCAAGTCCTCGGTCCAGCGCGTCAGCTGCGCGACGAGGTTCTCCAGGGCGGCCCGGTTGTCCTCGGCCTCCTGTTCCTGCTCCTCAGCGGGCGGGTTCGGGCTGGGCGGCGTGGCGGGCACCCCCAGCCGGTGCAGGTACCCGCGCATCCTCTGCTGCGCGTGCAGCTGGCGGGCCACCTCCTCCACGCGCCGGTGCTGCACCTGCAGGTGCGAGCGAGAACGGTAAAGCCTCGTGACGTGCTGACCACACCAAAGTGATCATATTGGCAACACGATAATGGGCACTGACGGACGAAATCCTCGCTCGGTCTTCCCGGAGGGATTGCGTACCTCGCACTGCTTCTGCCCAAAGTAGAAGAACTGGTCCCGCAGGCGCTGCAGCCCCGCGGTCGCAGCCCGGCCCAGCATGCGCACGGCCAGCATGTAGCGGGCCTCGGCGTGCCGCCGCAGCATGCTCATGTGCCGCCCGCCCGCGGCGTAGAACTCCTGGGGGCACCGCGCCGTCGTCATGTTCTCGAGCACGCCGTCGAGGCCACGCTACGCCTTTCCCTCGAGACCCCTCCCCGCACCTTGAGCTGAGTTAACTCCTCCGGCTCGACGGAGAAGCCGTCCAGGTAGAGCAGCTGCGGCAGGTGCAGCAGCACGCAGCTGCGGTAGTTGCAGAGGCGCGCCATGGGCGTCACGCCGTACACGGGGTCCGCCAGGCTGAGCACGCGGAGCGCGTGGGCGTCGCAGAGGTGGCGCGCTTCCTGGAGAGAGAAAGGCAAGTTCCGGTGACTTTGTTGCCCACTTGAGTTTTCGTAAAGAGACGAGCCCTGGGTTCTGGGACTCGCCTTCAAGCTGGCCAGTGGATTGCCGCTGAGGTTGAGCGTTGTCAGCCGCTTGCATCCCGTTAGCGCTTTACGCAGGGTGCATATCAGATTGTCGGCCAGGTTAAGGTCCTCCAGTGCCACTAGGCTCGCCAACCTCTGCAAGCAGTGTAGGGGTAAGGACAAGGTGGGTAAGGACGAAGGGACGGTCACCCTTGGCGCCGGGTGGGTAGGCAGCCCATTCGACACGCACCGAGACGCGGGCGATGCGGTTGCCCGGCAGCCAGAGGGTGTGCAGCCGCGAGAGCGGCGCCAGGTCCGGCAGCTCGGTCAGGCGGTTCGTGCTGAGGACGAGCTTCTCCAGCGTCACGCACACCCGGACCACGGCCACGTCCCGCAGCCCGGCCTCCACCAGCCACAGCTCGGTGAGGCGCGACAGGCCGCCGAGGCCGTCGACGATGCGGAGCAGCGCGGCGCTGGCCTCGGGGTGGCCCACCACCAGCAGCTGGCGGAGCTCGGCCGCGGCCTCGGCGTCGTCGAGCACATCGGGGACCTGAAGCATCTCGTGTCACGACACACGTCACAGGCACAGGGACGTACGGTGACCAGCCTGTTACCCCGCTGCCCACCTGACCTGAGCCGGGCCGTTGGCGTAGTGTATAACCAGCCGCGAGCGGTCGGCGACGGGCTCCAGGACGCGCCCAGCGCCACGCCGGCCACCGCCTTCAGCCCCGCGGTCATCTCTCTGCACGACGGCGCGAACCCTGGACAAGGCAGACCACCGGATGGGTTAGGCCGATTTCAGACAAGGTCGATCTCTTGCGCCTCTGTGCTCGATGCGGCCGACACGGCATAGTGAGGAACGCTTCTCGCGGCGTGGGGCTGAGGCGCTGAACGGGGTAAGGCCAACCAGCCAACCACTCGACGGTAATGCTTACGGTTCTTTGATTTCCACGGAGCTGGCTTTCACGGTTAAGCCCGCTGTGATGTCGCCTGGCGAAACATGAACAGTGATGGTGACGCGTCCCCGGCGCGTCCCGCCGACCCCGCCGTCCCAGCCCCGCCCGCCCGTCCACGCCGCCCGCACTACGCACCTGTGCTCGCGGCCCCGCCCGCGGAGGCACCTCGCGGCCTACGGTGCCGCGCGCCGCGCGCCCCGCCCTTGCCGTCGCCCGCTTTCTTCTTGACCGTTTTCGGCTGCGACATGACGCCCTGGTCAGCCGCGGAGGTCGACGGCGGCCGCTAGGCGGACTCATGGGCGCGCCAGTGGGCGACGACGCCGCCGTCTCGGCGCGGCGACGGCGCGGCGCGTGACAGCACGGCGGCCACCTGGCGGACGGGCGCGACGGGCGCGACGGGCGTGACGGGCGTGACGGGCGTGACGGGCGTGATGAGGCGCGACTGGGACGGGCTGGGCGGGGCGAGCGGCGGACCGCGCGGCCATAGAAACCGATCGCACGATTGTCGCAGGCGCAGGGGCGCCCCGCACTGGCCGGCCAACCCGAGGGCAGCCGCGGGAGGAATGTTCAAGGAACGGTTCCAATAATCGAAAAAGATGCGAGTGTAAGGGAAGTCATTAGTCATTAGCGAGTGATGGGTCCAAGAGGGTCTAGGAACAGGTTAGCAATTAACATTTCCCCTCACCTCACCGCACTGCGAACAGTTGCCTATGCGCAGAGCGCTCTCGGGTCGGGGTCGGGGGCACCTTACGAGGGGGCTGCCCAGGTTGGTGCTATAGTACTGTATCGTCCTCACGACCCTCGGTGCGGCGGGGAGGGGCAGGGGGGTTCTGTGCTCACGTGTGAATATTTCAGGCTGCCATCCAAGTTTTACACTGGCGCGATAACTTGAGTGTTAAATGTGAGGCGAGCAGAGCGCCGGGCGAGGGGCGAAGGGGCAGGGGCGGCGGCCGAGGCCACGAGGCAACCAAAGCAAGGCGACCCACAACCCATACCCTCTCGCTGCTCCAGGGGCAAGTCTCTCCGCACCCTCCTTGACTTCTCGGGGCAAGAAGGGGAGGATGAGGCGGAGGAGGTGGTAGAGGAGGAGGAAGGGCTTTTCGCCATCATTTATACATGTGAAGCCGCCATTCTAGTTTACAGTCCGCGGGGCGGTGGTGCCGGGCGGGGCGGTGGTGCCAGGAGGAAGGAGCGGGATGGACCCCCTTCCCATCCTCTCCATCTCGCCCTCCCTCGCATCTTCTCCGCGGCCGTCCGCCCGGCGAGGTCCTCTCCTCCTCATCCTCCTCTCCATCCTGGTCGCCTTCTCTAGCTCTGCCCCGACTGGTCCGGTTTCCTCCTGGGCCCTCCCTGTAAAACCTCGCACATAAAAGATGCGGTGTTGTTCTTGTTTTGCAGCAGCCTTGCGTGATCCTCTCTCTCGCTCTCTCTCTCTCCACCCCCTCCTCGTTCTACCGCCCTTTCTTCTTTTCGCAGCGAGGGTGAATAGCAGCACGTAAAGGCCCAGACAACCCAGGGCCGCGTTGCATTTTGCATGCCGGCGCCTAATTTGCGATATCAGTATGCATTACTTCCGACCCGCGTCCCGGCTCCGTCCAGGACCGGCGTCCTGCTGCCTGGCCGCAGCAGGGCTGAAGGGGCCGCAGGGCTGCAGTGCAGAGCCCGTAGGGCTGTCGCTTGGCGTGCGGTAATAAGGGACCGTGCACACAGCACGTAACACCTCCGAGGACATATGACGGTCCTGACCCTAAAAATCATTGGCTTTCCTTTATTAGTTCAGCCACGTGACTTGGGGGAGGAACGAGGGGAGAGAGGAAGCGAGACAGTCAAAATCGCCTCAAATTTGGGTGACGTACATTATGTAGACCGTGCCTATTACGGTCGCAGTAGTCGCGGATGAGACAACGCGACAGGTAGCTGCTATTCATCTATTCCTCGGCGTGCCGCTCTGCCATTCATCTCCTCCCTCCCTCTCCCACTCCGCTTGTTCCTCCCTCTGTCTCTCTCACTATATCACACTCTCTCACTCGCGCTCTTGCCTCTGCTGCGCCCCGAAATTTCCATACCCAAATTGCTATGGCGGCCCCCGTGATTGAAATGCAAATGGAACCATCTGTGTCAGCGTTTCTCACCCGCCAGACCCGGCCGCAGCGTGGCGGGGCGGGGCGGGGCACATCGGCGCAAAGTCCTATCCGGCCGATAGTGGCATTCGGTTGTGGGGCGTAACGGCGGTGTATGTCGCCGTTGAGAAAAGTAGAGTGCAGCAGACAAGTGTATGCGAGTGTGCACAAGTGCATGCGTAGCAGGAGCACGTGCAAAGCCCATTCACGCGCAAAAGCTGCAAGTTATAATTGAAGTGTATCATAACACATGCATAATCCGACAACATTCGTCCTCGAAACAAACGGGGGCTGGTTGTCCTCTTGACGAAATTTGAGGCGTCAAGTATGGAGAGAGATGTACGAAGAGTAATAACAATGCCTTTCGCCTTGGCGCCTAATAGCAGCGAGTGAGTAGGCAACCCTCCCAGATGCCTAAATGCGGTACAGTATGACCAAAAAATGGTACGGGGCCCGCCGTATGTAGTAAAGAGAGATGGGAGGGGGGAGTGCGTGTGAGAGAGAGAGAGAGAGAGAGAGAAAGAGAAAGAGAGACAGGGACAGAGAGAGCGCCTCTTTATCGGCCCGTCTTTTCCCTCCCCGTCCGCTTTGCGGGGCTCAGGCGGCTAATTGAGCTACTCCCCCACCCCCTTCTCTGCCCCACCGACCACCCCCCTCCCCCTCTCCTCCCATAGCGCCCCTCTTGGGGCCTCGCCCGCACTCAGCCGCTTAGATTGGTTCATTATCGCGAATCATTTGCAGGCAGAATGAAGCTGCTGCTGCTCTGGTGCTGCCCCCCCCCCTTTTCCTCCTCCTCACCCCACTAACCCCCTCATCCCACCCTCTCTCCCTTCACCACGCTCCCGAGTCTCATCTACTCTGCTTTCAGCCAGTTTATAAAAAGGCTATGAAACAAGCGGCGCACAACTACTGCTGCGTGTTCCACCCCTCTCTTCTCCAGCGCGAGCGACTTAGCTGTTGTTTTTGTTGCTGTTGCTGTCGTTGTTTTTACCCTTGCAATACTGCCGCGTCAACACTTTGGCGACGCAGCGGGGGGTATACGGGATGTGCGCGCGCGATGTGCCTGGCTGGTGCTGCGCGCCCGTCGCACTGACCCCGATGACACTTCATCATACGCGCGATTAATCGTTTTGCACTCTTCTTCGGCTGATCGTTATTTTTTAAGAGTCTCACTCGATTATGGGCCTCGCGATACTCGCGCGATCACCGCGGGGGGAGCCTCGCCGTCTCCAGGAGGAGGCCTGTCTCCCCAAATGATCCGGCGCGCGGCCCGCGACGAGTCTCGAACGAAAAATGTACGTTTATACGAGTGACCTGAAACAACTACTGCTGTATTTCGCGAGTTTCGCGTTCTATGTCGCTTGCGATATGGGGATGTGCGTTCTTTGCGAAAGAGATAGAATAAAAGTGATGCGATTCTCTCTGAGCGCACGCGCGACCCTTCGCAAGACTCCAGCAGCAGCAGAGATCTTGTCCAAAAGCTCCCCCTCCTTCTCCATGAGGGGCGCTGCGGTCATTACTTTTTAATAAGCACCGGGTGGCCCGGCGCGGCCCGGCGCCCCCGCCCGGCGCCCCCCGCTCAGCACCTCGCTACGAGCAATATGCCATACAGCGCGCACAGCCTGAGCCAGCAGCCGAGGAGGGCGGGCTTATAATCTAAGCGTGATGTTACCCATGGGACTCCCCCGCCTTCCCCCTTTCCCTCCGTATCTCTCTCCCTCTCTCTGTCGTTCTCTCTCTCCCTCTCTCTTTCCGCCCACCCCCTTTACTTGCCCGCGATTCCACACCACCCCTTCTTCGGGCGTAAGTACGGCCTCGCCACAACTTTGCCGCCGATCTCTCTCCTCCTCCTCGTCGTCCTCCTACACCTTGGCATCCTCGTCTCTCCTGCGAGCGAGCAATCCGTTCGCTTTCACATTTGTCATTCCTCCAGCAGCTCTTTGCTTGCCTTCTTTTCATCATCTGCATTGGTTCGTCGCATTTTCAAAAAGCTTTTAGTACCAGGTGGCTGATTTCCGCCGCGCACTTTAGTAGTTATACTGTACCGCATGCACGCGTGCGGATGGGTTGCCTACTAACACGGGGCCATAGGGGGCTGATCTCAATGTTGATTCAAGTTTCAACCCACTGTCGTGGTCTCTTTCGTTTCTTAAATCAAATTTAACACAACAAAGTTGGCAGTATGGAACTCTAAAATAATCTGTACAAGATGATCCTCTCAGTTTG
>NW_026267146.1:2339205-2340532 GCF_000697945.3 Frankliniella occidentalis | reverse complement strand
AGAGAGAGAGAGAGAGAGAGAGAGAGAGAAATGGTGTGATTGTGCTGCGGAAAGGTAAGAAGTTAAATAGTTCGGCCACTAATAAGTAAATCCGAAAGGTAGACGAGGACGGCACTTTCCCTGATGCTCAGCAGCTCTTCGATGTTTTGTCTGCCGGTGCGGAGGTAATGGAGCCGAGCGTCATCGTGAGCTGAGCGCTCCGCAAAGAGCAGCGCGGAGATTTATTTGGGTTTGTGATCGGTTGATGATGCACGGCCAGGGCAGAAATAGACGATCCCGCGGGACGCGCAGAGAACTCGCGCGAGGTAATAATTTTGAAAAACGAGACCACTTGTCGTGCGGTGAGCTCTCGAGAATTTCAACCTTTATTTTCATAAAGTCATCACTTGCTTTTTTTTGTGGGTCTGTCATTGACATGATGTGGGATTAAATTTTATCGGGACTGTTTTTCCACCCCACGCCGACCGACACCTCCTCTTCTCCACAGCTCCTGCCGCTGAATGATGGGCGAATAAAAATCATCTCGTCTCGTGTCAACACTCGCTCGCTCGCACCTTCGCCCACACGGGGGCGCTATGGGATGGGCGCAGTGACCCGCGCACTGGTCGCTGAGGCGAGGGCTGTAAAGTGATGCAACCAGATGGGGCCTCTCATGGGGCGAGGCAGGCGCATGTCATAATACGTCGTCAGAAGGGCTTTTGGACCGCGACCAACGGGGGGCCGCTGCCCTCGAGGGAGAACTATAGAGCAGGGGCAACGCTGGCGTTCATACCATCCACAACAACTATAGTTTGCACGCTATGGTTTCCGGTGTATTACACAGTGTGGGGAGCGTGGCTCCCGCCCCCTCTCTAGACTTTTGCTGCCTCCAGCATGACAACTCCACTCTCGCACCCTCATTTTCTCATGCGCGATACACCACCACTTCCTTCCTCTCTCAGCGCCGCCCCACCCCTTCTGTCCCACGGCTGTACGCCGCCATACGCCCCCCTCCGCTCCACTTCGGCCGCCGCCACACTCGGGCCGTGCGCGCCGTCTCCCACCACCACCACTGCCCGCGCCAGCCACGCCGCGCCGCGCCGCACCGCGGGCGCCCCAGTTGTCCGCGCGGCGCCATCTTGTCTCCGCCCCGCCACGCCCCGCCCCGCTTCATCGCGTCAGATCAAGAGCTTGTTTGGTCCGCGGCCACTCCCCCATTTCCTCCCTCCCATCTCCTTATCCTTCGCTGCCTCTTTCTCTTTCTTTCTCCGCGAGACGCCCGGGATGATGTGCTCTTATCTTGTCCGCCCGTTGGTCCACCCCGCCCACCCGTTTCCGTCGTCTCATT
>NW_026267146.1:2336628-2339120 GCF_000697945.3 Frankliniella occidentalis | reverse complement strand
TGCCCCCAACCCCCCAACTTTCCCGCCGCGCTTAGCGCTGCCTCCCCAGACAGACATATCTCTGCCCATCCATTCATCCCGCAGAAGCAGGCCGTTCTGCTCCGCGCAGCCTCTCCCCATAGCTCGCCCTGCGACAACCCTTATTAACCCTTATCCGCCTAACGCCCGCGTTTACGGAGCGCCATCATATCCGAAGGGCCCCGCCCCGCGCTGCTCGTAACTTACCGCTCGCCGTAAATCGCCCAGCTCCTCGCGGCCTGCTGCGCCCGCGGGACAGCGCGCGCGTTATTCGCAGTAAAAATGTCGAGGTGTCCATCCATTTCCCGGCGCTGCGGCGAGCCAAGAGCGCTTACTCACCCCGCTCTCCTCTAGAGCGTCGAATAAGCTTCAAATAAGCGCGCCAAATAACAGGCGAGCGCGCGCGGTTTAAAGTCCACGTCCTCTTATTTATTTTTTCCGCCTCTCTCGCTCACTCTGATTTTTGAAATTGGTTCTGGATCGATTCAGACAGAGCTGGAGGGTCCCCGCCGCGCGACTCCGCAGGGGGCCGTGGTCCTCTCACAAACACGCCGATGACTCACCACGGCCTCCCCCCTGCCGAGCACACAGAAGAAATGGAAATATCGGGAAATGTTTAATTTTTGCCATGAGTAGACTACTTTAAATCGGCAAAAATGGAGAGAAACTGCGAGTCTCCAGATTGTGTGCGCCGTTAATCGATTGAGATTATGGTTTGCTCGACTCGAATGCCCCACCATAATGAGAGAGCCCCCGGTCTGTCCGGTCGGCCGGCCCCGGTGGTGTTTTGTGCCACAAAATGGCTTTGACGACAGCGGTGATTCGTTCTGCCAGCCTCGTTGTATGGGGTTTATGGCCCGCCTGTCACAACTGTTTACCGATGCGACGGCGCGGCACCCCCCGTCCCTCCCTGCGAGTGCGACAGAGAGCGAGGACGGCGGGCTGCCCGCCCTCGCCTGCGAGAGCGAGAGAGATGGGAAGCATAGGGAGGGGACGGACAAGGAAGCGCCAGTCATGATTTTCCTCTACGTTGCGAAAAAGATAATGATAATATGTTTACCAATCCTGCTGATTAAAATGTGAACCCTCCCCCCCTTTTTCTCAAAAAAATGAAAAATGAAAACAGTACAATAACTTATTGCTTACAATTTCTTAAATTCACTGCCGTTTTAATTTTTCTTAAATGCAACATGTTCAAGTTACCTTTGATAGAGAGGTCCAGGTCCAGAGCGGGCTCCGGAGTGAGTTGGGCCAAACAAGCCAACTCAACGTAAATGTCGTGTCGTGCCGAATGCATCGCGGTGCTCCGTCCGTAACGAACCACGAGAGAGAAGAGAGCGAGAGAGAAGGGAGCGAGAGAGAAGAGAGCGAGATAGAAGGGAGCGAGAGAGAGGGAAGGAGATGGAGATGCAAGGGGAGGTGTAGCCCAGGAAACCAAGGTTTTAAGTATAGATAAAATTCTCCAAAGCTGAAATTTTGTACAATGGTAGAGGATGCTGTGCTGAGTAACCTATTTTCATCACATTTCGATCCACCTTGTGCGTTCCGAGATATTGAACAAAAAGGGCCTAAATGCAAGGTTTTGCGGTATTGGCCATAGCTCCGGAACTACTAGTGCTAGGTAGACGAGGTGAGTGTCAAAATGTTCGGAAACTAACGGGGAACAAGCCCCAATTAATACTAAGCAAGCGCAAAATGTATTTCTATCTCAAAACTTGAGTCGAACAGAAAATTTTCATTTTGACTTGTTCAATTTTAAAAATCTCACGTCATATCTCCTTAACGAGGAGGAAACTTGGATAAAAGCTCCGAGGAAACGCTGTGCGCCCATCCTTCAGCTAGATGACGCTGTTTTCAGATTTACTGTAGCTCTAACCGTTGACGTTCAAATCGCTTTGAACTGAAGCCGTGCAGAGCCGCCCGCCCGGCCGCGCCGCAGCCGTGCCGCTGGAGCCCCGCTGCCTCCCCCACCACCCAGCGCGCTCGCTCTCACTCGCACGCACGGGAGGAAGAAGGATAGAGCAGCGCGCGCGCGCCCGAAAAAAGGGAAAATAAAATGTGAAATATTTAACGTTTAGAAAATACGACGGGTATTTTCCTTCCATGCATCGGGTAGGTCAAAGTGTCCTCTCCATCCTACCGTAAGTCCGCACCCAGGAACTCTTACGGGAAGCGCTCGCACCGAGGAAAAGCCCTCCAGTGCACTTTTACCTTTGAACGGGTACCACGGGTGAACGGTGAGAGGTACAATACCCAGAATGGGCGCCATTTGAAGGGAAGACTACCTCCTTTCTAATGATATTAAACACCTCACCGAAAAATACAATGTGCCAACGAAAACGCATGAATATTGACTTTAACCACACTGAATGAGAATTTTTGAGTATGACGTTGTTCAAAAAGTCGTAGAGCGAGGGCTCAAATCAAAAAAAGGAAGAGGAAGTACCCCCCCAAAACCACACATTCTACGTTCA
>NW_026267146.1:2324304-2331703 GCF_000697945.3 Frankliniella occidentalis | reverse complement strand
TGAACGTAGAATGTGTGGTTTTGGGGGGGTACTTCCTCTTCCTTTTTTTGATTTGAGCCCTCGCTCTACGACTTTTTGAACAACGTCATACTCAAAAATTCTCATTCAGTGTGGTTAAAGTCAATATTCATGCGTTTTCGTTGGCACATTGTATTTTTCGGTGAGGTGTTTAATATCATTAGAAAGGAGGTAGTCTTCCCATCAAATGGCGCCCATTCTGGGTATTGTACCTCTCACCGTTCACCCGTGGTACCCGTTCAAAGGTAAAAGTGCACGGCAGGGCTTTTCCTCGGTGCGAGCGCTTCCCGTAAGAGTTCCTGGGTGCGGACTTACGGTAGGATGGAGAGGACACTTTGACCTACCCGATGCATGGAAGGAAAATACCCGTCGTATTTTCTAAACGTTAAATATTTCACATTTTATTTTCCCTTTTTTCGGGCGCGCGCGCGCTGCTCTATCCTTCTTCCTCCCGTGCGTGCGAGTGAGAGCGAGCGCGCTGGGTGGTGGGGGAGGCAGCGGGGCTCCAGCGGCACGGCTGCGGCGCGGCCGGGCGGGCGGCTCTGCACGGCTTCAGTTCAAAGCGATTTGAACGTCAACGGTTAGAGCTACAGTAAATCTGAAAACAGCGTCATCTAGCTGAAGGATGGGCGCACAGCGTTTCCTCGGAGCTTTTATCCAAGTTTCCTCCTCGTTAAGGAGATATGACGTGAGATTTTTAAAATTGAACAAGTCAAAATGAAAATTTTCTGTTCGACTCAAGTTTTGAGATAGAAATACATTTTGCGCTTGCTTAGTATTAATTGGGGCTTGTTCCCCGTTAGTTTCCGAACATTTTGACACTCACCTCGTCTACCTAGCACTAGTAGTTCCGGAGCTATGGCCAATACCGCAAAACCTTGCATTTAGGCCCTTTTTGTTCAATATCTCGGAACGCACAAGGTGGATCGCAATGTGATGAAAATAGGTTACTCAGCACAGCATCCTCTACCATTGTACAAAATTTCAGCTTTGGAGAATTTTATTTAGGCTGGAGGCCATATTTTGACTTGGTTTCCTGGGCTAGTGGTGGAGAAGACGGAGATATCGTAGGAAGGAAGGGCCGGGCCAGAACAAATCAGGGAGGCAAAGGAGCTCCCGAGAGGCATCGCCATAAACCTGAGGGTAGAACGAATAAGGGAGGGAGCTAAGATAAGGGAAAGATGAGTCGAGAACGAGGAGGGAGGAGTAGAGCGAGGAGGGAGGAGAAGAGGAGAGGAGGAGGAGGTGGAGGCGACGACACGTACTAAGAATGGGAGTGGGAGGAAGACAGAGAGAAAGGCGAACGGCGAGGGGGAGCAGCAGCAAGGAGAGAGCCTCGGAGAGAAAGGGGGGGGGGCACAGTTTAATGGCGCAGGCCGAGCGCGTATATTATGTAATAAGGGCCGTAATAATTTGCTGGCACGGCAGATTAACGCACGCACTACGCGCCGCCACCCACCCCCTCCGCGCACCGGCCCACGCCACCAGACAACTACAACAACGCCCCCGCCTGCGCGCCTGCACCCGCCGCGTGCGCTTCAACTCTGGCTGCTAGTCTGCAGAAACCGCAGAGTTACTGGAAAGGGGGTTTGAAGACCTGTGTTTTTGTCTCCTCCCTTCTATGATTTTTCCGTTGATGAAGGAGGCAGGAAAATGAGCTCGAATTGTTTGTTCCTCAAGGAGCATGATTTGCCCAAATTCTCCTCCTACGTTTGAACGTCCGCACGAGACTTCTGTTTCTTCGCTCGATTATTATTTTATCTCCATTCTTTCGTCCTTTTTTTTGCAGAAGTATTTGATTTTATTCGGCTGAAGGCCGCGCGCGGGAGACCCCCCCCCCCCCTCCCCAACGGCAATAACCGGTGATTATAAGCAAAGCGATGAGTTCTCGCCTATAATGAGTTTCCATTCTCGCAAAGGTCGGCCGAGGCCGAGAACAAGGATCAAAAGCTTTGCGCCGCCCGGGCCCGGGCCCCGCTGGAGAGGCCTCCACAACTCCACAACGAGCGCACTAATGTGTCATAAACCAGTAAATCTGTCACTGAGCCCGGCCTCCTCTGTTCCGTCCCGAGGTGAATGCGATTTCAATTATCGGGATTATGTATTCAATTTGATGATGTCGTGTGCATTTACACCCGCCGTGATTGCGACCGACGCACTCCCTTCTGGCGCTGCTGGGCTGGGGATGACGCAAACACAACCCGCGAAGCTTTTAGAAGTGATATCGTAGCTCGCCCCCCGCGCGGTCCCGGCAGCCTGAGTGGGTAGCCCGCCCGCTCAACGGGGCTGCAGCCGGGTGGCCTACCTCCCAGGTGACGCCGGACGGGCGGCGCATGCAGCGACTCAAGTTGTTCCTGCAATATCCGTCGTTCCTTTCCTGGTGATGGTATGGAGGTGAAGGGTCACGTCGTCGTACCCGGGAGCCCCCCCTTGCGTGCCGGCCACGTACACAATGCGCGCGACAATGCGCTGGATGATGTGCGGGGGGCAGCGGCACGACGACGGCGAGGGCGCTGCCCCCGAGCAGGCTGCCCCC
Source organism: Frankliniella occidentalis (assembly GCF_000697945.3). NCBI lineage: Eukaryota > Metazoa > Arthropoda > Insecta > Thysanoptera > Thripidae > Frankliniella > Frankliniella occidentalis. The sequence continues at coordinate 2,329,149 of NW_026267146.1, read as the reverse complement.
GGGTCGCGTGTCCAGCGGCGCTGATGCCGCTGCCGCCGCTGCTGCTTTCTCCTCGCGGAGGTGAACGCTCCCTCGATCATTGTGCGGCCCGTCGCGGGCCAGCGGGTCCCTTATGCGCTTGCCGCACCTCGGGTGGCCTTGGGGGCGGCGCGGGCCCCGGCGGGTCCTGTGGCGGGCGGGGGCGGCGGTGGGGGCGGGCCCATCATGGGGTTGTTGCCTCCTCGTTGCCACGGGGGACGTTGCCCTGCGCGCCGCCCGTCCACCCGGATGTATAGAGAAGACACCCATCTCCATATTGTCAATCGCCGGGTTGGGTGGGTGCGGGGTGCGGGTCGTCGCCCTGCTGACGAACCCAGGGTGGCGGGGGTTCAACGCAACTGTGTGGCTGGACATTGAGGCGGAACACAAGCAAATTCGTTCTTGTACATGGGGTAGGTAGCCCTCCGAATACACGTAAAGGGTTCTTGGGTAACTTTACATTCACAGCAGTAAAGTGCATACATGCATTATACACGATATTTTTTAAGGCTTACACACTTTTCTGCAGTGATAATTTACGAAGTATGATGTGTACGGTTATGATGATTTCGTCATGTAGTGATTAGCAGCATCCCCATGAATTAATGTTACAATCAGCTAACGAAACGGTTCCGTTACGTTTGCACGCGTGTTGCACATGCAAATCATGAGTGCGTGGGACCTATGGGAGCGCGCGCCCCCGCGGGCGTTGACTCCTCCGGTTGGACTCCGGTGGTTGACTGCGCGGACCCCCCGCGGGGGGTCTCCGCCCCATGGGCCCTGCTCTTGGGGTCCGTGGGGTCCGTGGGGTCCGTGGGGTCGGTGACAGCGGTGGTGGTGACGGCGGCCGGCGCAACCTAACGGACGGGGCAACGACCGGGCGCGGGTCTGCGCGGGGCGGGCACTGCGTGGAGAGCACTGCGGACAACAGTGAGTCATTGTGGCCCCCAAGGACGCATGATCGCCGCTTATTGAGCGCCAATGAGCTCCCGATATGACAACAGAGGGGTCGGTGTCCAAGCCCCCGGGTGAGTGAACCTGCCTCCGTAACCGAGGAGGCGCGTGGCCAGCGCAAGTGCGGCGTGCGACCAGGGGGAGGCTCGCTGGGGACGGTCATTCTGAGGTCTTCGACTTGCTGCTGTAATCTTTCCCCCGGTATGGTGAACAATCGCAGCGTAATATTGGCTAAATGTCGACACATCCAAAGCCGATGAAAACTGCAGCATGTGCGTCATCATTGTGTTCTGCTCACACTATGGAGTGAACGGCGTCGGCCTCCCCGGTGGCCTCATTGGTGGGGGAGGGGGGGTGGGGGTGGCATAGGTGCAGCAGAGGGTGACACGGACCCCTCTGCCAGAGTCACTGAACTCATCGAGTGAACCTTCCTTGTTGCACCACACAGGACACCACCGGGGCTCGCAGTCAGGGGGCCCGGCCCACACTACGCCACGCCACGGCGCGGCACCCGGAACAATCTCATCGGTCATGAGTGCGCTGTGGACTCCGGGTCCTGTCGGCACGTTGGCCCAACAACCCTCCCCCGGGCGGGGCCCCGGGCGTTGCACTGCACGCATCCCGCCCCGCCCACACGCCGCCCTGGTCAAACACACACACACAGCGGGGGGAGGTCCCTTGCTGCACTTCGATACGCCAAAGTGAGAGATTCGATCCATCGATATAGAAACACAACACACGAGACGGCAATGGGTGGTCGGTAGTGGTATGAGGTGCTCGGTGCCCTTTGGTTCGCCCCCCTCTATACCAATCCCTGACTCCATACGGAAGTCGTCCTCTCTGATACGCCCAACAGACCCACTGACCAGCCAGGCCAGGACGTTTAAAAAAGAAGAAAAAACGTAGGGAATGAAAATACGCGACAAAAAACGACGCATAAAAGATAAAGAAAGAGGACGAAAGCGAGCAAGGCAAGTCGAAAAAATGGTACCTAATTTTTTAAACGACACAAAGGCGACAAACGAATTGGGGCATGAGAGCGCACCGTAAGGTAAATACAATGTCTGATTTTTTAAGGCGATAAGAGAAAACTTTGAGGAACTCCATATCGAGGAAAACTCCGCCCATTCTGAAAAACATGTGGGAATGTTCATTTTTCCTCTAAAAAAAATCAGACATCGTATTTACGTACCGTGTATTTTTTTGTCACCTGTTTCCACCGAAACCGTGTTTAATGATTAATACCGACCTTAAACCATGGTTTATTATGTAGTAAAATCATAAAGCTATTTAGCCAACGTCATCAGGACCATATATTATTATATTGCACTTGCACATATTATATTACGTTTGAAAAAATGATTTTGTCCGAGTATTTTCCGCAGCCAGGTCGAAGCGTATTACGTACTACGTACTGTTTAATTATTCGAGCAACGAGCAACCCGAGCAACCTAGTGTGTGTTGCTGAATAGGAGGAAAGAGTCCGCCCGTCCGCCCCGACGAAGGTAAGGCGGTAAGGCACGTATGATTTTCAAAATGCCAGTGAGGTTCAGGTGAATAAATAAAAGGCTATCGTGTGGGTCGGGCGCGGCGCTCCGACATGGATAAGGCCACTTAGCGTTCCTTTTTTCTACGAGTGATGACAACATAAGAAGCGCCATACACGCCGCATGTGACATTGCAGCAAGTGCTAATTGTATTCTCACTGCCTCACGAGCGGTATATGACTCGAGAGTTTCTACGCCCCGCTTGTCGCACCTTTATACTCTTTGATTTCGAACCGTGAGGGGGTCTTGCACGCGGTGGAAGGTAAAAAAATTAGAGTAGTAAAGAAAAATGTCCGTTACTTTGTACAGCGAAAACGAGACGGTGCGAGACAAAGACAAGGGATGCAGTATACTTCTGTTTCTGGAAAGTAACGTTTTTCAATCACGTTCCGCTCTAAAATAGACAGTTAGGTTTTTAACTATGTCAGCACAGAAAGGGAGCTGATTTTTTTCTCCGGCTAACGGGGGAAAAAAGTAGTCCGTGGGGACAAGAAACGGTGCCCGAGAGGCAAAAACAGCAGTACGACTCGGACCCCGTCCGGCGTGAAAGTCCCACAGTATCGTTTATGTATCGCATTCAGTTCGACCCACCTACGCCCTTTCGTTTTCCACAGCAGGAAAAAAAATGATAATATGATGAGACCCGTAAAGGGCAAGTTTGTGCTTTTCCCCCGAAGCTCCATGTTTGGGGACGCACAAAAACGAGAGCAAAGCAAGGGCGAGCAATTTGTTGGGGTTGTTTTTCATTCTTTTTCCAGATCAACTGCTGGGCGAAGTGGCGTATCTCGTGGCAAGGGTTTTTTTGACGTCAAAGCGAGCATGGTCATTGCATCGTCATGCGACCACTTTGTGATTTAGCCTGGCTGCTGCTTCGGCGGTCAATGAACTCGGCGCTGACGAAACACGCGTGAACGCACCCTTCTGGTGGGCTGCGAGCTGCGGGGGTGCGGGCAAGCCAAGAAGACACAGAATTAGAGAAAATTGTTCTTGCTCATGGGCCTTGCCTTTCGAAACCAGCGGGAGGCGAGAAGGGAGTCTACAGAATCATGGAGATCTCACGAAGACAATTTTATTAGAAAAAGCAGTTATTGCCGACAACCCAGTAAACACACGAATGATGACGATATGTGTGCCATTGTCTATGCACTATGCAAGGTGGCTGATTCGCGCCAAGTTCGGTGTTTTGGCCTGTTGCCTGCTTGTTCGGCCAAATAAGGCGCCGTGGTCAGAGGCGATAGGCAACCCGCCCACGCGCGTGCATGCGGTCGGTACAGTCTCACTTCCTCGATCTCGCAAAGGTTTCGCGTGTCTTAATTTTGCCACGCGAAGAAATTGTTCGCAATTGCATCACAAACAAATTTGTCAGTTCCCGAGGTTGTTCTCATTTCACTGTCCAAGATTTCACAGTGCAGAAACCATAAAACTATGGGAACGAAACTGAGTTTCCACTCCAAGTCCGTCTTCCACCTGCTGACAATCGCGCGGTTCCAGTAAAAATGCATCACGACCATTTCCGACCACGCGTTCTAACAAAGGTGTGCAATCAGTGTGGGAAAGGAACTCATTATCGCTCCACCCGAGGACACTTCTGCAAAACCAACGGAGGAGATACAGACAAGCGCAAACACCAACGGACACAACAGAGCACAACACTCCAGCGCGCGGCCCCGGCGCGCGGTCAAAGGCGCATCGCGTCGCGCGCCCCGTCTCTCTCGCACTCCCCGCGCAGCCCGGTGCCAGACGGCTCGCCCCATCTCTCTCGCACTGCCGGCATGGGACACACGTCGCCTGCGCGGCCAGTTTCCGAGCACAAGCCGATCCGTCGGAAGGTATAACATTCCGGGAAAGCGCTTGCCTCGGCTCCGCCAGGCCCCGCTAGGCAGCAGGCTCCCCGCTCGCGCTGGCTGCGCAGGTCCCCGACCAGGTCCCCGACCTGCCCCTTACTTCCGAGAGGTCGCTTTCTCTGCGGTCACTCTGCGGCTTTATCTATTGTCCCCCGAGGGCCCCGGGCGCTGCCGGGCCGGGCTGCGGTGCCCCCTTGGGGTGCCCCCTCGGGGCCCGCCCGGCCCCCACAAGGGCGCTGGCCGGGCTCTGGCACCGACAGTTACAATGTCGAGGACATGATTAATATTTTTGTGGTCGCCACGTTATAACAGCAGAAAGACAAGGGCGAGTGCAGCCCACACAAACAACGCAGGAACCGAAACACACAAATTGCCGTTGTGTCCGGGGCACTCTCATTACTCGTCTCCTCTGCTTGTCATATTGGACAGTTATCAGAAACGCATTCGGGGTGGATCAGCCGCAGGACCGAGGGGAGGGGGGG
>NW_026267146.1:2322781-2324254 GCF_000697945.3 Frankliniella occidentalis | reverse complement strand
GGGGGGGGAGGTTTGTTTTCGTCTGAGAGCTTAGGAAGGCGCACATCAGGCGAATGACAGGTACGGTTTACATGTGTAATCTCTGGTTCTGGACAACAACAGTTATCTATCTTTTGTCCTCAATACACTTGCAATACAGTAGTAACACCCTGGCACCCCACAACCCGACAAACACGCCGATTTTAACTTCAGTTTTTATTTTTATCATTGAAAAATTATCATCATGTTTTTGTCACCGGTTCAGACTGCTCAGCCACAAGCCGAGCAGTGTACGTAATTCGTCTCGTTTCTCCGGCAATTTGTGAGGCGATTTGAAAAGTCCCTCGTGTGTGGACTTATTAGCACCCCCCGTCTGGTGGAGAATGTCACAAAGTACATTGGGAAGAGTGTCGAACTCGACGCAAGGGGTGGTGGAGGGGGGGGGGGAGGGGGACAGGGAGAACGTGATTGACAAATAAGCATACGCATGAGTGCTTTCTGATGTCGCCCTCTCCCCTCCACTCCCCATAGGGAAGTTCCCCACCCCTACCCCGGGGGGTCAGGTGAGGGTCACCTCCATCCTCGTCGCACTTCCGGTTCCTATAGACTCGGGCACTTCCTTTTAATGCGGCGCGCCCCAAGAAGGAGCCGACGGCGTCAGCACAGAGCGGGGGGTTTAAAAACAGAGACGGTCGTTTTGTCTCGTCAGGAAAAAACAGTTCGTTAGGAGGGGGAGGGGGGAGGGTTAAGGGGGACATGTCGACAAGCACTTAAGACCAGACCGGCCTGTTGGGTGGCGCCCGAGGGGGGCTACCCTCCTGGCGTCAAAGCGGGACGCTCGGGGAGGAGGCAATACGAGTTTATTAAGCCGAGTTTGCGAATGTTCAAAATGCACCAGAAAAGTGCAGCGCCCTGAGTGTGGCGCGACCTCGCGCTTTGGCCCTTTTCCTTTTCACTCTCCTCCTCCCCCAGCCAGCCCACGCTACGACATTCACAGAGGCGTGCGACTTTTCATGTGCTGTATGATCGGGCACAAACAAATTCACGTCTGCTACTTTGACTTTTTTTTCTGGGGGGCGGAGGAAAACATATATCGCAAAAACAGCAAGGTCGTGAATAGGCGCAGATACCGTGGGGTGCTTCTCTAAAACTGGCGAGAGAAAAGACGTTGGTTTCTACATGAGAGAAGGGCGCCCTTCTCTCATGGATTCTATCAGGTCATGAAGTCGAGCCCGCAGGCTCAACGAGCGCGAGCCTAGGCAACGACAGGACACCGCCTAGACCGGGCCTAGACCAAGCCTAGACCGGCGGCGGCGGCCAAACACGCACCGCCAGCAAAGGGCTGTAAAGACGAGAAAATGATGAAACCCCGAACAAACATAACTGCTGCGCTTATTGGTTAGATAAACACATTCCGTTTCACAAGGGCGGCCATCGGCCATGCAGCAGTCGAGACGGTCGGAGAAAGGAAGAGGAGGGATAGGGAGGGAGGGA
>NW_026267146.1:2321237-2322556 GCF_000697945.3 Frankliniella occidentalis | reverse complement strand
AACGGAGGGAGGGAGGGAGGGACGGACGGACGGACGGAGGGAGGGAGGGCAGATTAACCCCGATCACTTCTGTAGTTATTCTGCACCGTACGCATGAGTGCGGGAGGGTTGCCTACTCGCTCGAGCCGTAAGGCGCCGTGGACAGGGGCGATAGGCAAGCCCGCCCACACTTGTGCGTGCGGAACTGCATAACTACAGAGGTTAGCGAGGTTAGCGTTAGCTGGGTTACTCAGCCACCTTGTATATTTTATCACCGCAGAAAGTGTTTAACTGACGTGCGCTCATGTCATGTAAGAGCTCAACAAACAGTTTCTTTAATTGGATATTTGAATATACTGGAAGTGTTCAAATGCAGATATGTCGCTATACAACTTTGGCCGCTTGAAAGTTGTTCAAATTTCCAGTCCAACATCGAAACGTGTGCGCGCATGGCGTTATTGAAACACCGCCCGCGCATGCGAGCCAGTTGCACACTTTTTGTTATCAGTGCAGCCTCCGGTATATAGAAAGGATTACAAGCTCGGCGAGACAAACTGCCTTTTTCTCCTGTTTGCCGAGCCCGTCGCCGCCCCTCCCGGTGGGTCCAGAGAGCTGCCGCGGCGTGGCGCGGGGCGAGGGCGAGGGCGAGCAGGGAGGGGCGTAACTGGCGCCGGGGGGTGGGGGAGGAGGAGAGCGGGGCGAGCGACACTTTGGAGACTTCTGTGATTGGCTGACGAGCCCCAGGGACACGCCCCGGCCGCTAGGCCCCTCGCTGCCCCCACCACCAGTGCATGGCGTCACCTCTCTCCTCGTCGCGGCGGGGAGCTTGGCCCGGCGCTGACGCCCAGCGCTTCAGCGCTTCCCACCGCGACTCCCTGCTGCCCCTCTGTATTCAGCTGCATGTGTGATCAACGTTCACAGTTGTACTCTTACTCTTACGAATATATTCGTCCTGCCCAACAATAACAAGAAGCCCAATTAACAATAAGCGCAAAATAAAAATATTATGCGAGTGAATTCCGGAAGCAGGCTATGGCGCGCAAAGGTTTGATTATGTAGACTTTGTGATTTCGCCTGGAGGTCCCGCGGGTCCGCAGGTCCATGGACGCGACACGCACCTCGGTAAATAATGGGAGGACAGGACGGTCAGTAACTCACAATGTACGTGTGCGTGCGGGGACACATATTAAATTGCACAACGCTCATTTGTTTTTCTACTCTCGTTGCTCGTATGCGCTCGCATGCTCACTCGTTAAATGGGCAGAGGGACGTGGGGGTCCCCGACGCTCCGAAATTACAGACCATACGTAGAGCCTGAATATTTATAATAATATTCATTT
>NW_026267146.1:2310234-2319092 GCF_000697945.3 Frankliniella occidentalis | reverse complement strand
AAGGCAGGGGGAGGATGCGCTGGTCCCTCATTTCAGGATGACTAAAGTGCCACCGTGTAAGATGCTGCATAAATATCCCGCCCATGATGTTCAAACTCTGACTCGGTTATACACTGAGAATTTTTTTTGTCCTGGGCACTGGACCTTTAGTTTTAGACGCACTAAACAATTTGCTCAGACAAAAGTTTTGTTGCCTAACCGCACATGTTCCCATTGACTCTCACCAAATTTTCTGGTTGCGGGAACTGTCTTGTCTTTGGGGAGAAAAATTTTTCTCAGTGTGTCAGGTCTCATTCCATTAAGGCACTATTTTCTCGCATTTTCTTTAGGGTGGTCATCGTCACTTTCGTGTCGTTTATTCAAAATAAAAGCCGCTAAACACTTATTTTGAATCTCCCTCCCGCGCACAGAAACAAATATCCCGCTTTTCTCCGTTTGTCGTCTTTTGCTTTGTGGGCTGGGCGGGGCGTTTGCGAACCGGTGCATGGTCCTAGTCGACGCTACTCGGAACCACTCTTGTCCCACATTCAATGGAATCGAGGCCAGCGGAGGGGAGGGGGTAGGTCTAATTGGGTCTCTGTCGTGAGTCGGTCAAGGACGCTCGACCGGTGTAGGTGGCTGCGCAGTGATGAAAGCGACTGATGAGGTTTTGTTGGTGCGCTTTTGGAAAGTAGAGTGCGGCCCAGAACTGGTGGCGGCGCGGCGCGGAGAACCAAGAGGGCGATCAGGAACCATTCAGGCCCCTTTACCGCGTACTGGCCTCCAGCAGCTCGCAACCTTGACTTCGCTATTGGCAGAGGAAAACGGGAAGCTCACGCAGCGAGATATGTGGATACTTTAGGGGGCGGCGGCAGCGGCAGAAGGTGGATGGCTTCGCAGAAAAGTAGAGTACAGTCTAGGCGGAGACCTAAACGCAGACGGAGCGAAGAGGGGCGCGGCGGGTGGCGGCGGCGGGAGCTCGCGCGGAGACAGCTGCGGACCGCTAAACTACTCCGGTAATCGTTTCTGCGTGTGGTGGCGAAGAGTACGAGCGCGCGCGATTTAGAATGAATGAGTGAATGAGATGAATGAAATGAATCGAGCGGGCCCGGGCCGGTCGGCCAGCTGCCGCGAGGTGTGGACGCGCGGGGCGCGCCGCCCAATTAAACTTTATAGCGCAGCAGCAGCGCTTTACAGCGGCAAAGTGGTCAGTGAGTGAGGAAATGGGATCCGATTCACGCGTCGCCCAGCGTAGCGTCGGGAGGCCAAAACCGCATCGACACGAACCGCAAATGTGTGAGGTCCGGCGGCCACGCGCGCCGCGTGTGCGCCCGCGGCGAGGGGGAAGTGCTCGCGGGAGGGTGTGCTCCACGAGTACTGCTAGAAAAGTGCGGGGTACTCTTCGGTTTGTTAGACAGCGGAGTTGTCTTCTACGATCGTTTTGCCGCGATTGTCAATTGTTTTACATGGCCCTTTATGGGATATCAAAAACCAGTCTAACGATTTTCTTAATTTTTTAAGTTCAATTTTAAACTGATTCCCAAAGTTTAATCAAAAACTTAATTTTCAGTTTTTTGCAAATTTAAATTGAAATCGCTATTTCTATGGTGATACTCGGCTCGTCACGAGAGAGATGGAGATAGTTTTGCATGCAACAAGTAGGCCGAGCCGAGCCAATCCAGAGGAAAGAAGACACCTCTAAAGTCTGCGTTCAAACAATCCCTTCCTTTGCTACAATGCACAGAACTAGGATGACACTACTTTTTTTCGAACGCCTCCACGTTACCGCCTTCTCATAATAACACTATTTTCACCACTACTTCTAAATAAAACAAGCAAATCATCAAAAACATTTTGGCCGGGTTTTCCGAAAAAGCACACTTCCTTTACTATGATAAGGAAACAGACGCAGATGGCAATAATCATATTCGGACGCCACCACCTTACCGCCTTCTTATAAAGACTTTCATTTCAATCGTACACGAAAGGGAAGAGCATCGACGCCATTTTCAATAACCTTGAAGTCAAATTTATTTGTGTTATCTAGTACTTCCTGATTTCAACCACATAAAGATACAACTAAAATATGGGGTGGACTAATTGTGGTGTACCTGGTTGCACAAGTAAACCAGATACAGGTATAGTATTCAAATATTGGCCCCAAAACCAGATCCTTTCTGCGCAATGGCAGGAATATTTGCCACAAATTATTCCAAAGCCACACCGATGAGTATTCTTTCTGCGCAATGGCATGGATATTTACCAGAAATTATTCCAAAACCAAACCGCACTGCTGTCTGTGAGCTCATTAAATTTACTACTGACAACTATTTTTGTTCTATTAGATTTTAAATTTTTTTAGGAATAATAAAAAATTCTAACGCTAACGCGTTGACGGCCCCCTATATTTTAATTTACAGTTTGAATAGTCAAAATGTTCTATTCAATATCAGATGTTATCATATTATAAAATAAAATTAATAGTAGTGTATAACCAACATAGCATAGTTTTATTTTAAATTCTCCTGGGAGCAGCACCCCCAGCCACAAAAGGCGATAGGTTGGCAGCATTGTTAGCCGCCGCGCCTTCTTTTAAATGCGATTTGGCAGACAGAAGTACAGTCTTCGCTAACAATGCCTATCGTCGACTGGTGCTCACCGGTCGCGTTCGAAGCAGCGTTTATCTGCACCATTTTACACGGTGGCGACTTGTTTTTATTCAAACGCGACCACTGAAAGCTGAGAGTGTCGACGCCAGGCTCATATAAATTTTGAATAGGGTTGTACAAAGCAACAGGCGATCGTTTCTATTGGTCAAATTTTCCCGCGGAAACTTGTGATTGGCTGAAATTTCCCTCGCTCGACTCGGCCTGCTGCTCAGCTCATCATTTCCATGGAAACTCGTGATAGTAAAATGCTTTTCATGTTTCATTGAACGACAAGATAGGCAACCAACACGCACGGATGTCGGAGGAAACAAGCATTGCCTAACCAACAGGCGGTTAAACTGCTTTTCACTTTGAAAATGTTTCATTGAAAAATAATACAAATAAATAAAATACAGCTTACTATTCTACTAATTTACTGAAAATTTTCTCCGTTGTCTCCCACGATTTAGTAAAATCGTATTTTTTATTATTGTTTACGGTTATTAGTGTTTAAGATAGACAGAGAAATTAAAAGCTGCAAGGCGGTAAAAATGTATGAGTTCAAAACCAAACCAAAGCGCCGGATCGACGGGATGTATCACGTGGCTGATTCACCCCTCGCTCATCTGAAGTTATATACTGTACCGCACACAGGCGTGCGAGCGGGCTTGCCTATCGCCCCTAGCCAGTGGCACCTACGGACCGAGCGAGTAGGCAACCCGCCCGCACGTAAGAATACGGTACAGCATAACTGGGCGGAGTAAATCAGCACCACCTGCTACTCCCATTTGTAACCTTATTTTCCACCACAGCACACTACTTTCTGCATAAACTTATGCCTATACTTGTATACATTTTTCTCAAATAAGGGGATGCTGAACTAGATGTAGATACATTCCGCGGAATCGGTTTCTTATCAGCAGCCGGCATGAGAAATCGTCACAGCAATTTACACACGTTAAGTGATCGTATTTGGGGAGGAAAACAGGCGCGCGCGGGTGGTGGGCAAAATCTCGGCCGACACCACCCCCCAATAACAAACGCCAGCCAAACCTAATCCGAACGGGAGCCGATCACTTGATGTGAGCGGGCGGAGGGTGGGTGCGGTGCGGTTACCGCGGGACCGTTTCACATCCCACCGCCCCGACAATTAGAGTCAATCGGCGCATTATTTCCGGCCAAACGAGGCCAACGCGACCCAATTTGCTGAGAGATTGATGCGGAGGGAGGAGGTAGGGGGAGGGGGGGGGGAGGCTGCCACCCCAGGAGCATCATGGGGAGGAAGCCCCGCGTCCCGCCAGTCTTTATAGTGTCCCAACAACACGAGTCCGAAACGTATAAAATTAGTTCCAGCCCGACACGACACGCGGGCCGGGTCCGGCCGGCGGTCTCCTATCTCGGCTCGGCGCGGGACTCCCGCTGCTGCTGTTGTCGCCGACCGGCGCAGCCCCCCGAAGAGCATCAGGATACATACCGGAGAATTCGGATTTTTCAGGATGACGCGCGTGAGGAGCCGAAAAGAGAGACAAAGGGGACCGGAGATGGGGCCGGCAACGGCAGAGCACACACACACGCACACGTACACAAACACACACGCGCGCACACTATATGGGCGGCGGCACCCTATCACACCACTGGGGGTTTAGGGTGGTTAGGCGCGGCGGGGGGTGGGTTGGGGACGGGTAGGGGGCGTAACAGGGCAGCCCCAAGGTCGAGCCTTCCTCACCCCCACTACGTTCAAATCTTCGCCCTCCACACCAAACAAGTCGGCCGGGGCGGACTTGCCGGGCGCGTCGAAAAAGCCAAACCCAAACCACTGCCTCCGCCATGTGCCCCGCCCTCCACTCCACCACCACCCAGGTCGAAGACGTTCTAATCTATACGCGTGACGCCTTTGTTGGTGGCGATGGGCGCTGCTGGTGGCGGCACGGAGGCGGGGCGGCGGCGGGGCCAGTGAGGCGCAAAGGGGGCCCATCACCTAGCCGCCCTCACAAACAAACAGAGGACCGGTTCATTCAGCTGCTCCTCACCAAGCAGGACGTCGTGGGTGCAAACAAACGTTTTATCAAAAAATAGGGAAGGAAACATAACGTCGAAAGAGAGGAAAAGAGACGTTTTCTCTCGTTGAATAAAAGTCACTATGAACTATACAAGCGAAACGCCAAGTGGGAGCGCAAGAAGTATTCATGCATGCGATTTGCGTGCGGAAGTAGAGCAAACACACGCGCGCACACACACACACACCACTTGTCGGCTATTTAAATAAAAATGTTTTACAACAGATTTAAGAGGGCGGCAGAATACCATGAAGAAGATAGCAAAGCATCCCCTCTCCATGCGCCGTTTTTATCATTTTACTTTTTTTTCAGCGCCCGTGCCATCCAGCCAACCCCTCACCCCTCGCTGCTGTGGCAGCAGTCGAGTTGCAAAACTTGCGTGCAGCCCAAAGGGGGAGAAGAAGGGGGAGGGGCCGGCCTGGCTCGGCTAAATCCGAGAGAGATGCGCTCTAAATAATGCGACCCCATAGAGATAACAATATGATACGGTGTTAATATTCTCTCCGACGGCGCGGGCGCGGGGTCCCCTTCTGCTGCTATGCATGTACGAGTGCGCGTGTGTGTGTGCGTGTGTGAGAGGGAGAGACAGAGAGAGAGAGAGAGAGGAGAGGGAGCATGGTCAACCCCTTATTACATGTTTGTTTACACGTTGAGCTGCCCGCGCTGCTGGTGCAGTGTGGCGCGGGGGCAACGACTTTGCAGTAGGTATGACATATGCGCGATGATGGTCCTTTGCCAGTCGTCATGTGTGTTTCCTGCGTCACCGGAGGAAGAGGGGGAGGGGGTGCTGCAGGGGTAGTGACGCACACAGCTCATCCCCGGGCCGTACCCGCATCAGCCCCCTGCACGCACGGTACCGACCGGCACTAAACCCCCCGCGTAACTACGGCGGGGAGGTTTAAACACCGCCGTCGGGGAGGGCGTAACCCAGATAATGGGCGCGGGCGAGCCGCGGCGGCGGGCGACTCGCGAAGCTCGAAAACGAGAGTGATCGCCGAGGGTCGCAGCCGCAGCAGCGCCACTACACCCACAGAGACCGGCGCGCAGACGTTTTTCACCGAAACATCATCACAGGCGTATTGTAGTTGTAGTGCAGGAACCACTTTTTTTCAACCTCTCCGCTTTGTATACCTTTGTACCCATGCGACGCGACCTCCAAGTCCCGATCTGCTTTCTTCAACCCGTTTATTTTTTTTCGTCGTCATATCGCTATCGATGGCGATAATGGAGGAATTTCCCTACCTAGCGGCCGCACCCCCGCCGGTGGTGCCCCCGGTCGGTGGTGCCGGTCGCCGGGGTGCGCCCGGTGCGCCCCGAGCCCGGTGCCGGACCGCTGCTGGGCGGCCCCGGGCCCGGGCTGGGTGCTTGACGGCTTTATTGGTCTATTTACCCCTCCGTCCAGATAGGCCACTACTTCGCCAACCTGGTTCCCCTTTTAATGCGTACGTTATGGCGCACTGATTGCGCGGACGAGGCCAGGCCCCGCTACACGGCGCTTCACTACTTAGGGTCGTGCGGGACCCGGACGACGGAGGCGCCGGGGATGTAATCTACACGACGGGAAGCTCCCCGACCTGCTGCGTGTGTCGTCCGTCCTTTAGGTGCTATACTTATTGTCGCGTGGGAGGAGTGAAATAAAAGAGATAAGGTATGTCATTTGAAAAGAGCAGCAAGAGGAAGTCGAGGTGAGCAGAGCAGGCGAGAGCCCCACGAGCCAGGAGGGCCAGGCACAGGAGGACAGCACACGGAAAAACTAACGATACCGAGGTAACGTTTCTTGACGCGACCAAACCAGGTAACGCTTGGTGATGCAACCAGTTTGTGATGGCCCTATCCTTTTGCATGGGGTAGGTCGCGTCAGGAAACGTTACCGGTCTTGGTCACATGATGAAACGTTACGATGGTAACATTAGTTTTTCCAGTGCAGGGCACGGCACGGCACGACGGAGCGGTTTTTTATCGCCCGCCCCTGTGACACCGGAGAATGTTCCCGAAATATTTAGCGAGCCGTTAGCTCTAATCTGCTTGTCAAGCAGACCGCCGAGCCGAGCCCCCCGGCGGCCCTGCCGAGGAGACGGGCTACTTTAGAGTGCTCGGCGGTGTGGGCAGCTCGCCAACGCCGGGGCGGGAGAAAGAGCGACAGCCCCGCGATGACGTACTTACGTACTCGTGCCTCCCCCCGCGAGCAGCCAATAGCCAATACTGCACTACAAAAGGTGAATGAGAAGCAAGGTGGACGTGATGTTACTTTACTGTACGTTACTCGCGGTCTCGGCAGACTGCCCCCACGGCCTGACGACGACCATCCCGTCCTTCTCCTCTACTTCTCACCTTCTCTGAAGAGGAGGGCAGAGATGATGATGAGTGACAGTTGTTTGGGAGACAAGGGACGCAAATGATGACAAGTCGACCACGACTCGGCCATCGTCTCGGAGCAATAAACACATCAGGAGCCTCAGGCGAGCCGCTGGACGGACGGCAGCAGCGGGGCAGTAGTTATAGTAGGGGGCAAGAGCGCTCACCTGGGGCTGCTGCCGCTGCTGTGGTTGCTGCCCCTGCTGCTGCTGCTCCGCGATCTGTTTCAATCGAGTCGCAATATCCATCCCTGAAAGCCGTGCTGCCGCAGGCGCAGGGGCGGTCTACAGGATCAGGGAACGGGGCGTTCATGGCCTCCATTTGGGTTGGGCTACCGCCGCCTTGGCTATACCACGCTCAGGGGTGGTTGGGGAGAAAGGGAGAGAGAGGGAAAGAGGCGTATAGAGCAATGGGGGCCCAGCCCCCCCCCCCCACCAGCGGGAAACGAAGACAAA
The DNA here is from genome assembly GCF_000697945.3 of Frankliniella occidentalis. NCBI lineage: Eukaryota > Metazoa > Arthropoda > Insecta > Thysanoptera > Thripidae > Frankliniella > Frankliniella occidentalis. The sequence continues at coordinate 2,311,598 of NW_026267146.1, read as the reverse complement.
TGACTAACGTGGACAGAGTGCACATCTGAACGGCGCGATGAAGCTGGCGAGGCAAGTGGAAGTGGAGGGAGGAACAAGTAGAGGAGAAAGAGGACAGTGGGGAGAAGAGAGAGAGAGGGGGGCAAGAGAGAACGGAGAGAGGCGCTTAATATACTTCGGGGAGAGGCCACATAAAAGGATCAGCCGGACTTGGGGCGAACTGGGCGCGGCAGCAGAAAGCGGAGCTTATTGCTGTCCCACCCAAACCAGACCACCCCGCACCACACACCACACACCTTAGAGCAAATTAATCTTATCCTCCTGCTGTCCCCCGAACCAGTATTTTACATTTTCATGTCTGTCCTTTCGCAGTTGTTTCACCCTTTCTAAGAGCGGGTTTTTGGGGACAGTTCCTGCAGATTAGTCCGTTGAGGCGGGTAAACTCGGTAAACTGAACAAAAAGCCTTTCTCCAAAACCACAACATCCATCTTTGAGGCTGGGAAAGCGCGCGCGACGCGACCTCGTTGAAGACATGGCCCAGGAGGTCCTGCCCCCCGAGCCCCCCAGGCGTGGCCGGGGGTAGCGTTATACAGTCGGGCGGACGCAGCCCGGCGGTCTCCGAGCCCCATCCTTCTTCCGGCCGCAATAGCTGTCCAATCAAGATTATGGTCCGCTCCGCAGTAGTAGCGCCGCGGACAGGGAGAGAGAAAGAGAGAGGGGGGGGGGGGGCAGCTTCATTGCCGGCGAACAGCGCGAACAAGCAAGAGCAGCAGCAGGGCCGCGGGTGTGGCGCGGGGGCCCCACCCACTGAAGGCGTGGCGGAGGTGGGGAGGGGGGGGGCACCCGTTTATCTCGACATGATTCCCTCCATTCGGACATGGCGGCGGCCCATCCGGCGTCGACGGAGAGGAGAGGAGACCGACCGGGGTGGGTTTATTTCTGTCGGGTCGCCCCGATATAATGCGCGCTCGCGACTTGTGTGAAAGAAGGAAAAGGAGAGCGGGGGGGGGGGGGGGGGATACTCGCGATAAAGGGAGACTGATCTCCTTTTCCCGTCCGTCCGCCGTCCGCCCTTATTCCTCCGCACGATCACGATCCGATCCGGCCAATAAAGATACGGGCCGCGCTCATTGTCGTCACGGTATAGTCAGTCGAAGCGTTATTCGCACGATAATCAAGCGGCTGGAGGAGAGGGTGGACCGTTATGTATAGTTCATTCGCTGAATGTAGACACACCGGCACGCAAAGGAAATCGAAACAATCGCTGGCCCTTCTTTGTCGCCCTCATAAACGGCCTGGTTACGCTCATTACGAGGGTCGATCCCTCGGCCTAGAGTTGCCGAAGACGACCGCGCCTGCTTCGCCAGCCTCCGCTATCCCTATG
>NW_026267146.1:2302256-2304934 GCF_000697945.3 Frankliniella occidentalis | reverse complement strand
CTATAATATAGCACATGAAAATCACTTAATATGTATAGAATTCATACATCACTTCTTTGGTTTGAAGGTTCACCAACAACAAAACAATGAGTCAATTATTAACTAAAGGAATCCTTTGAATAGAGGCAGGTTTTGATTACCCATATCATATAAATAAATTACAACAAAAATCTTGTCATATAATACACATCACATAAAAATTGGTAGAGTCTACACCCTTAGAGTAACCGGTTGCAGAAGGGGAAATTTTCTCGTCATTGTACACGAAGTAAATAGTTGACAATAAATCGATATTAACTTTTCAACAGCCAAAATAAGGAAGCGAACGTCCCCTCGCATGTCTCATCGGCGTGCAGACGGAAATATTGCACAGTAGCAGTTAGGGTCCGGGGCCCTCCGGGAGTGACGAGCTCAAGCCGTCTCCGTCTTGTAGGGCTGGAAGAGCTTGGGCGGCTCCGGCTCGTGGTGAACAGTCACTCCGCTGGAGGTGATGGTGGTGGTGCTGAGGCCGCGGTGCGCCGGCAGGGGCAGCGGCGCCGGCGGCGACGAGGCCATCAGTAACCTCGACACGGCCGCGGAGGAGGTGAAAGTGGCCGAGGTGGGCGACGAGGAGGACGACGCTGCTGACGAGGCCACACAGTTCACGATGCCACATCGGCAGCTGCCTGAGCCGTCGCAGTCATCGGCGGCGTCGGGCCCCGCGGGCGACGACATGGCGGTGGGGGAGGCGGCCGTCGGCGACACGGTGGTGGGCGACACGGTCCCAGAGCTGTGCTCCGAGTGCGTCGGGCTGAGCCGGCTGAGGCGCAGCGGGCACATGGGGCTGGACAGCGGGCTGGACAGCGGGCTGGACAGGGGTGCGGGGGGCATGCCGCCCATGGGCCCCGGGAAGGGCCGCAGGAACGGGTTGGTCGGGCACGGCGGCGACCCCAGCGGGGACCTCAGCGGCGACACTCCTCCGGGGCCTCCGGACACCCCGCTGGCCAGGCTGACGGGGGGCTGGGCGGCGGGCGCGGGCCGGTGGAAGCCCGGGTGAGAGTGCATGGGCGAGTATCGCACGGAGCTGGGCACGGATGGCGGTGGAGGGTGCGCGTGGGGGTGGTAGTAGGGCGGCAGCGGGTAGGGGTTGAAGGCGGCGAGTCCGTGCAGACCGCCCACCCCCGCGGAGGCGGCGGCCGCCTGCAAGATGGAGGCGGCCAGGGCGGGGTCCGAGTACACGGCGTACGGCCAGGCCAGCGCCAGGCGGTTGCGCTTGTCCTTCATGCGACGGTTCTGGAACCACACCTGCAAACAGAAGGAAAGGGACCATTAGTACACTGCCGACGATGTTCAAAGACAATGTGGAAATGGATGGCCGGGGGGGGGGGGGGGGCGAGGCGTGCCGCCGTCCCGAACGTCTGTGTGTGTGCGTGCAATGAGAAAAAATAAATATTCCGAGCAAACACGACGAGAGAAGATAAAGAAGGTAAAAAAATCGTAAAAATATGCGTCGGTATCTCCGGAGCGGCGCGCTTCAGACTCCCCTCCCAGGAGACGTGCTAATCATTTTACATCGGGGTGTTTAGCACTTGGAGAGCGGGCCGGGCGGGCGGGCGCGGCGGCACACACGGAGCTACCGGGCTTTACTCATGCCTTTGGGCAGCCTTTCGGCCCGTCCCATCCGGTGCGGCTCAGCCGACCTGTTAGCGCGTCCGAGTAGAGCCCCTCTCTCCTCCCCAAAGACAATCATCGCGGCGGGACGGACGGGCGGCGCGGCTGTACCGCCGGATGGCGGCACACACGCGCACACACACACGCACACGCGCGCGCACACGCACGGACGCACGCGGGTGTGGCCGCGCGGCACGGCAGTGCGCGGCGCAGGCGTTAATGATTCCAATTGCCACCCGGGTACTAAGAGCCCCATTACCGCTGGCTGCGTCTGGCCGCGGGGGCCGCGGGGGGCGGCGGGGGCCCCGGAGCGTGTGTGGGCCACGGCCGGGCTGGACAAGGATGGCGGCAGCGGGCTGGACCCGAACGGGGAGGCTGGAGGGAGGGACGATGACTCACCTTGATGGTGGACTCGGGCAGGTGGAGCTGCGCGGCCAGCTCGCAGCGCCGCGGCCGCGACACGTAGTTCTCGCGGAGGAACTCCTTCTCCAGGCGCGCCAGCTGGTCGCGGCTGAAGGCGGTGCGGTAGCGGCGGAGGTTCTGCTCGGCGGAGCTGCTGCTGCCGCCGCTGCTGCTGCTGCTGCCGCCCGGGGAGCCATCTGCAAAAGACGAGAGGACAAGTGATTAGCACACGTGTCTGCCAACAAAGTCAAGCCCCCAACGTGACAACAGCGCCGCGAGTCCCGTTAGGCAGGCCCAGCCTAGCCCGGCCTGGCGGCACCCTCTCTGGCCGAAAACAAGAAGCCCTTCATTTGCGAGCCAAGGCTCATCATCATCATCACAATTCCGCTGACGTGCCGTATGACAGCCGGGCGACCTGCGGACCTGCGTCTGCCTGCCGGTGGACCCTCGGCCCCACCCCGCCCCGCCCGACCTGTCCCGTCCCTTCCTGCACGTCTGTCTCTATCTCTCTCGCTCTCTCTCTCTCTCTATACAGCAGCAATAAAGGTCCTGGGACAACGCGTCGGCGGCGCGCGAAAAGCCAATGCGATTAGCCTTGATTGATGGCCCAGTGAGCCCGTAGCAAC
>NW_026267146.1:2277798-2300626 GCF_000697945.3 Frankliniella occidentalis | reverse complement strand
AGAGGGTGGTGGGGGTTGCGGGCCGAGTCCGTTTACGAGTTGGGGACAGGAGGAGGCGGGGGCTGGCCGCTGCAGCGAGGAGGCGCCGGGAGGGGGGAGCCGCCTCATCCCGCCTCGCCATTGGTGGGGGCGTCACTCTCAGGACGACGCACGTCGCCTCCCATTGGCCGACGGCGACTGGCTGAGCCAGCCGCCCCTTGAAGGATGGGCGGGAACGCGTGAAGCGACGGGCGGCGCGCCGGGGGGTGGGGCGCGGTAGCGGCGGCGGCGAGGGGTGAGTTTAGGCGGGCGAGGGGTGTTCAGGCCGAAGCCCCGGCCCGGCACACGCCTCACGACCCTTTATCTTCATCCAGCCCTGGAGTCGTGTGACCGCGCGAACGCACCACTGCCCCTACTGCCCCGCCCCCACAAACTAGCCCCCACACGAGCCAAATGCACCTTCCTTAACTTCCGAGCTGAATGATAATGCCGACCAAAATAATGGTTTACAGGGTGGGTGACACTGTAATCTTTATGGCGACACGTGTGACCAAAATTCGGTGACACATTTATTTTGGCGACTTCCCTTTTTTGTCGCCAAACTTTGGCGACATCCGAGATGTGACCATAATTATGGAAACAGACATGTCGCCATGACAGTTCCAATTGAGAGCATAAAATTTGTCACCCTCGGTGTCACTTAATTTGGTGACGTTTTCGTCGCCTTGACGGCAACACATATGTCACCAAATAAGGTGACACCGAGGGTGACAAAGTTTATGTTCAAAATTGGACCTATCATGGTGACATATCTGTTTCCATAATTATGGTCACATCTCGGATGTCGCCAAAGTTTGGCGACAAAAAAGGGAAGTCGCCAAAAGGGGAATGTCGCCAAGTATGGTCACAAATGTGTTGCCATAGAGTTTACAGTGTGATCCGCTCCGTCTTTTTTAGACTACTCCCCAAGACTGTAGCTACCGGGAAGAAACGTGCATCCCCCTCCCCTCCCTAAGGTTTAGAACACTTTACCGCTTTGTCGCTTTCTTAGCCCTGTAGGCTAATTTTTTCTGCTTATACTGTACTGGATTCTTGCGTGCGGACGGGGCCGTAAGGTGCCATGGCGGGCGACGGTAGGCAAGCACGCACGCCCGCACGCACGCACGCCTGAATCCGGTACAGTATACGCAGGAAAAAAGACGGCACTCTTTCTATCGGCTAAACTTCAGAAACGTCGATTTTAAACGCGGCGCGGACATTTACAGCTGCTCTCATTTCTTCCGCTCTAGTACTTTCTCCAACAGGGTGGTCGGTCAGCCTCGTTTCTTCTTCTGGTTGTACCTGTACCAGACTGGGCCGGATGCAGGCGTGCGGACGGTTTGCCTACTCGCACGGCGACGTAAGACGCCTCAGTGAGCGACTTTAAGATCAAGCACGCCTTAGGTCCTACTGTCCTACTAATCGTGGTGCGGGTGGCTTGGCCTGTAGCCGTGTCGCCTAATGGACGGGTCGCCTATTCCAGCGGGGCCATTAGGCTTCTAATGCGTTATCTCTAGTTATCTCCGGCTAATGCGTATCGAATAATGAACGGTGTATCTCAACGTTTGCCGACAGCATTATGATCATCACCAAGAAATGTGCCCCTAATGTCACTTTTCGCGCGATCGGGCAGTCGATCGGCCGATTTTTCTTTTGATGACCCCTAGCTGTAACCGCATGTTACATTTACAGTTTAGTTACGTGCGGGAGAGTTTGGAGCAGGGTGCAGGGAGCAAAAGGCGCCCTAACGGCGCGTCCTCCCAAGCACCCCTCCCCCTTCCAAAAAATAAATTAATAATCTAGGTGATCGCCCAGAAAGTACGTTTGTTTTCTCTGAGATTCATTCGACAAATTATGGGAGCTCGGCGCCTGCGAGACTCAAGGTGGGCCATCCCGCAGTGCACACATGCATTGCAGGCAATATGTTATCTACCTACCAGGCGCTTTGAGAGCATTTAGGGGCTGAACTAGACTGGTTCGTAACGGCGAACGACAAACGTACTTCCTGGATGATCCCTAGGTAAACCGCGTCCACATTTTGAGCGAAGTCGTCGAAAAACGGGACAATTTTTGATGATATTTTTTTTAAAATCTTAAATGTGCACACTGTGATGCAGTATTGCACTTGCAAGTGTGCAACTCCTCTGTTCTTCCCACACATTGTGCCACACATGATGTTTCACTGTACAGTTCTGCAGCACAAAATTAGGCAAACCTGCATCATTTTAATGAAAATTACGAATGTACACCACATGAACTCTGCTATGGGAAAGCATGTGTCACATCACCTGGTTTGTTTTCGCTAGAAAATCGCGTTTCGACAAGGTTCTTCTTTCCAAAAAATATATGCAATAGAGGCCCGTATGATGCAAATTTCGTTTTTGAAGCTTTCCCCCCTTAAGGCCCGTCTACAATACGACCTAAGACGTGTTTTAACGTGTCCTCACGAATTTTTGGATTTTCGGTTTGGGCGAAACTGATTGTTTCTGAACTGACTTTCGGTCTCGGGCGTTCGTCCATGTTGTAAGACGACACTGGAAAAACAAAGGCACTAAGGTCAAGGGCGCAGTTTAGTGCCTTTCCTGGGGCACTAAAGTTTCGTGCCTTTTCAAAGGCATTAAACTTGTATGGAACTCATATGAAGCTAGCCAGCTAAAGTTGTGAAAGGTCACATTTTTAGTGCCTTTGGAAAGGCACTAAACTTTGTTAGTGCCTTTTAAAGGTAGGGATTCGCACTTTTGTTTTTCCAGTGGAGTTTTAAGCCCTAAACCATGCCTAAACGAAGCTGTTGGCAGAAGCGCATCTCGCTAAAACAGATCTTAAAACTCGGCTTACGGCTGATTGTAGACGAAGTACGTTTAAGTTTCGATGAGAGATGCGGCACAGGAAAGGCATGTGCCACAGCCGCGGGATTTTCTTTCTAGGTTCTACACCTTAGAAGGAAAGGGAAAAGCAGTTACGCAATTTCGAAAATCGGGATCTGTATTCCAAGCCGCACCCATCGTATCGTGAGTACAGCGCGCCGTCGGGGTAGGCAACCCAACGTACATCCACGAGAATACTGTCTGCCATGTTTCAGATGGGCGCCTAAAAGTTAGGCAACCTAACGCACGTGCGTGTACGTCGGCTACCATTCAGTCGCGTGATCTGAATTCGACACACATTTTCTTCGCAAGCTACTTTAATACTCTTCCCCCACTGGCGGACGTTGGGACGGATGCGTTTTCTTCGTATAAACCCCCAAGGTAGATCGTTTGTGCCCAGCATGTTAGTACTCATCAATCTAAGGTACAGTTGAGTTCAAAGATATGGTTTTGATCCGCATGAGTAGATGGTTAAAGGGAAATTGCAGTGGTTGCCTGGTCTCACAAAACTAGATGTCAGCTCTTGCATTCACCTATCTTGCAGGTACAGCATACTGTTTTTCTAGATTTCAAAGAATCAATTGTAGTCACCAGGATTTGTATAAAAATTGATTCAGTGTAAAATGGTTGTTTCCTATGCCAATGCCCAGTTCAAAGACATGCTTACAGATTGCAAAAGTAATAGAACCACTTTATGTCCAAAATCGGTAACTTTAAGTGGATGTCATGATTAACAGGAAAATTATACATTAAGCAATGCTATAATGTGCACAAAAAAAATTGGTGCAATAATGTGCAATTCAATAAATGAGATGAGAGGACAAATAAAAGTTCAGTTTGAAATATCACCCTAGTATTTATTCCTCCTGAACAACAGTAGTTTTCTCGGATACATAAAGTCCATCCAAGAACTTACGGATATCCTTGTTCTTCACAGTGGTTGACTGCTGGATGAGGGCAGCTGTAACATAAAAATTATTGATTACAGTACCAATAAAAACAGAATCTAAAGGAAGAGGTTGAAGAGTGCAGCATATCAGAACACGTTGGGTATGTTTGACATCAATTCATTCAGACCCGAAAGAAAATCATCATATTGCTGTTTAAACTACATGACTATAAACATTTTAGGGAAACATAACTGATAAATCAGAACACGTTGGGTATGTTTGACATCAATTCATTCAGACCCGAAAGATAATCATCATATTACCAGATGGGAAGAATTACAAGGCAACTGTGGAAAGTAATATTCAAATATAATCTCAGAGAAACATATCTGTGACAATTCAGAACACGTTGGGTATGTTTGACATCAATTCGTTCAGACCCGAAAGATAAACATCATAATGCCACAGATACAAAAACTTCAAAATGCCAACATATGGAAACTATGCTTGGTAAAAACACTGATAACGGTAAATTGTAACACATCAGAACACGTTGGGTAAGTTTGACATCAATTCATTCAGACCCGAAAGATGATCATCCCAATGCTACATCTACCACACTAGAAAAATTTCCTGGACTGAGCACATTATCAGAACACGTTGGATTAATGACATCAATTCCTTCAGACCCGAAAGATAAAATCATCACTAAAATGCACTCAGCCATTGCAACATTAACATCAGATCATATGGTACACGTTGGAGTTGATTGTGTCATCACTTCTCAGACCCGAAAGTTGATCATCACATGTCAACTGACATTCACATAATTTGGTAGGAACTAATGCTCAGTATAAAAATGGTCATCAGCAGAAGTCAGACCCGAAAGATGAACCATCATAGCATTACTTTCAATCATCTATCGCTAAAGCGAGGTCTTGAGGGGCACACTGATGTTCGACAGTAAAATACACTCACCTGATCTTGAAACGTCTTCAATGCTGTTTCCTTCAATGATTAGCTCATCCTTCTGTTTGGTTGAGTTGGTAACGGTGACACCAGGTGCCATCTTAACCCTTCGGATGTATTTCTCACCCAAGAAGTTTCTCACTTCCAAGACGCTGTTATTCTCAGAGGTAACACAGTTGATGGGGAAGTGAGCGTATACCGCACGCATCTTGTAAAGGAAGCCCTGGAAAAGCAAGCATGAACATAGTAAACTCCACAACAGTGACTGAAAAATGTATAGGAAAAGAACAAGAACATACCTTGGTGACACCCTTCAACATATTCTCAATGTGAGAGCATACTGTGCGGACAGCGGCAAGCTCCTTCTTGGTTCCAAACCACTTCTCAACTCGGAGACGGCCTTCCTTGGTCATGTACATGTTGATGGCCAAGTGCTTGAAGGACCTCTTCAAGACACCGCGGGGACCGGTGATGGTCACAACACGGTTTTTGACAGAGGCTTTGAGCCCCTTGGGGATTTTCACCTCCTGTTTACCTAAGATCTGTTTCATCTTGGCTCTGAAACATACAAAAGGAGGCTATGAGTAAGTTCCACCACGTCGTAAAGAGGGGTTAGGAAAGAATTTGAGAGGAAGTGCAGCCGAGGATCATAAAAACACAATATTCCGCGCATGAACCAGAGCAAAACCTTCTGAATTTCAATTGAAAAGGGGCCAATAATACAAAACGAGCACAACTTAAGAGTTGCATTCGACAAATAGAATAGGTTAAATTGCCGGACTGGTACTTGATTAGGAAGATGTAAACAAATTAAAGAAAAGCCCTAAATTGTCCATAATTCAGAGGACGGGGCAAGTTACGACAAAATAGAGTTCAGGGCAGAAAAATTAGGATAATCAACAATTTCAAACAAATACGCTACATAAACACATTGGCAGACCGAGAGCGAGGGGACACCACAGGGCACCGCACAGACTGAAGTGTATTTATTGGACACAAAATCTGACACAAATGTAAAATCCTCACAAAATATGAGTTGAACTAAACAGAAAAATTCATTACGTTTCTAATTTGAGTGCAGGAGGGAAGATGGAAACAGATTACTAGGGCACTAAATACTTCTTACTTACACGTTATCGCCTCCACCTAAACCGGAAAGAAACCATCACCGCCTTGAGCCGAGAAAATACACGTTTCTTCTTTTTCTTGTTGTTGGTGTGCTTCTTTGTGTTGGTGGACGGTAGATGCAATGGTATACACTTGACGATTAAACTTTGTTTATAGAAAAGGCATTTAGTTCATTTTAGTACTTTATGTACAAAAAAAAAATCCTAGTCAAAATAAAAGTTATTTAATGCTTCTATTCTTATGATAGCGACAACAACTAACATCCCTATTTCATCAAATTCCTCCTCACAAATTTTTCATTCAAGGGGATGGGATAATGCCAACAAGAAAGCAGAAAAATATTAAGTGGTTTGGATTTTTAACTTTGAGGCGGTTTTCGGTGGCATGCGCCTTGGAAGATCCCTACAGATAATTTGATTCCCGATTTCTTGCCCGTTGGTTTTGGCATTTTAATTGAAATAACTTTCACTATCAGCCTGTCATTTACGACGAGTTTCCGTCGCCATTGTGTTGTGTCGACAAGGGTTAGTGTTAGTTACTACTTGTTAGACGCCCCGAAACCACCCCCTAGTATTATCTGCAGACATTTTTTTCCAACTAGCTCGCCTGGAAATGAGTTCGAAATCAGAGAAAGATAGGCAAAAGGCCATCCAAGACAAATGTCAACAACTACTGAATGAAATGCTGCGCGATGAAGACAACAAATATTGTGTTGATTGTGATGCCAAGGGTAGGTGTTAATTTGAATGCCTATGGATTTGATACACAGGAACTGTATGATTCACACCATTTATAGATCATCTACTCATATTTCCTCTCACTGAAGTCTTCCCATCTTATTTGTTCACTGATTTCTCCTCCTGCTGTGGTATTTTGCTTCACTTTCTGCTCGTTACTGTTAGCAGCTGACAGCTTGTCAAAAGTTTTTGACACTTTATGAAAACAAAAATTTTGAAGCTCTCTCATTGTGCTCATCTTGTTTCTACTTGTGTTCATACTGTCAAATTTTGGTATTATATTGTAGGTCCAAGATGGGCATCATGGAATCTTGGTATCTTTCTGTGTATTCGGTGTGCTGGAATCCATCGCAACTTAGGTGTTCACATTTCAAAAGTGAAATCCGTCAATCTTGACACGTGGACTCCTGAGCAAGTTGTGGTAAGTTTGTGTTCAAAAATTTTCTCAATTTCAAGTTAACAATATTGATGACATTTCTTTCTTCTGTAGAGTTTGCAAAACATGGGCAACAGCAGAGCTCGTGCAGTATATGAAGCCAATCTCCCCGATAACTTTAGACGTCCCCAAACAGACTCTCCTCTAGAGGCATTTGTCCGTGCCAAATATGAACAAAAGAAGTATATTGCCCGCGAATGGGTTCCTCCCACAATCGGAAAGGTAAGGGTTACTACGCTTATCCACAGACACATACTATAAAATATAATTTAACCTGTTCAGTTTTCAAGTTTTACATTCTTTGCAACTTCTCAGCTTATTTGTATCTGTATATTATGTTATAGGTAAATTGGGATAAAGAAATAGAAGAGGAGGAACAGGCTAGAAGACGCCGTAAAGAGAGCAAATCAGGTACACCACAACTAGCAAGAACTTTAACATCATCTCCAGGAGGCCATTCTATGACATCTGAAATACCTGCGCCTCTTCCTAAGCCAAAAAGCTCAGCGAGTCCAAAACCATCTCGCACCTTAGGATCAAGCTCTGCGAGTCCTGCTCCTTCCACTAACATAATTTCTTCTAGTGCTACACTTGATTTACTGGGCCTAGGTATTTAATTTGTTTATCCAATAATGATTTATGATTTTGTTAAATGAAGTACGTATCAGCATCCCATGTGATACTTGACAAGTGCAGCCTGTAGGGTGAACTTATCTGCTTTCCTTAACATATTTTGTGACCCTCCTGTCCCTTTCTTTATAGATACCCCTACTGGTAGCTCATCTTCACCCAGCAAAGGTGATGATATTTTTTCTGGATTTTTGAGTGCTCCGCCTGTAGCTGGCTCATCAGCAGCACTAAGCACAACACAAGCTCCAGAACCTCTCCAAAATGAAACTGCTGCTAATCTAGCAGACAGTAAACGGTCTGCTGAAGAAAATAGTTTCTTTAATCAGCCTGCTGCCACAGCTCAAGAGAAGAAGCAGCTCACCAAAGACTCTATTCTAGCTCTTTACTCCAGTGTGCCTACTTCTGCAACACCACCAGCACAAGCCCAGGCGCCCCAACAATTTGGAGGTATTCTCCCAAATTTTTCTGCTTTAGTTAATTTTTAGCCTGTAAATCTAACATGCGCTTAATTTCAGTGTTCCCCTCCCAAGGCATTGCTGGTTTTGGTTCTGTGCCCCCTACTGGTATGGGGCTGAATTATCCCATGTCCAATGGTATGATGATGCCCCCTGCTCCTAATGGGTCACAGGTATGTTGTATGATATTATCAATATTATCAGATTGTTTCAATTATACTATCTTATTTTTTTCCTTCAATTGTATTTACAACTTAATTTTTGAACTTTAGAATGGTATGTTTGGTTCCTCTGTGGGCCAATCTGGATTGGTAAATTCTGGTAGTGGCATTCCACAAATGACTTCTAATCCCTTCTTCAACATGACAAGTATACCTACCAACAGTGTACCTGTTCAAAATCCTATGAATCAGGTAAATACAAGAGTTACTGAAAATCTATTTTGGCATGCTTTTGGGTTTCTCTTCATGCACTGTGCACTGTCACTGTTTGCACCTTATTTTTTCCTTGCACATATATAAAGATACTTTATTGAACATTTGTCACTTAACATTATGGTTTTCCGGAACATTTGTATTCCTCTATTTTCTTGGAATTTTAATTGTTGACTTTAGTGGGTCATCCTTTTCTATATCTTCTACTTATTGGCATCACTTTTAAGTGCTGCCACTCTTTTGCTTGGTTGTGCGCTTACCATATAATATAATTGATCCTCTTGTTTCCGTGCCTTATACTTCTCCCTCTAGTTCCATTCTTTGCTTATACGATTCTCTTTTTCCAGCTCCCTCAACAAATGAATATGCTCAACTTGTCTGGGGCTCCTGGAGTTGGTATTCCTCAACAAGGTTTTGGAGCTGGAAGTACTGGTGGAAACCCATGGGCTAATCCAAGTCAGCCTATGACAATGCCTCAGTCCTCAATACCTCAAAGTCAAACAGCACTAGGTCATACATTAGCTACTAATTTATGGCAGTAATTTTTTTTTTAGGGATTTTGCACCTTCAATTTACATTGTGCATCAGCCCTGTTGACTATCATGATGTTGACAGTATTATAAGACTTGCATTAGCTCAGTTTCTTTGCTGTTTGCAAATTGTGCTAGCTTTTGATATCAATGAGAGAACTTACCATCATGAGACTTGTGCTTCTATGGTATTATTGGTTAAGTATTTCTTCATTCTAATTTCTAATAGTTAAGAAGAAATCCTCTGGATTAAGTGTGATTTCGGGTGGTTTCTACATTAAGAGTGTTGACTTCAAGTTTAACATATCTGCACATTTTTTCCTTTATTCACATTATGTATAGGTGATGGTTGTTCCTTAATTTGGCTGATAATGTGGAGCAAACATAGTGGAAATGGTGCACTGTAATTATTCAACATTTTCCTCAATTTTATTTGTTGTATTTGTTGAATTATGTATATAAGCAAGCCTGAACTGAGATTGAGGCGCTTTGCTATGTGCAATGGTTGTGCTTCAGATTGTGTCCAAATACAATCTGTGTTGTGTTTTATGGAATGTGTTACCAGATGGTGCCAAGAGTCTGTGCCAGCCTCTAATACATATTCCTTTACCCCGTGTATTTTCTAGGGACAGAAGTAATCATATTTGTTAACTTTCCATTTTTCAATATTTATTGTAGTTAATCTCAAATAATGTGATACTGTTCTCTACATTCCAACATGCTGAAATGCCTTTGCTGTTGGAAAGATGTGCCGGTATCATTTAGGGACCCTTCTATAATTGCTTTAGTAAAATGAGTTCATGCTCACTAGTGCCCATTGTTTAGTTAAATGTTACAATGACATTTTGGTAGTGTTTCAAATCCAAGAAATCTAGTTATTAAAACCCGCTTTATTTCCTGTAACTTGTGTGTGAGAAGGACAAAGATCCTGGTGTTGATTAGTATGTTGGTTGCCCAATATTTGTATCTATCCAACAACTTCACCTTGGCGTAGTTCCTCCTACGCTTGAGGACGTTAACTTGATTATAGTTTGTGTGATATGTTATTGTTTCATGAATTTAAAGAAAATACTTGGGTTGCAGCGGTTACCATTTTAAGTTTTAATAGTATTTTAATTGCCCCAGTTCACCATGTTGTTAAAATTTGGAAGTAGTTTTCCATATATATTGTCATATTTTAAAAACCTCTGGTTGAGAGTGGTACGAATATTATTTTTTTAACTGTGAATGTTTCATTTACAGGGTGTCAGTTTCAAACAAAGTACTTCCTGGTATTATCTCAAAATTAAAATGTTCTTTTAACACTTTAATTTTTTCCATGTTTTGTTTACCCAAAACCCTAGTTATAATTGCAGCATTTGAATCAGGAGGTTGGAAAGGTAAGAAATGAGAGAAGTTACTGGAATGGGAGTTATATCAGATCGTCACTTAACATACAATACTTCAAGTATACCTTTACTGTCAAATTGGAAACGGATTAATTTTCTTAGTCCTGTCTTGACGACAAAAATATTATGAAAATTAAATGATAGACTTAAGTTGAAAACTCTACAGTATTGGAAAATGGCTGTAAGTTGACATGACGCACCTGGGCATTAACTAACATCGTGCATTTCAGAAACCAAGAGAATGAAACCGCAATCTTTAAAACAATATTTAGCTAAAACAGGTTGTCATTTTCTGTTGATTCTGAAATAGAAAGGAAAAGTATACCAGCAGAAAATAAATTACATTTAAATTCATACTGTCCGGATGCTCAAAGGCATAATAAAAAGCAGATAATTTGAAGATTAAAAAAAAATAATCGAAAGTATGAGGCCAATTATCCTTAAAACATATGAAACAATCAATTTTATCCCCACAACCGAGGAAAACTTCATCATCCTTTAGCACACTCCATCAGTCTCATAACTTAAGTTATCCTAACATACTTATGTCAAGACTTGAAATATAACACAACAAAGATACACTCAAATGAGCTTCTCGTACATTTATAGAGGTCAGATATCTAATTGGATTACCCTACATAAGCCTGCTGCGCCGTTTTGTTGCAGGCGGTGGTACGGTTAATGGACTAATTGACTTATTGGATCCTGAATCATCACTGGCTTTCGCATGTGAAAATCGGGTCTGACGTTTGCCTTTGCCATTTGCAGATTGGTTGCTAACTGTAGTTGCAGCTCCTCGTTTTGGTGTGCTGACAGCATCATCGTCAGAATTATCTCTGCTTCTTTTAGTGGAACCTGTAGAACTTACTGTAAGTGAAGGGGAAAAAATATCATAAAGCATTATTGTGTTTCTATTGTCTAAGCTTCAAAACCTCATTAAAGTTAAAGATGACGAATTACCTGAAGAATCTTCATCATCTCTCATGATGGAGGCTCGTTTGGGTAATCTGACATCCTTGCTGACTATTTCTTTCCCCTTAGGTGTATCTTTTTCTCTTTTCACGTCCACTAATTCTTTCGATAGTCTTTTATCTTTCTTTGATTCTTCTTTCAAATCTTTCTTGGGTTCACGTAAATTGCTTTTCTTTTCCTCTTTCTTTGATGTGTCCTTTAATTCTTTTTTAATACTTATTTCTTTGTTGCCCTCTTTCTTGAAATCTTTTGAATCTTCTTTCTTAATATCTAGAGGGGGGGAGGGAGCTGGTGGAGGAGGCATTTTTGTACTTTTCTTAAGAACAAGTAAAGGACCATATTGAGACTGAGGGAGAGAGAAGTCTTCAGTCTCATTAGGAAAAGGTAGAACCTCTGTTTCTTCCTGTAAAAGAAGAGGATAGAATAAATATAAAGATATAAAATCAGACACAGGAAGATGTGATTACAGACCTACAAGGTCCTTCTTACCAATGCCTGCAGATCATACATTGTATCCAATCGATCCCAAATTACTTGTGAGGATATATCATCTCTTTTCACAGCCTCTGAGAATTTTTCCAGTATACAAGCCATATGAAAATGCTTGGTAACACCTGTAACGCAGGAGGAAATTAAACATATGGGCAGTCATTTAAAAAAATGTCTCTTAGGTAGAGAAAAAAAAAGAGTTTGCAAATAGAAATAAGTTAAATTAACTTCTTTTAAAAGAGGACATTCAAAATGAAAGAAAGCATTTGTCTTCTGTAACTTAATGGAATTTAATATATTTTAAAAGCAACGGTCAAAATCGTTTTAAAATTTTTAAAGCCTATGAAGTATCATGAAAAGCAATATTCTGGTTGAGCTGTAAAGGTTATGGATGGACTGCACAAAAAGTTGCACCAGTACGAAAATATGGCCAGGAGCTCTAACGAAGAGGTTTATACTGTATTTTTGATATAAACCACGAGGGTGAAAACTTTAAACCAGAAATGTCAATAAATTAAATATTAGTTGAAAACGACAAGCATCAGATACCGGTACGGCTGTCATACTTGAAGAATGGAAGTAGTGGTAAATACAAGCTTACCGACAGGTTTGTGGCCCATCAATGCTAACAATAATTTAACTTCATTGTGAACGTTCCATTCTATATTGTTATTCACGCTAATTTTCGACGGACAATCTTCCTCCGTCGCCATGTTTACTGTTTATGATTTTTTAAAGAAACAATGAAATTATTTTCTGACAGTGTAGTAGTAGTAGTGATCCTTTACCAACACACTTTCTATTTTAATGATTTTAGTAGATGAGTGGATAAGCGTATGTATGATGTAAAAACCAAAAAGAACGATAAACCTCATTGTATTTATATTTCAATAATGTATTGCACATTCAAAAATATAAAGGTTCCAACTGAGTTCCTTTTATTAAAAACTAGTCATTGCTCCGGGAAATGTGGTCAGAGTGTGCGTACGCCCCACTCCCCACCCCCCGTTCCTCGCGCTCCAATTACGAAGCGAATCAACAAACTCGAGAATTGTTACCGGTTGTTACTTTGGTCATGCATGAGTACCCATACAACCCAACAGAATCTACAGTCGAAACAGAAAATCAAACGGACAACTTGCGGTACTGAAGATGGGGTTTCGATGAATATATATTGATCAGTTATACCGGACCGGCTGTAAGCAAATGTTTGAGCGGTATCCAAAGTAACCGGTCTTTCCCCATTTGGGATAAGGGGGAAGGAAAAGAAGGGAAAGATTACTGAACCTGAAGAAGTGAAGAATTGCGTACCCTGAAGTAGTATTATCTTTTTTATCATCATCATGGAAAAAGATCTTTTGATGAGAGAAGAGGAGTTTCATAAAATTAATTCAGAGCTTGAGGAGCGCACAAGTCGTATTTTGAAGGAAATAGATGCAGCAAAAGTAAGAACAACACTTGCGTAATTAAAAAGGTATAATACATGGTGTACATGTGTACTGTGTTAAGCGTTTGTAAATGTTCCAGGGGAAAGCAGGACTCAGCAATGATGCAAATCAAGGAAATAAGTATGATCACTATAGAAACTTTAGACAGAAATTTGTTCAAACTGTTCAGAAAATTACTCATTGTTTTTTACTAACAGCTTGAAATTCAACCATACGAAAGCATTTTCACTTAAAAGTGAAAGCACAGTACTGAAGTCTTCAATGAAAGAGGAACGAGGGATAATAACATCAAATAAAAAAGAAATGTAGGGGATTTGTTGCGGTAGGAATTGTTGAGAATCAATCTATGTCTAGTTGTTTCACTTAATTCTGTAATATTTCAGTGTTGAGGATCCTTTAGCAATTCGCAGCAATGGATTGGGATATGAGGCCACAAACAGGCTTCTGCGAGCAAAACTCACTATCTTGAACAAAGAAGTGGACACACTTCGACAGGACTACAAAAACAAGGTATTACTTCCTATCTAGCTTTTTGGTATCCCTAATCCGAGAAAGCAATCCATGACTGAACACTTCAGGTGTGGAGGGGGTACCCAGCCAGAAATGCTCCATCTAGAGAACGTCTAAAATAGACCTAGACAAACTCTAGCCGTTCTCTAGAGGGAGCATTCCTGGCTGGGTGGGCAATGCTATGTTAGTGGGCTCCGCGATCAGGGTAAAGTTCAGTGGTATCCTCTCTTCTTTGTTTTATCTTTCAGTCTGAAGAATCCAGAAAGTTATCTGCTGACCTTACTCGCTGTGAAGAAGAGGGAGCTCGTCTTGAATCTTCCCTATCAGTAGCAAGAGATACTTCAGCAAGTCTCCAGAGCAAACTTGAATCTGTTTCACAACAATTGAGTCAATCTCAAGCTGAAAATATGTCTTTAAATAAGGTAATAGAAAGCAAAAACAGTTTAAAGCTGGTACATATCTTTGTCATGTATCTTGCAAGAGTTATGTTCAAACTTGGGATGTCACAGGAATTAGTGTCATTAAAGAAAGAACTGAAGAGTCAAAAGCAACAATCATCAGCTATTGAATTAAGGTTAAATAGAGCACTGGAGGATATTGAAAAGTTGCGTAACACAGCAAAGCAGGCTCAGCTACAAGTTAAGGTTTGCTTTACTGCAAGTATTCTCCTGTATATTTACGGCTTTATAATCTTTTCAATAAATAAACAATTTTTCCTGTTTCTGTAGGAAGAAAGAGAAAGTCAAAGAAAGGCAGGGGACCAACTTCAATCCAAAATCAAGAGTTTAGAGCGTCAACGCACTGAACTCACAAGTGTGTGCACAAAGCAATCACATTTAATCGACAACCTCCGCCGACAAAAGGTAAAGTCTAAAACTCAACTTATTTGCTTAGTTTAGAAAATATTTGTGAGTACAATTCACTCATTACCATCTGTTGAATTTGTTCTAGGTTCATTTAGAGGTTACACGATTTGTGAGTACAGCAGAAACAGAATTTGACAACATTCTTGACTGGTGTTTAAAGACTGAAAGCAGTGCAGTAAAAGCAAAGCCATAGGTTGTGGTGACGAAACCATGCTAAAAGGCATATCTAATATCATACAATAAATTTATTCATTTCACATCATTGGACTTATGAGTAAATAACTAGTGCAGCTGTTGATCGCCAGAAATGGAAGTAATATTTCTGGACCAACAGCTTCAACTATGATCAACAGACAAGGAAGTTCATTACAGTACACATAGTATACAATAACAACAGTTCCAATTATACCATCAGGTATATACAGTACATTAATACATTTTGAAAAATCAAAAAGGGGACACCAGTTTTATATTTAAAAAATCCCTTTTAAATTTTAACTTGCAAAGAGTTAACAAACAAAGATAAATGTATAATTGATAGAACAGGTCGGGTAAGAGGCTTACTGACCAGCAGAACACTTTACCTTAAATTAGATACATAGAATGAAATTGATTAAAATTTGTTTTGATACAATCATTCATAAAAATGATACAAAATTCTCAAAAATATCAAATCTCTCATTGTGAGAGTATGCTCTCATTCCTTATAATTTTTTGAGCTTGCAACCAAACAAAAACATGTTATTGGAATATTAATCTAAAATTGTTTCATTTATGAGAAAACGGAAAATATATCTACAATTAAAATTAAAAGTACTGTAACAAGAGAACGAACATTTCAGAAGTCAAATTTGGATGCAAGCCCAACATGCAAGAAACGTTATAAAAGAAAGCCGTGAAAAGGCTGGTTTCTTTCATTAAGAGCAAACAAATTCTTACTTTGCTTATCTATGGAGTCATCACAGTCAATATGGTGAGTTGTTAAGCCCCTTAAAATTAAAAATTTCTTTAGGTTATTACCAAAAATTAATCTGAATATTTTGAAAATGCTGGACTGAGGGTAAAAGCTTCAGTATTAATAAATACTCAGAATTCATATAAATGGCATAACAAATGAAGTTTACAATTTAAACATTTGCTGCACCAAGGTGCTATGATTCAGTTAAAACAACTTAACATGGATCTCTTTAACAAATGAAACATTACATTTCCGTCATCCCAGAATAGTACCTTAAAGAGGTATGATGAAAAATGTGAACAGGAATGGCATCTCTAGAAGACACACACAGTCCACATGTTTTTACATAGAATACATAAACAGGTTTAAACACAAAACAGTATCTGGAAAACCCTGTGAAGGAATACGAATTGGAGCAAATGAAGGAGGAACTTCAGATCCCTTTCTTAAAAGATGAGATTATATGTTTCTACAAAACCAATCTGACACTTTCTTACAATTATAGAACATACAGGATAAGTAACCTTATCTTAAAGAACAAGTCCTTCATAACTTACACCATCAGCTTCAGGTGACTCCATTCTATTGCGAAGGTGTTCTACAGTGTTACTAAAATGTTTACTGATTTGCTCTGTTTCTTCATTTGTTTCTAAATTAGGTAGCTCTTCATGAATTTTACTAATAAGATGATTCAACATTTGAACTGTGACCTGAGGAAGAAAAATCTATTAAGTCCATGCAAACCACTATTTTGTTTTTACCTGCACTTGTAGGATATATTAGCCGTATGTGGTAGATGAGATTATTTTCACTATGATCAAATGTTAAATTTACCTGATCATTTCCTTTCTCGTAAAAGTACAAATAATGGTTGAGAAGCTCAACGAAAAGTTGCACTTGGACTGATGAATCCATGCATTGGTTTGCAATACGTACACCTTTCTTAAGGCAGTCAAGGACGCGTTTTCCATCATGTCTCTAGAATGTAAAATATCACATGAAACGAAAATTGCAACTACACTTTCACTACATGTACCTCATTATTCAGGAAACTAATAGAATTACCTCCTCTCCTGCAATTGTTTTCCCAGACCAAAATAGATGACAACATGTGGCTACACCACGACACTGGTCGGGCTTTTTGAGGAGTTTAGAAGCTGCTAGAGTACATTGAGTACGAACTGGTTCTGCATTTTCTTCACTCAGACAAGCTAATTGTTCAAATGTGCCAACCATCAACGTCATGGCCGCAAGCTGTGCTTTACTATCAGAGATTTCATCCTCGTATATAGAAAATGCTTGTGAAATGAACTCGTAGGCAACTGTTTCATAATCTTCAAACTGTATCCTTCCAACAGCTAATGCACCTTGAAGAAAGAGTCGAAGTGGCAATTCAGCTAACTCTGCTTTCATTAAGGCAGTTATAGTTTGATGACAAAACTTGAAGATTTTCTGGCACTTTTTTTCCCACATGTCATCCTGAAAACAATCCAAAGAAGGTAAATTTCAAGGCAGGCTCTGTTTCAGTAAAAAAGAAAAAGGTAAACATGTTAAATAGTAGAACAATTAGCTTAACCATAACACACCTGATCTTTCAGTGCCTTATATTTATATGCAAGTTGGTATGCTTGGAAAACTATTGGAGGGAGAGTGAACTTGATTCTCCTATTTCCACCTGCACCAAGATGTTTCCTTGCAGCACTAAGGATAAGGTATTGCTGGTCAGGAACATCAGATTTGAGATGGTGAATCAATCTGGAAAAAATGAAATGAAGATTTGAAAAATTCAAGAAAACAGGGAAAGGAAAGAAATAATACAACCAACACTCACCTGCCTACAAGTCCTTGTTCTTCTGCAAAGTCTTCTGGATCCTCCTCCTCATGAGGTTGGTCTGGTTGATCAGCAATAAGCGAAGCAACCATTGTTAAAACTGTGTCAACCTGTAATCATTTAGATATCAGTAGAAGAGATGGCCTCCTCAAACAATTAAATGCCAAGAAACAACAGATTAATACAACTATGCACACCTGCTCTGGGGTTGGGATAAGTGTGTCATTTTCAAGGATATTAGTAATGACATAAGCTGCTAGAGACTTGCGCCCTCTATAGTCAAAGTATTCGAGAAGAGGTGCATACTGTTGGAGCTTCAGCACTGTCAATATGTTATTATATTGGTCCAAAGGAATTTTCATTAGCCGCATTAACTCTCGGGAGACTGCACTCTCATAGCTGACTCTGAGAAAGATAGGATAAAAAATGATACTTAGCGAAAAGCTTGTCTCAAAAGGAGATTGAAATGTTTTAGTGTCTTACCTTTCAACATTGAGTTTCTCAAATATATTTAGTGTACTACCCAAGACTTTATCAACATAGTCAACCCTATCTGCATAGCACTTGTGGGCAAGATTTACCAAAGAAACCTCTAAGGAGACCATGTCCTCGGGTGGCATATCTTGACGAGACTAAAAAATAGAACAGGAATTGATAAGCAGAAGTAGCACACACAAGGAAACTAACAAGCAAAATGATACATAATAATTGTGATGAACTAATCAAAATACAGGGAGCATTTACTTGAATAACAGAAGCCACTTGTTCAGAGAAAATATCAAATAACTTGACATCATTAGGAATTCCACCTGATGACTCATTGCGCTGTGAAAATGTTGCCAATCTGTCAACTAGTGATATGATGACATTCTTGACATTCACACCAGGCTGCAACTGTGCACAGGACTCTAAAAAGGCATTAAGTGTTTGCAGGTGGAATTCATCTGGGAAAACCTGGATAGAAGGAATATTTAAGTTAATGAGTGCTGTAAATTTCAAAAGTCAATTTCACAGGGAAAACAATGTATTAAACACTTGGAGTCTTGAAACATTTACCTGAATAATACATTCCATAAGATATTCTTGAGCAATAGCATCTCTACAACTCACAACCTGTTCTAGGATTCCAGGCAGCACAAGCTGAAAGTGTAATTAGAAAATCAAATAAGAAATAAATTGCAAACATCAACTGTGATAGTTTTATAGATTTGATAACTCACCTTCTTATACAGTTCTAAATTTACATTCTCAAGCTGAGACAATCTCACCAAATTAGTCCCAACTAAAATTTTAAGTTCTTCTCTCTCCCTCTCTCTTCGTTCCTTATCACGTGAATGACCCTGATGCTGCATTCTTACCCAAAGCTTGTTCATTTCCGCAAAATTCATCAGTACAAAGTCAACAGCATCTCGAACCTTGAACAATGAGTAAAATATGTACTTTGAAAGTTCAAGAAGAAATATTAAAGCACATTAATTTAGCACAGTTAGGGTAAATAAATACAAATTGATTAAAACAAACAAAAAAACTTCTTAAATATACCTATGCAAACCTTTGGTTTGGGTCTCACTACAATATGTGGATGTAAGTTAGCATGTACTCACCGTGCCTTCAGACTCTTCAGCATTGTCTTCAGGATTGTCAGGTAGGATGTTCCTAGTAACTTGAAGAAGATAGTTACGTAGGAACAGTCCTCGTAGTGGATGTTGTACTCCGCGACACATTTCAACTAAATCACGAAGAAGATCACGCTTCAAACAAGAGTTAGTTTTGATGTAGACCAAACCAACTGTGATCAGAAGATACCTAAAGAATAAAAGAGTAGACAAATAAATAGCAGCTGTACCACACTCAATATAAGAACAAGGTCAACTGGCTGAAAGGTTACTAACAATCGAGGAACAATGTTCCCTGCGTATTGAACTAGTTCATACAGATCAGTAACTTTACGACCTTTCTGGAACTCATCATAAAGGTGGAGCTCAAGGTGCCGTAGCTCATCAGTGATTGCCATGTCTGAGATAAATGTTAAGCTTCATACAAACTTATACTGCAGTTGATTCAAATGAAAATAAAAACAAAAGAGCAAAAAAAAGAAGAGATAAAATATCCAAGGATACATAGTTCATAGTAACTTTTTGGTGACAACAAGGACGTTCGGAGCTCTCCAAGCATAGTTGATGCATTTTTTAATCCGTCCATTAGTTTTCCACCGTCGAGGGAGCGTTTCATTTGAAATGCTTGTGTTTTCACGATGCCCAATGCTTCATCAAGCATCTTTTCCTGTTCTTCTTGTGCAGACATTTGTGGTGCCATCATTGAAGAGCTGTACAAAATTAAAGAAAACTGATTAATAAAGAAAATAGAACAAAGGTGGAGGACAACTTTGAGACAAGTAAAGAAGTAAGACATCATTTTGAACATGACATTTTTTATACCCATACACCACCATACATAAATGTTTCTTTCTCCAGTGGGAACTACTCAATCACCTCTGTTAGTAATGATGCAGACAAAGTTGGTCTCGTATAGCAGACACACCGATGAACACCGGCTTTGCTCAAGATACTCGACCACAAGGAATAGTTAATAATAGTTTTACAGAATACAATTCTGATCACCAGTGCAATAATTTCATTATGTAACCAAAACACAAAAAGAATACGAAACGACAGTCGCTGTGCCGACTATACGACATGCAAAGGTCCAAACACCCGTGTGAGTACGAATTTGAGACAAGCAGAAATCAAAATTTTGTGGGACTCATACCGGAACATTGTGAAAACCGGAGACACACAGCAGATTCCTTGATTGAGATAAATTTAACCTTTGACAGATTTACAGCAGGCAATGTCAGTGGACAGAGGTTGTGTTGACAAACGTGAACGTCGGTTGTCCGCCGTCACACAACTTAATACAACAAACAAACGGTAATCTCAACGAAAGATCCAGCTTACCAGAATCACGCAAACCTTCTTGCCTCGCAAAGAAGTCCGCTCGCCGAGACTTAATTGTTGATTGGTTTGATTTGATTTGAGATTTCGACGAGGTCGAGGCGGAATAGCAACATGAAATGAACTCATGAACTGGAGGGGCGGTGGCGGTGTCGTAGATTTCTTTGAGTATGCACCCAAATTTTCATAGTATGAGAAAATAAGTAAAACAATTTCCAAAAAGTTGACTCGCTTTCCCCTTAACAGTCACTGTTTTTGTGACGCGGCAACTTCTCACCCTTGCCTAAAGTGACACATACTTCTTTGAACTTTGTGTGAGGTTTTTGTTGTTTCCTTGTTTATATTGTGAGGTTAAGGGGTTCGACTACAGAGATGGACGAAATTCACAAACGTTTGATTAACAGACATATAATCGACTTAAAGCGCACCCACTATGAACGGCTCATTCATGCAATTGAAAGGTTGGACAAGGAAAATAAAGTAATTCCCCCACGTCTTCTTTCCCGATGGAAGGTCTGAAGTAGTTTTTGTCCTCACAAAGCTGGTGTTTACTTGATTTTTCCTACTACCATAAAATTTTATTTTTCTCCTGTGTATTCCTTGTAGGAACTGAGAAAGATCGGTTATACGGAAAGTCAGGCTAACGAGGAACTATATTGTGAAATTCAGAAGAGAGGCCCAAAAGCGTTTCAGCTATTAGCTGACAGCCTTAACAGTTCAGGTCAAAATGATTTGGCTTGCTTACTGGATCCAACCTTGCGGTATAGTACTTCTGTATTATTATGTATTACTTGTGTTACATATTGCATACTTTGTACAATTTTGAGCATTACGTTTATTTCTGTAAAATGCTCTGTTAGTGCTTGCAGTTTATCTACTTTATTTTAGTTCTCTTGTTTTATCTACTGTAGAGTCCCGGAAGCTGATGATGATGATGATGATGAGCAGCCTTTGGTAAGTTAATCTTTTGGCATTAGGTGTACCTGAGTCCCGACAAGAGGATCGCTTGGGTCTTGAGTCTTTGCAGAGACCGGGCTTTGGTCTTTGCACAGACTGAGAGACCCAAGCTGCCCTCTTGACTGAATACAAGCTGGATGCAGATTTTGGCATTGATCTAGTTTTTGAAACTAGCTCACATGGTTCTGAAATTAAACTGATTTTTCCAGAATTATGAGTATTATGATGATGATGGTGTTCATTTTTTCCATCTGGATGAGACCTGGAATTCCGATTGTTATGAAGCAGATAGGATAGCTTTGAAAAATCTCTTTCTGCAATTAGGGTTTACGTTACTACCAGTAAGTTATTATTTTGGTTAGGAGATCATGAAGTATAGACATTGTATACACACATTTATGTGACACTCCTCAATTTTAAATTTAAATTTTATGAGAGCCTTCTCTTACCTCTACCTAAACTGAGGGTGTCTCCTATGATTGTGTTGTATCTGTAGTGGTTTATTTGTTTTTTGAGAACACAACATTTTTGTTTCAGGATAATGGGTTTGCTGGATCAGAAGCTCTCAGGTCTCTGGTTGTTATAAATTTTTGCGCCCTTGACAATGGTGGTGTAGTCCGGGAAAATGCATGGCTTGAAATGTTCAGCAATCAATCTGGATTGTATGGAAAACCCAAAATATTGATGAGCATTCGGTACAAGTGAGTGGCTCTTTCTCATAATGCATTAACAGTGTTTCCCCTCTATTCACAACCTATTAACTCTGATTCCAATTCAATTATCTATCAACAGGGGCATGGTTTGTCCAAACTACACAGCCCAAGACTCTGGAACGTCCTACAAAGCACACAAAGATATTCTTCAGTTGCAGATACTGGTGACACCATCTGAAAGAAAAGGTGATTGTTATTGTGACTGACAGACATTGCCCTTATGTACTAGTTTTTTTTTTTATCTACAATTGTGTAACATCTGCTTCTTTTTGTTGTAGATGGAGACTCAGTCTCTGAGGAGATGAAACACCTCATCAACATTTTTGGCAGAGAAGACTCTCTCCACATTAAAGACAAAGTGAAACTGGTAAGTTTTAAGTACTGGTCTTCCGTTTTTGATCACTTAATTTCAGTGTACCGGTTTTGTATACATTGTTCAAATTTATTTTCTAGCTAAACCAAGCCTTAGATGATGCTGGTTTTGAACCCGTAATTTCACTTGACAGTGATTTTTCAAAAAGATTTTGCCTGGACAAAAAACCCTTACTTACATAATTACCATCAGTCTCCATAATTTGTACTCTAATTTTTGCCAGTCTTTGCTCAGTTTTCCATTTTTTAAATATATTTTTAAGGCAAAGGCTCTCTATG
>NW_026267146.1:2275083-2277549 GCF_000697945.3 Frankliniella occidentalis | reverse complement strand
CTCTCTCTCTCTTTGTGTCGCGTGTGGGGCTGGCAACGTGAGAGATGATGGGGGAGGGATCACCTGGTGTGTTGTGTTGCACCGCGTTGGGGTGGTGGTGGCGGCGGCGGAAGGGGTAAGTCGGGGGGTTGTGAAATGTGCCGCGGCGGCCTTCCCTCTGTGGGTGAGCGATGGCGACCGTCGTGCCGGCCAAGTCCGCCACCACCACCAGGATGCAAGTGAGCAGTGCAAGCGTCCGGCGTATGAACCGTAATGAGGTCATGACGCACTCCTCTCAGTGCTCTCATTGTCGCGATACTCCTGATCCGAGTTATATTCAAAGCTCAGCACACACCGGCACACACACACACACACATACACACACGCACGCACGCACGCGCGCGCGCGCGCTTATTGCACATTCGCACACATGTACCTACTCGACCACTTATACGCGTGTGTGCTTGTCGGCTACTCGAGGTGAAATAAATCAGGGATCAAATTATCGTTATCGTTCGTTTTTTCTTTCTGTTTTTCGACACGGTCTTTATAATGCCCCACGACGAGTCTTGCGAAACACAAACACAGCAGCGATGTGATGGACAATCTAAAAGCGCCCAAAATATGAGTAAAGCGTCCTATATACAATTGGAAAGAAAAGCAGCGGCTTTGTGCCCTCAAAATATCTCTCTCTTTGTTTCTTTCTCTCTCTCGTCAGTCTGTTTGACAGCGCTATTTTCGTGACGTTTGTCGGCGCGCTTGTCACGTTACAGCGCACGCTGCCACGCACCGCGACGTATTGTCGCCATGATGTCTTTATTTTTGCCAGGCGCGCCCCGTGCATCTGTGTGTGTGTGTGTGTGTGCGAGTTCACGGGCCCGCTGTCTTCACACATGCGTGGAGCGTGGTTAACGCCCTCGCGCTGCCACGACACGCCGCCCGATAAGGAGTAACGTCACAGCCGGGAGGCTTTTTTCATTGGTGGCCCTACTCGAGATTAAATTGAATAATTAGTTGAAAGGACCGCTGAAAAAAAAAGTATAACACAATGCATCGGTAATTAAAAGAGGAAATGGCAGAGTACGGCTCAACCTGGTGAGGGAAGTATTAGTAGGGGCAAAAGTATGGGAGGAAGCGCGTAGAGTCTGTCGTCCGACACGTTTTTGACGGCCAGGGGCTGGGAGGCCAACCTACATGGCGCATGGCGCGACCAGTCAGTGTCGATCGCTTTTGTGTTAGGCGGTAATTCTCGGAATTGGATGACGACGACGACGGCGGCGGCGGCCGGTGCTCTACGAGCGAGCAGGCTGTGCTTATCTAGGGCGTGTGGTGGCGGACCCGGGCCGGCCGCCGTATCGCCAAGGCTATGCCCCTCCCCCCTTTCCTCCTCTTATCCCCACAACGTGTGTCTATCTATGTGTGCTTGTGGCAGTGTATAACGTGTACTTTACTCACGGTAGATATTTTTTTTTCCTGCCTCGGATACTTGTTATTTTGCATTTGCTTCGAGAAAGACTTATCTGTCCACACCATTCGACCTATGTGCTACCGCCCGCCATATCTATTGGCACCTTCGCGCCGCGCTCCGCTATAGGGCGCGCGACTCGAGTCCTCGATCGACCTCTGCAATCTTAGGTCGTGCGATACACGAAGCCTCTGTGAGTGCGAGCGAGAGGGGAGGGGATGGGTGAGGTAGGGGTGTGAGGTAGGTTTGTCCAGCCGCGGAAGACGCGCAGCAGAATGTATTGATCGTGTTGAGCCCCCCGGCCGGCCGCGGCCCCCCGCCTGCGCGAAAGGGGCGGGGCAGGGCGGTGCGGTACTCCGCGACGGGAAGAACCTGACCGCCGTGCGCCGTGTCCCAGAGTGTGCTATAGGTACTTACGTCCGCTTTGGACATCGCAACGCCATATGGATGGTGTTATCATATAATCGTCATCATCAACCGTGGATGACTGTGCACAGTGCAAAGAGCGAAGCGCGCTCTTCAAGTTTTTACTAGAAAATTTGCCTAGTTACGTACTAAAGTTTTCTGCTGTTTTCGTAACTTATGAATCATATTTTTATTTTTATTGATTGTTTCTAAACTTTTACCTCATAACACAAGGCATACTATACTCTGCAAATTTTCTAGTAATAACTTGATTGTGGCGGTGTGTGGTTGTGGCAGTTGTGGTGCGGGGTGTATGATGGAAGCCGAGTGTGGCGCCCCTGTTGCGGTGGCGGTGGCGCCGGCGCCCGCGCTGCTATTCCCAGAGCCCCATTGACTCTCCTGAACGTATGCGTTCAAGGTTGCGAGAGGGGTCCCGGGCCCGGCTAAAGCTTCTTTTCGCGCGCGGAATCTCATCCGCTTGGCAAGGCGCCGCCGCCGCCGCCCAGCCGCCCATGCTGCTCCGCTATAGAGCGGTCGGAACGCGGCGGCGAATGTACTGAGGATGTTGGTGGCGGCTCGCCCCGCCCGCGGGGGCGGCGGAGGTGGGGAAGGGAGGG
>NW_026267146.1:2271584-2275033 GCF_000697945.3 Frankliniella occidentalis | reverse complement strand
CCCCCCTTTTCCATCTTCCGCTCGAAGCAATCTGCCTCGTTGCTGCAGTACCCACCACGCCAGCTGGGCGCCCTGTGACTGTGACGCAACGCAAAACAATACTCGCGCGGCGATGGCGTGGCGTGGTGTGGCGCGGACGCATTGCGTAAAAGCTTCGATACGGCCAAGTGGCGCTATACCGCAGGGTGCGGGTGTTCTAAGCCGTTGCTGTTTTTACTTCTGGTTAGACTGTTGTACCGCGGACGCAGGCGTATGCGGACGGGGATTGCGTACTCGCACGGGGGCCGTAAGGTCGATAGGCAAGGCCGCCCCGCATTGGGGGTACAGTATTACTAGGATAAAGGTCGGCTTGAAACACCTGTATCCTGTATGCACCGGCTGCAAAAGGACTCTACAGCCGTAGTTCAGAATATTTCCGAACGCAAGATTGTGGTGCTACGCACCCTCTTATTTCCAGAACCTATTCAGCTGAATAGCCTCAGCGGGATGTATTGTAGTCGAAGCAGTAGTACACTTTCTTTCTAGACTGATCGTCGCCGGCGTGGAAAAGTCACTCAACGTCCTGTACGCGAGTGAATGTGTGTGTGTGTGTGTGCAGAAAGCGAAACTCCCCCTCCTCCCCCCCTCCCCAACTCCCCCACAATAGAGATGAATGAGTCGCGTGAGTGGAAAATGTCTCGCGCCGTACTGTCGACGATTGAGTTAGCGCCGGTCTGGGGAGGAGGAAGGGGGGGGGGGGGTAGTAGCCCCCTCCCCGGCCCAACGGCCCACCGCAGCTTGATGAGATGAAGGCGCGTGCTGGCTGACCGGGGGGAAAATTACTCGGCAAACACAGCGTAAGGGCTATATTTCGTGGCATTTCACTGCCGTTTCCAATGACTTTGCGTCTGTTTCGCATTATTTATTTCGTGTGCAGGTGTACGAGCTATATTTCGCAAGTGGTTTTCCCCCTCTCGGGTGCTGACACATTTTTGGGCTGCTCGTGGTGCGCGGGCTTTAGGAGGATTGGTGCGGAAGCTCACCTCGCTGCTTATGCCCGACTTGTGCGGTGTATAGGCAGGCATCCTTATCCTCTCTGCCAGGATGGCTGAGGACTCGTCGTGCGCAGGATGTTTGTCGCACCGTGCCGCCCCGTCCGGTCCCGCCCCGCCCCGCCCCGCCACTGCCACGCGCCTCAGGCATTGACGACGGGACGGGGCGGTGTGGCGCTATTTTGACAACAACCGGCTCGGCGTTTGCTTATTTGCGGCTTTCAGGCCGCGTAATCACGATTGCACACCAGCGCCGTTCGCTATGATGCTATGAAACGGCGCGCGCCGTTGGTTGCAGCCACACGATATTGTCTAGAATATTGAAATAAAATTAACGGATTTCCGACGGAAATAGTTTTGGGATTGTGTGGGGCAAGGTCAGCACAGCAAAGGATATACCCGAAGCCGAAGCACGGCCGTTGTATTCATGGGATTCCGATAGCTTTCAGAAACACCTGTGCGCAATCGGATGTTTCTCTTCTTTTACTACTGAAGTGTGCGTAGCAGTGCGTAGCAATGCGCAGCATGCATGCATGCATGCATGGGGTGAGGAACGTCGTTCACTGCCCTGCCCACCCAGGTGTGCTCTACAATACCACAGAAAGTGTAACTTTCAATCACTTCATCATCATTATACACTTGGCCTGTTTTGTTGGGGGGTGAGAAGACCTCCCTTTGTAAAGTTTGTGTGGCAAATGCACGACGGGGTGGTGCCGGTGGCGCCGCCCGCGCCCAAGGTGACAGCCAAGTGCCCCCGGGTCTCTGGCGCTGACCCTGGACAGAAGACAGATGGCCAGGCCGTCCATTACGCCCCAAGCGGCAGCGGCGGAGGGGAGGGAGGGGGACTCTGTGACGTGAGGGGAAGGCAGTTATTATTTTACTGAAAAATAAAATGAAATACACAATGGGAGGAAAATGGAAAGGGGTGTCCGTGAAAATAAATAAATAATAATAACTTAGTGGCTGCCGCAATGGTCGATGACGTTATCCCCACCGGACGCGTCACTGCCCTCGGCCCCTCGGCGGTGGCACAGTGACACACGAGATAAGGGGCGGCTGGCGGCGGTGACGCGCCCGTTGACTCGGACAATCAACGGTGCCAATGGCTCTGCCGCCGCGGCCCCGCGTCGTTGCCTCATCAGCTATCCGCTCTGCTTGTTGTTGAGGGGGGCGTCGTCGTAGCCGCCCGCTCAGCAGCTCTATCGGCTCGTCAGTAGCCACCAAGAGGCGATTCTAGCGTACACCGATTTTTGTGTTTTTCTTGATGTTAAGTTATTGTTTTCTGATTTTTAAATTGATTTTTCTGAATTTTGGGGGAGGGTGTAAACTGTGGGCTTCTTTAACATTCACCCTTGGCAGGCACCCCTGTAGAGGACCGGTGGCCAGCAAGGGCCTGTGGAGGTGTAGCAAGACATGAGACATAGAGAGAGGGCCGAAGCGTGTTAAGAATGGGTGTGAGAGAGAAGGTGCGTCGGAGGCGCGTCCTTCTGTTCGTCCCTCCCTCTCCCCCGGCTGGGCTACGCCCAGCTACGCCCGACTACGCCGCTTCTGCCGTGGAGATTGATCCCCATATAGCTCCCCATATATGCCAGCTGTTGCCCTATCGTCGTATGCCGTGTGTTTTCCTCCTCTCGGAGATAAACGCGGTCAGTCAGATGCGGGCAGCGCGTGGCGGCGCGTGGCGCGGTGGGGCGAGCGACGCCGCCTGGTCACTTTCACCAGCGCTGCTGCTGCTGCTGCCTCGGCCGCTAGAGGCGACGCCGCCGCTCCCTGCTGGAGAGCACGTCGGCGTCGCCCCGCTGGAGCCCCCTTCCTCACCCTCCTCCCCCCCCTGGACCCTTTCGCTCCACAACAGTTGTGTCCGGTGCGGAGCAGCAGGTCCTGCGTCCTTCGCGGTGAAGGTCCCTTTCCGCTGCGCTCTGCCCATGGCGTCGAGCAGAGCTGCTCAGCGGCGCATACGATCCTGGTGGATGAGAAATTGATTGATGAAGAGCAGCCAAAGACGACGGACAGGACGGGCGGCGGCGCAGTTGGGCGCGGCAGCAGCGGGGAGAGTAGTTTGTTGTTTGTGCCCCAACTCTCCTTGCTGCCAGGCTTGATGGATGGATGGATAGATGGATGGGCGGCTGGTGTGTGGGCGGGGGTGGCGTGGCGTAGCGTGGCGGGGCGTTTTGACGCGGCGGCGGTGGCGCTCTATATCGGAACCGATCGGCGTCAAGGACGAGCTGGGCGTCGCTATGGCGGCGCATCTGGCCCCGCGGCAGGGCCGTAGGGTCTGTGCCCCAGATGGACTGCCTGTGCCGGCCTGTGCGCCCGCGTCGGCCCCCGCGCGCTCCAACGCAGGCTGAAGAGGGAGAGTGCGTCGTCGTGGACGCGTGGTGCCCGCCTGCGCGGTAGGCAGTCCCGTCGAGCTTGGCC
>NW_026267146.1:2261250-2263990 GCF_000697945.3 Frankliniella occidentalis | reverse complement strand
TCCGAATTTTTTGGGAAAGGTTCAGTCCTTAAATTCCTACTCGTCACCGCTCAGCCCGTCTTTCTCACCCTTCCCCCAATGGACAATGTAAGTTTCACGGTGCGCCCCCGGGTGCTTTCTTGTCGCGCAGGATTGGCGCCCCAAGGCGAGCTGTTACACACTCTCCGGCCGGCTGGGAATGGTATATCTGCTGTCGGGCTGGGGTATGGGCGATCCGCGAGCGCCGTCTAGTGTGAGCACCGAGCGAGTCGTCCTCAAGTATGGCGTCGACCAGCAGCATGTGCAGCAGCAGCACCAGCATGTGCAGCAGCCGGAGCCGCAGCCGCAGCAGGACGCCAGCGCGAGCCTCCCCTTGCAGCTCGACCACCTCCATATCGAGGACAACGCTGAGGTGGCGCTGCACCCGCTGCACAACCAGGTCAGTACCGACGCCTTTCCACCAATGCTGCTACTACTGCTCAGTACCCTATTTTGTTTACTTCTACTACCTTACCGGCGTGACCGTGGTGCTCGCGAGGAATGGAAGCAGAGGCTGTGACAATGTTTCAACGTTTTGTTTGCGTCTTGCGGGGGAATGAACGGGAGCATGGCAATCGAGGACAAGTTTTTACGGCAAGGTTGTTGATGCAATTTTGTGTTTACACACCACTTAAACAGATGCAATATTGGACCTAGGAAGTGACAATAATGTTTCATTCACCTGTTGCCAATTGTTTTTCTACCATCATAAAAGTATTCAAGTTTAATTTTTATCCAACAGATGCGTGCACAATTGTCACTTCTGAGGTCACTTGCTACATGAAATGTTACATCTGATCGCATCTGATTGATGTGCATAAAATTGCATCAACCTATGCGAAATGTATCGTTCATCCTCATTTAATCTGCATTTGTCATATCGGGCGCCGGGCGGACCTCACGTCGACTCGAAGTGTTATTTTGCATGGTTAGCACATTTTCCTGACTGAAAAAAGAAAAGATGAATTATCCATCCAAACTCTCGCCGGTCGCCGCCGTTGGCCCGGCTGTCGCAATCGAGCAGGAAGGAGCATTGACAGCTGTGTTTATCTCTGTCCCTATCCCCGTCGCCCCGCTCGCGGCAACAGACTGGCTATGCTGTTGAGGTGGTTCGGGGATCCACGACCTGTCTGTCGATGAGAGGTGCGCTTTGCTTTTTTCTTATTTGTCAACCCGCGGCGGCGGCGCGCCTCTCGAGGACGGACCCCGCCCCCGACTCTGGCGCTGCTCTTGACTTTGTTTTTGTCACATTTTGTTTACTTGTCGGTCCGGTCCTTCCCTGCTGCTGTCAACCCCGTCTCGCCCCGCCCCGCACGCAACAGTGACGTGCGGCACCCGCCACCACTGCGGCGGCGCTTGTATATTTATAAACTCTGTTCTGGCCGAAGCGAAACAACATTCTTCTAAATTCGGCTGGGCAGGTGCGCGGCGGAGGTTTGGCCCGCAGCCCCCGCGGGACCCCTGGCTGATGGGGCCC
This sequence comes from Frankliniella occidentalis, assembly GCF_000697945.3. Classification (NCBI taxonomy): domain Eukaryota; kingdom Metazoa; phylum Arthropoda; class Insecta; order Thysanoptera; family Thripidae; genus Frankliniella; species Frankliniella occidentalis. Next base: position 2,262,495 of record NW_026267146.1, on the reverse strand, counting down.
CTCACCTCAGCTCTTGCTCAAGCAGCGCCCCCGACGCGCGGCTTATCTCTGTAATAATAATTAATGTGACAAGAGTACAAGAGTTCGCGACGCGTAATTTAAGTTTCTGCCGGTCACTCGCGTCTTTTACGCCACAAGGGCGACTGACTCATTATTATATGAACAAGTAAACAAAAATGTTTTTGCAAAGTCGCCGTAAAATGTTTATGAGCTTAGTTTTTTGCAACGTTGCGGATAGTTCTTTTGTATCAGGAGAAAAAAAAACTTGCCAGCAGTGATCGAGTCTGTTCGATAGACGAAATTCAGTAGCCGAAATATTGAAACCGATGTTCACAACCAAGAGCCGGACAGTTGTACTAACTAGCTGTGGGTACAGGATTCTTGATTTCAGCTATCTAATTCAGCCTATCAAACAGTAGTTCGTAATTCAAATGTATGTAAATTCTTCGTAACCATTTTGCACTGTAAACATGACCCCTCGTTTTTTTTTTTTTAAAAAAACCAATTTTTTGCTGCATTTGTTGAAAGCAAGCGTTGCTCTCGCGCATCGCAGACCGCTACTAGCAGCTAGTAAGCTAGTGCTTTAGTCTAGTGTGAGCGTGTCCGGTCCACTTACGTAAAAGCTCTTTGGACACTTTTGGCACTGGCCGCCCCGCTCTCGCACGACTCATGACTGTCGCCCGCCGGGCCCGGCTCCCGCAATAATACCTTTTGGCAATGAGTCATAGGAATATGCGAATCGTCGAGAATTCCTCAGTCGTCCCAATCTAACGATCCGCGGGGGCCCCCGTCAGGCGGCGTCACCCCTGTCGCCTTGCGGGGGTGAAACTTAAATTTACAGGCGGCGACAGCTGCCCATGGCGGTTTCGTAAGGCGCCACCGCAGTGGAAAACGTATCTGCATGATGTGGGAATGTATTCAAAAATGCCTACTTCCATTCCTCGTGAAACCGCTAGCTTCACATGTTTTCTTTAGTACCTAGAAAAGCACGTTAATTCAGCTTTTATTATTTTTATTTTTTTCTAATATATGCAATTTTTTTTATTTATTTTTTGCCCCCCTTTTGTCATTGTGAGAACATGTTCATACATAGCTCACGGTAAAAACAAGCCCTGGGAATCCCAGGAGTTTTTTCCGTTTCCCAGGGGAGTTGGAAGAGTCCCAGGAGATCTCCTGGAAATGTCTAATTTTTCCCAGGAGTTGCCCTGGGATTAGGGCAGCCCTGGGAGATATGATGCTATTTCC
>NW_026267146.1:2253313-2257420 GCF_000697945.3 Frankliniella occidentalis | reverse complement strand
CTCCTGGGACTCTTCCAACTCCCCTGGGAAACGGAAAAAACTCCTGGGATTCCCAGGGCTTGTTTTTACCGTGCTTGGCCTTGTATTCATGTAATTTTTTATTATTTTTTTTTGAAAATTGTTACTGCCTTTTGCAAAAGATGTAACCTAAGCATCATCCGCTTTGTTAGGTGTCATGGGTTTGGTCCTGGTTGTCCTCCCGTCGGGGTGCCTCGGGGGGCTGACCTCGTGGGGGCCCTTAGGGGGGACACCGGGGGGCGGGAGGGGACTGGGGGGCCCACTCACTTGTATGTGACATTCCAGATGTTGTGGTCGGGACAAGGCCGGACATGGGAAAACGGATAAGCCTTTTGGGAAAAGTAGTTCGGTCTGTCCCTACCGCTTCGCCTCATAGTCGGTCAGGTAAGTATTCGACTTTTTCAAACCTCTGAAACTTCACCAATTTTTATTCATTTTCTACACACTTAGTCCATGATGTCTGGCTCTCTTACTCTTTCCCCGCCCTGTAGCGACATATCTCCCCGGGTTTTTGCATTCATACTATATACGCTCTCCATTCTAAACAAAGAAATAGTCGTATTTTCGCTCCTACTTTCACACGCATGCTGGTGGTTGTTGCATGTAGAAAATTAGCTTCTACCTCCTGCTTTCTTTAGCTTTAGGGTTTTCTCAATGGGTTTTTGAAAAACATAACTAGTAAAACCTCAGTAAAAAAACAATATGCGTAAAAAATTTCCCAAGGAGTACAATTTGTTATTTGATGTTCGAGGATTTTTTTTTCTTTAATTTTTTGTCGTTGTGCGGTACGTTGAAGTTACATCACCTAGCTGAGTATGGACACTGTACCTTAACAGTGGCCCTCCGCGCTCTCTGTTCACAGGTCGGCGGTCACACGCGACTCCTTCTCCTGAACCAGTCCACCATCTGCAAGCCGCTCAACTCTCGGGAGCTCAACTTTTACCAAAACACCCCCCATGACATCAAGACGTTCGTCCCCAAGTACAAAGGTGAGTGTTCTGTTAGCTGCTATGGATGGCTCACAAGGTGGCACGACTGTTGTAGTTGCCTCATTAGCGGTTCGGTAATCTAAACTGTGAAAAATAGTAGGAAGGTTTACAGGAAAATTTTCCTGGACGCAAGTTGTAAAATTACAATTTGTTATCGTAAAAACACATGCAGTTCGTATCAACTTAAAATCAATTGGCGAGTAAAAACTGTACTCTTGTACATTCACAACTTAAATTATAATACGAGTTTACAAAAAAAATGTAAATTTATGACGATATTTTTCACAGTGTAGTGAGAGGCGGACTGCGGCGGCCTAAAAACGCGGCTGGGGGTAATTGAACCCGCGACCCACTGCTGCAGTGGGCGCGTGCGCGAGCGTGCGCAAGGCCGGGAGGGACGCACGCGGGGCGCCCACTGCAGCAGTGGGTCAGGAGCGAGTGCGAGTTGGCTGCGCGGAAGTGGCTAGGCGAGGACCCAGCAGCGGAGCCGCGGGCTTAGTGCTCAGGCGTGCGTCATTTTTAAACTACTACTTCACCGAGACGTAACCAGTATCTTCTTACTCTCCCTCAACACATTTTAAAAATATATCTATTTTCTGTGTGTTGGGGGGGTGAAAAGTCTATCGTGATGCAACACCGTGGTGTTACATGATGGTGATCGTTGTTGTTCGAAAGAGTAGTTCTTTTTATACAAATTTTATGATGACTGAGTCGAGGAAAATAACGACATAAAAAGACACACACAGAAACGTGACAGTCTATTGAAAGACATCAGCTGAGCAGCAGGAAAAAAAATGCCGGCGGCGGTGCATCGGCGGTATGGACTGTACAGCGATTCGTACTGTACACTGTACACTCACGCATTCACACGCTCTGTCGCTTTGCCCAGAGGCTCTGCCGGCTGTTTGTAAGTCGACGCCTCCTTGTTGCTAGGAACCGCCAGCAGGATGGTGGTCGCCATCGCCAGTCGCTCTCGGCTGGCACCTCGCACCTGCGGCTTTCTCGCGGATAGGGTCGAAATTTGCTGGACGTTCAGATCCTGCCTTAACCGCGAATGTGTTTACAGCGTTTTGAGCCAAATGTGACGGGGAAAAAAAAATATCGAAGCCTGAAAAAGGTACCCCGATGCAGAGTGTGCAGGTGCAGGACTCCGTCTGTAACTGATTACTTCAGTGTCAAAGATATAACTTTCAACTTCTATTTATAAGGGATAATCCATAATGCACGTCTGTCATTCGCCGTTGACGAACCTGCCCAGTAGCGTCAGCCAGCCCGTGCACCTCCGTGAAGTTGGCCCCACCCATTGCCGTACTAATTCTGCCGATAGTACCACGATTTAGTACGCAATTAGTATGTGCGAACCATACTAAAATTAGAATTAGTACGGAATATTTACTAGCTTAAAAGTCAATACGAAGTTGGGTGAGGCCAGGTTCACGCAGGCCCCACCAAAATTTGTACGGGCTGTGTGACTAGGCCTATCATTTAGTACGGAATTAGTATGTTCGATCTATGCCATTTTCAGAATTAGTACGGCCCTCCTTCAGGTACTTTTCGCAGGTGCAAAGTGGTGGGGCCAGCTTCACGCTGCCCCACCCAATCACCGGATCGGCTCAACGAGTACAACATTCTGACCGGCTGAATTAGTACGTTCCGAATATCCCATCCCCAGAATTAGTACGACCTTCTAAGGTAGGCCTGTGCGATTTTTCGATTAATCGAAAACTCGATTCGATTATTTTAGTAATTGACGATTTTTTTGGAGGGTCGATTTCGATTATCATAATCGAAAATCGAAATGAAACATCAATTATTGACGTTGGTCGATTATTGACTTTTTTCGATTATTGACCTTTCAACGATTATTGACCTTTCAACGATTATTGAATTCTAACGATTATTGACTTTAGTCGATTATTAGGCTTCGCGTGCGCTAAAGCGCAAAACGCGAAAGCCTCTAGCGCCCGGTCCGCTGTTCCTCCACAAGATTTTCGCGTCGCTACCTGCTCCCCAGCATCCCTCACCAAGGAGACCCTCCCGCACCAAAAAAAATGGTTTGGGTCGGGGGCGGGGCAGGGGACCGCCGCCGACACGGGGTGGACGAGTGGACACGTGGACGTGGTGTTGGCGGAGCGGGGACAAAGGCGGAACGAATCGAATAGTCTAGCCGTTCAATGTTTCTCAAATTTCCAACGTAGCAACAAACTACGCAGATTTCTGGACTTATCGTCAACCTTTCACCCCTCTTTAAAAAAAGTCAGAAGTTTCTATGACAATTTTGCGCAATTTTGTGACATATTTGCACATATCCAAATGACGACTGCAGACTGTTTCGAAGCATAATTTGAACATCTATCTAGATAAAGGTCCTTGTGTCTGCGTTCGTCGGTCCATAGCCCACACCAAGCACGCGAAGCCCTTTTAAGCCACATCGAAAATGTGGACTTGACGGATTTTGACTACAGGAAACGATTTCTGTCCCCGGCGGCGCCGGCCAGGCCGGCCCGACCCCCATCTGTAGCCCGCCCGCAGGCCTCAGCTTCGGCTGTACTAGGGTAGCGGGTAGCTAGCCGAGGTAGCAGATCACAGAGCAGCAGAGCACATCAGCATCGCGTGGAATTTTCGATTGATAAACAGAACGTCTCGTATGAATTCAAATAACCGATTCTTTGTGAACCGTTACTTGTCTCCAATCGATTTTTGTCGTATTTTCCTCAATTTATAAATATTAATGTTGCAAAACTCGATTATCTCATTAAAAATTGAAAAAAATCGAACATCGAGCAAAAATTGTAAATCGAACAAAAATCGAGAATCGAAATAAACAAAAAATCGAATCGGTTATCGATAATTGACCAAACTCGATTTTTTTTTCGATTTTCGATTTTTTTCGATTCTCGATTTTGAAAAATCGAATCGAACCCAATTTCGATTATTGTAAAAATCGTCGATTACGATTATTTTTAAAAATCGAACAGGCCTATTCTAAGGTACCCAAATTTAACGTCAAACAGCGCCGGACGCCTGCAAACGCCTGGGTAGGCAACCCGCCTCACTCGCCCCACCCAATTTAGTACGGGCTCCGCAACTGGGCCTATCT
>NW_026267146.1:2252295-2253263 GCF_000697945.3 Frankliniella occidentalis | reverse complement strand
GAGGAATCCAAATCAATAATTAAAATTTAAATTTTGAAACTTGTGAAATATTCAAATTTGGTAACTTCGTCTATTCAACCAAAATTTAATGCTGTTCACTTACAGAATGACTGGTAGTTTCCTAATCTTTTAATAGAAAATGTCAACTGTGTTATTCAACACACAAGTTATTTGAACAGGAGTAATGATCCTGGAAGTGACCAAACAATATTGTAGACAGCATCGCAACTTGGGGTAAAATATTATTTCTGCGAAAGCAGAGCAAGCAATATTGTTTTCAAACATCAACTTCCTGTGACAGGAGTCATATTGTATGAACTTATTCTCGAATCAAAAAATATCTGCACCACAAGCCTATTAACTTTTGTTAAAGGGACTATACCTCCCAAAAAAGCATTTTTGGTACATTTTTTAATAAAATTTGTTTCTGACCCACTGTAGGTGTAGGGATGTAACCTGAGGTTATATTTCTTAACACAAAGGATGGCTTAACAAATTAACAATATCAGAATGAAATGAACTTAACTTTAAGGATGTCTCAAGTGTGTACTTCTATTTTCATAGGATATCTTCTTTTACAGCTAACGCAGAGGATTTCTCCGGAGAAAGTGGTAATAAAAAACTGGTCAATAGCTTCTTTGTTTCAGTTCATCAAGGGCTAAAGATTAACAAAGCGGTCTTACTGAATTTTGAAAACTAGAAACTATCCTCTATTTTGAGTAAAAAAAATATTTTTACAAAGCCACTTATTATGAATGATCTTAAGTTTTCAAAATTTAGTAAAACACGTTTGAATTTCGAAAACTAAAGATCATTCATCATAAGTGGCTTTGTAAATATATTTTTTTTACTCAAAATAGAGGATAGTTTCTAGTTTTCAAAATTCAGTAAAACCGCTTTGTTAATCTTTAGCCCTTGATGAACTGAAACAAAGAAGCTATTGACCAGTTTTTTATTACCACTTTCTC
>NW_026267146.1:2243395-2252245 GCF_000697945.3 Frankliniella occidentalis | reverse complement strand
TTCGGAACGTACTAATTCAGCCGGTCAGAATGTTGTACTCGTTGAGCCGATCCGGTGATTGGGTGGGGCAGCGTGAAGCTGGCCCCACCACTTTGCACCTGCGAAAAGTACCTGAAGGAGGGCCGTACTAATTCTGAAAATGGCATAGATCGAACATACTAATTCCGTACTAAATGATAGGCCTAGTCACACAGCCCGTACAAATTTTGGTGGGGCCTGCGTGAACCTGGCCCCACCCAACTTCGTATTGACTTTTAAGCTAGTAAATATTCCGTACTAATTCTAATTTTAGTATGGTTCGCACATACTAATTGCGTACTAAATCGTGGTACTATCGGCAGAATTAGTACGGCAATGGGTGGGGCCAACTTCACGGAGGTAGCCCGTGCAAGCTCTTATAACGCCTGGTAGGTAGGCAACATCTCGCCTGCAGTGCACGTGTGCACTGCGGGGCGGCCTACCCCGAGTCTCGCAGGCGCCGAGGTCATGCAATTTGCCGAATGTACCAGCGAGGGACGCATACTTCCTTGATCCCTAATTTCCTGCAAATTTCTATAGTCTTACTTCTAAATTTTCCCGCAACGTGTGTCTCTTTAGCAGATGGTACACTTTTAAGAAATGTTTCCTCATTTCCGTTTGGTTCACTCATTCGGTTCCGCGAAAACAAAAGCGCCTTACACACAGCTCGCGCGCAGGGGGCAAGGACCATAAGCAGCAGGGACAAAGGAAAGACTGTTGCGGATGCTGTTTGCTGTCGGGCTGTTTATGTATCGCTCAATCTGCTGCACGTCAGGCGGGCCGCGGGTGGTCGGTGGCCCGTTGTGCGGGGTCGGGAGGCCTACTGCTTGTTCGGGGCTCTGCGCACGGGCGGGCCTCCCTCGCGGCGTACAGACACACAAGTCCTGCGGTCGGCCCGCGAGGAGGAAGCGGAGGGGCGCGGCGGGCCCAGTTGGCAGCGGGGCTGGGAGGCGAGCGCATTAACCCTTGCACCCGCGAGGCTGGCTATGGCTGGCCGCCTGGCTGCCTGCCTGACCGGCTTGTGGCTCTGGCCGCCCGCGCGCGAGAGGGGAGGAGGAGGGGTGGCAACCAGAAGGAGGAGGAGGAGGACTGCTGCCATGAAATGCAGAGGCGCTGCACGCCGTTAAATGCCTCTACCGCACTACGCTCCGCCACGAACAGGAGCCATGACCCGAGCGCCAGGCGGACGGCCGCGGGCAAAGCACCTCGCCGAGCCAGCAGGACGAGTGGCTCTACCCCATTCAAATGATGGCGCGGATGCGCGCGCTTAACGTGTTGTGACCCATACCCCATGCTATTCAGTTTCGCGTATTCGGTGCCCGCGTTGAAAAGTAAAGGCAAATGCAGAAAAGACACGTAAAAAAAAGGAATGTAGCTAAAACATGAACTAAATAATGCGGGATTACTTATTTATTTTTGTAGCTATGCAGCTAAAAACGTGCCGTATAGCGAGCCATTTTAGCCTAGCTTGCGAAGTGTAAAAAACAGCACAGCTAATTTCTTTCAACAACTCAGCTAAATAATTCTCGTATTTGGCTGGTTCAGCTATACAGCAGATTTTTTTCTTCCGTGAGATTGCGAATGCGCGGGCGTCATTTTTATCCGGCCTTTGTTGGTCGCCGTCATCAAAACGGCGCGCTGACTACACCGCCTCCACCGCTTCGCTTCGCGTCGTGTCGCATGACACCTTTTGTTCGTTTGCGTCACTGCGCCAGTGGCGTGTCGCCTGCTTGCTCGCCGAGCTCTGCGTGCCGCCGGCATTTTGCAATAATCATGGTAGCAAAACAATTAGCCGTGCAGCAAATAATCGACTGAACCTTGCCAGGCCGCGCTGCTATGCACCAGACGCCCTCATTTCGTGATGATTGCAAGTTATCGAACGTGATTAGTGGAATAACGATTGTACGAAAGTAAAAAAGAGGGCGGACGGACGTATTTGCAGTACGGTCGCCTGTCTGCCTGTATAGGTATGCGCCCGCCGTCGGGTCCATAGTTTACTGGTGAAAAAGTGAAAAGGGCGTAAGTCGAATGCAAAGTTCGTGGACTTGCACCCCTTTTTACTTTTCACCCGTGAGTTGTCGCGGACGCGCGGGGAAGTCCCTTTAGTGGTCGTGAGGTGGCCCAGGAGGCCTAGCTAGCAGGGCAGCGCGCTCGTGTTGCGTCCATACCCGTCCTCCGCTGTTATTGTTTGGGACCTGTTTACTACCCCCTCCTCTTATTTGCATCCCACGAAAAGCTGTAGAGAACAACCGAAAGAAAAGAACAACACACACACACAAAAGGTTATTTGGTTCGGGTGGTTTTGCGCGCGGCGCGCCCCGCCTCTCCCGGCTGACACTTGCTTTTGCACCGAGATAGCATTGTCCTTGCCTCCACGCGGCTCCCTCCCTTATCGGACGCCTCCTCCTCTTCGGCAACCTCATGGAGGTTATGTGTGTGTTGCCTAAGGCGGGTGCACTCTCGTCGTGTACCACCATTCCGCAAGGCGGTTGCTACCCGCCGCGCCGCTGCTTGCGCTGCTCCTATAAACGCGCAAACGCAAACCACGACTCGGGGTGTCAACAAACTCCCGCGCGGCACTCGAAATGAAATAAAAACATTTGGTATGGGTGGAGGAAGCGTCGTCGTCGTCTTCGGGACATCCTTGCGTCTCATTATAGTATAGGTAGCGTGCGGGTTTGCGTTTTGGTTTCCTGGCGTGGTGGTTGTCGCCGGTGTTGCTCTCGTCGTTTTCGCGCGGTTTTTTATTTTTTGTTTATTTCCTTTTTCACGTCGTTTTCTCCTGCCGGCCATATTTTGCGCAGGAACGGCAAAACGTCCTCTGGCTTTGGCAGCTTAGGGTGAGCCGACGGCTTCTCTTCAAAGTCGCGCGCCTCGACATCCCTCGCTGTAGGATAATTAATAACTCTGTACAAACAACGCCGCTGCTGCTGCTGCTGCCGCTGCTGCCGCTGCTGCCGCTGCTGCCGCTGCTGCCGCTGCTGCCGCTGCTGCCGCTGCTGCCGCTGCTGCCGCTGCTGCCGCTGCTGCCGCTGAGGCTCGCGCGTACAGTCACGCCGACTATGTCACCCACCGGCGGTTGTAAAAAGAAACGCGGCGAAGTTTCTATGTATATAGGCCGCCCCATTTCGCCGGGCCGGGCCGGGCCGCGGTGTGTAGTTTGCGCACCGTCTGCATTTACCGCCGCATCACCGCGACGCGTGGCTTGCGTCGGTCGCCCCGATCCGCGCGTCGCGCGTTGAAGGCTCCATTTTGTGTACTGTACAACTTACGTTAGCGCGAGGACAACTCTCTGGATCGGAATTGCCAAGCTGGTTGGACGATTTGAACTGAAAACCAAGGTTGACTAGTAGAGCACAGTTTTCATACATTTTATATGACAATATTCAGACATTTGAAGAAACGCTTGAATGATGTCTCTAAAATGTGTATAGTGCGCAGAGCCTTGAAGTACACACGCGGATCACAAGAGTAAATCCACCCTGCCCGCTGTTTGCCGACATGACTTCACCCTGCTCGGCTCGACGCCGCGGCGTCAGGCGGAGTGGCGTGGTCGTGTGTCGCCTGGCCAGGCATGGCGATAACGTCAACCGACGCCGCGTCTAGCGTACAGGGGCGACTTGGGAGCCTGAAAACAAAAAAATAAGGTGTTTATTTACCCGGATGTCAGTTTTTTGCGCGGCTCCTCGTTGATCGCGCTCCAACCTCAGGTGACCTGCAGGGTCGGGGTGGGGCGGCAGTATACACTCGACCTGTTCTCTCTGCCGGATTCCTCTCCCCTCTCCTTCTTCTTCTCCTCCTCCTCCTCCTGCTCCTGCCGCTCCTCCCGCTCACACAAACTCTCATTTGTCAACAAACCTTCTATCTCTTCTCAATCTCTCTTCCCACCCAGGCGGTTTTCATAATGCGGAAGAGGACGGCGACACCGCGGCGGCGCCTCACGTGTGGCGCTCACGTGAGCTGCGCAGCGCAGCTCGTATCATCGCCTTCCTAACGCCGTTTGCTGTTTTGTGTTTGCAGGCGTGATGCAGGCGACGAACAGCGGCTCCATGACGCTGGACAAGCGCTACAGCCCCAGCTTCCGCGACGAGCCTCGCGCCGCCAAGCGCAAGCGTGAGGCGGGCGCGGCGGCGGCGGCGGCCAACGGCGGCAGCTCGGGCGTGCTGCGCATGAAGGTGCAGCGCGAGGGCGCGTTCGGCGGCGCGGGCGGCGGCGGCGTGCCGTCGGGCGCGCAGCTCTTCCTGCTGCTCGAGAACATCACCTCGCGCTACCGCCAGCCCTGCATCCTGGACCTCAAGATGGGCACCCGGCAGCACGGCGACGACGCCTCGGCCGAGAAGCGGAGCAAGCAGATGGCCAAGTGCGCCGCCAGCACCTCGGCGTCGCTCGGCGTCCGCCTGTGCGGCATGCAGGTGGGTGCGCTGTGGAGGGCCCCTGGAGGGCGGGCGGGCCCGTGGAGCGCGGGTGCTGGGCGGGTGTGCCTACCGGCCCCTTGCCTGGCTGCCTGCCTCCTGCGCCTTTTCTTTGACTAACCTCGCCGATCGTTACAGGTGTACCAGGCCGACACGGACAACTACGTGAAGCGGGACAAGTACTGGGGCCGCGAACTGAGCGAGGAGGGCCTTAAGGCGGCCATGTACCGCTTCTTCCACAACGGCTACCAGCTGAGGACGCAGGTCATCCGGCGCATCCTCGGTCGCCTCGAGGCGCTGCGGCGGGCCATCGAGCGCCAGTGCAGCTACCGCTTCTACTCCTGGTGAGTGACGCAGACCGAGGCGCCGCCGTCATGGTAGACTTCGTTCATGCTCTGCTTGTGAGAGAGAATCACGTTGTTGTATCTCTTTCCCAGCTCGCTCCTGATGGTGTACGAGGGCTGCGAGTGGGACCACATGACCCCTCGGCGACACTCGGCGCACTCCGTGCCGTCGGCGTCGGCAGACAAGCAGCGCCGCTGCTCGCAAGACTTTTTAATCAATGACGAAAGTGAGTACCGCTCGCGTTCCCCTCCACTGTGTGGCCGGTCTTCGCCTTGAGAGAGCGCGGCTGCCGTGCCGGTCACCTGATTATGCGCTGCGCTGAGCCGCTTAATTGTAAGCAGCTGATTGTTCCCCTGTCTGCGCTGGTTGTGCCCGGCCCGGCTGTGCTGGCTGTGCCCACGCGCGGCGCGCGGTAGGCTGACTCACCGCGAGTCCTCCCGAAGGTCGTGGAGGCCAGAGCTCACACCTGACGGCCCGCCCTGCCCTGCTTGTTCCAGGCACCCATGACTCATCTGACAACAGCCGCAGCGCTGGCTGCTGCTATGACGCGGACGCGAGCAACTCGTCCATGGACTTCATGATGTCGCCGCGACACGGGGACGCCGACGGCCACAGCGAGCTGGACGTGGACGTGAGCCAGGACTCGCACCAACGGGGCTTCGGCGAGGCGGCCGCACGCGGCGCCAAGAACTCGTCGTCCTCGTCTTCCTTTTTCCCGATCTCCGAGGACACCATGTTCCTCGACACCCCGCCCTCGTCGCAGCCCAGAGGTGAGTGCGGCCGCCTGCCCTGGCCGCCCCGAACCCCGACGTCGAGCGGCCGATCTCACGCCTTTGCTCCGCTTGCAGACCTGGGCGCCTCCATGCCCAGCCCCTGGCTGATGTACAGCAGCGGAGTGGGCGACTTCTGTTCGTCGCCGCCGCACAGCTCAGAGGAGCTGTCCTCCGACCTGGAGCTCCAGCTGCCACAGCTGGGCGCCAAGCGGGTGCGGCAGCAGCTGCGCTACGACCAGGACATCTCTCCCGGCCAGGGCACCGAGGAAGAGGACGAGGAGGACGACGAGGACGAAGAGCTGTCGCCGTCAGCGACGGACAGGTCGCTGACTTCGCTGACCAGCAAGCGGTTGCGGTCCACGCGGCCGAGCGCGGCCTGCCAGCCCGTCCACTCTCACGGGCTCGGCCACGGCGCGGAGCAGGGCTGCAAGTCCAAGTCCAAGGCCAAGCCCAAGCCTAAACCCGCCATGCCCGCCATTCCCCACGACGAGGACGACGACCTCACGCCCTCCGTTCGCGTCGACGTGCGCATGATCGACTTCGCGCACACCACGCTGGCCCACCCGTCGGGCGCTGGCAACACGTCCTCGGGCACCGTGCACCACGGCCCGGACTGTGGCTTCCTCACGGGGCTGGACAGCCTGCGCCGCATCCTCATGGAGATCCTGTGCGAGGACTAGGAGGAATGTGGTGCGTCAGCCCGAAACTTGGATCTCTTTATTTTCCCCGTGATACTGCATGGCACCCCCCCCCCTTTCCCCTCCCCCTTTTAACACCCTCTTCCCCCTTCCCAGCGGTTCTGGAGAACATCCCCGTCTGATCGCATAGTGATTGATTGAATGGTGCGTCAGCTGACTTCTGAGTGGTAGACAGTCTCGTCAGCGACGAGCTCGATCTACCAAGTCTTAAGTGTCCTTGTTGAAGGATATGTTGGTTTAGATGTTTGGAGAAGCACATATCCGTATTGTGTGCTGTTCGTTTTCAGATTGACAGAATGGAACAGCAAAAATCAGCTTTGGTTCCATTATAAGCCTAATGTGTGAGTAACTGAAGGATCTGGCTGCAAATCAACCCGTTATCCTTCGGTCTTATTACCTATTGACCTTGACAATTCATGTAGAATTTTAGATTCCCATTTTGAAGCAAGCCTGTTTCCGCTTGCAGTGACTTAATTGGTTTCCTTTCTAATATCTTTTAAAATGAATACTCAATTTTTGACAAAGTGGTGCGCTCTTTTAGCATTTGTTTTGAGCAATAAAAACTTGTTGTGTTGTTCTGCATTCAAAAATTTAATAATGTTACTTTTTACAGATCACTTTAATTTTTGTTATCTGTGAAATTTGTCGTTACTTTTAATGAAACAATATGGTTGTGCGTAACTTGTTAATTTGGTTGTAATGAAGTATGTCATTTTGTCTCGCCAAGGAGGTAGTCCCTTTGATTTTATTGGTGATCAATGCCATATTTGCCCCAATCAATTTTCAGTGAGGGCTTTTGAATTAACGAGGAAAGAAAATACAAGGAGATACTGTTCAAAGTTTACCTTGCCTCCTTTCTAACACAAGATTTGCTCCCTATTAGTTTCTCAAACTTCGACAGAGGATGTGCATCGAGTATTATTTCAACATTTGTTATTTTCCAAAATTCAAATTAATTTTGTGTTCATGATAAGAAAAGTATCCGTAAATCAGATCTCAATTGAAGACCTTGTTGTGTTGATGATTTTATCACAGTTTCATGAAAGTGTAATGTCTTGGCTACATTCTTATTCTGTCATAGTATTTTAAAACCATTGTTTACGTTCTTCAGTTTTGCTTGGAACTTAATTTAGCAGCTCTGTTAGAGCTGTTAGAACAGGGTAGTCTTGCTTGAATGCTGTTAATTAAATTGATATGGTCTCAAGTAAATTTGAGGCTGAAATAGTTTTAGTTGATGCTTAGACATCATCTCATCTCTCATACAGTCAATTCAAACTGCATCAAAGTATTTTAAATGAGAAATTTTCTCCAGAAAAGATCACTATCTAATTTCTGGTGAGTTAAAGTTTTATGAGAACCACCAAATCAATCCTTTTTGTGGAAATTATCTAAATTGGCAATGTTCTAGATTCTGTATCGTTACATTTGGAGTGCTTAGCAATATTTGGAGTAAATTTGTATTATGATTGTTTTATGTCTATAAAAGAACCTCTGTAAATGCAAATTCTGAACCTAATTTCTTGGCAGTAGCAGTCTTATTTTGACTTTATTTAAGATATTCCTAGGAACCTGGCAGTATTCTTGTACAAAAGTCTAGTTATTTTTATAGAACATTGTATATTTATACTGTAGATAGTTTTTGTATGCCTTCTTTGTTCTTTTTTTGCCCTTATTTAATTGTTTATTATGCAAAAGTAATTGTGTGAATCATTTCCATGAGCATTCTTTTACATAGCTCAACTCAGTTATATCCCCTGTTGAATTGGATTTACTGAAGTGAGGTCATGTTTTGTGTAAAACCTTCTGTTCTCTTGAAGTTAGATTTTTGTGGAGTGTTCATTCCTTTTAGAAATCTTTGGTAGTGAAGTTGACCAAGCCAAGCATATTTTTATGTTTCATAGTTAGAGTGACTTCCACAATCTGTTTATATGTATGTGTGATTGTGTTTCTTCCAACACTGTGATATTTATTCTGTCAGTGTATCTTTGTCCTGTGTTTTAGCCTAGGTTCTGGAGTAAATTTCATGTATTTTCTTTCTTATTTTTGCATTTAAGTGTGATATACATCTTGAGCAAAGGCACTTATTTACAACTGTTGTTGCACGAATCTCCTCCAACCTTTTTTAAAAGTGCAGACCAACGTTGGTCAAAGTGTGATTATGAAGCTCTTTGATGTCTTTTTCTTTCCGATTTGAGTTTGAAAAAAAGGAAATCAAAGAAATTTGATTGTTATTTTTCTGAAGGGAGCCGTTCTAAACAGCAGCCCTTCTAGTTGTCTTGGTGATGAATTGACTTTATTTTGCAATTAATAGTGTTTTCTCATCACTTTTATTACTGCCATCAGGACATCAGTAGGCACAGAAAATAGTTACACTATTATATGTTGAAAAAGTTTGTTAAATTTACAGTTGCTGTGACATGTCTGTGTTCACTACTACGTGGGCCATGTTTAGCATTAACTGTGATATTTGAAACTTTCTAACAATCTGGTAATGAGTTACCAATGTTGCATATGTCTTTTTCTTGTGTCCTTAGTGTTTTATGGAGTGTATTTGATGTACAATGTGATGGACCACATTAATAAATAGTGAGCCTTGTCCTCATT
>NW_026267146.1:2241986-2243345 GCF_000697945.3 Frankliniella occidentalis | reverse complement strand
TATAATTGTTATTTTTGATATCGTTGGTATCATCATTACACGTTATGGTTAAGCAAAGTCTTGAAGCCTGTCTTGTCACTGCAGCCCCAACCCTCCCGGGCTCAGTATGATCTCCCTGGCGGGCCTGTCTCTGTCGCCGGCGCTGCTGCCCGCGCTGCCGCCGCGGCCCGAGGCGGCGCCGCTGCCGGCGCTGCCGGTGCGGGTGGCGGGCCGGGGCGACGAGGACGGCGTCGGGGAGGTGACGATGATGGCGTGCGGAGCGTGCACGAGCGACGTGCTGGAACACCGACGGACGCGATCGGATCAGCCCCAACGGGATACACGGACAGGCTCCTTGTTTATGGTTTCGT
Source organism: Frankliniella occidentalis (assembly GCF_000697945.3). Taxonomy (NCBI): domain Eukaryota; kingdom Metazoa; phylum Arthropoda; class Insecta; order Thysanoptera; family Thripidae; genus Frankliniella; species Frankliniella occidentalis. The sequence goes on along the minus strand of NW_026267146.1, from coordinate 2,242,995 downwards.
AAAAGAACACAAGTTACCTCTGCGCTGAACTGGGCCCGGGCCGGGAGTCGTCCGGGCTGAACGCCGAGTTGAACGAGCAGGAGGCCACGTCCCCGAGCTCGAAGCCGTCGCCGTCCGCGTCGACGTCCACCGCGGCCAACAGCGGCAGGTCTCCCGTGGACCCCAGGTGCTTGGACGACTGCAGACCGATAAGGAGATGAAGCGGTCAGTCACAACAATTTTGGGCTGGGGGGCGTACGTCCTTACTTTCCCCGAGGCGACATCGCCCACGTGAGTTTGCCTGCCTTTCGGCTGTGCTCACAGACATTGACGTTTTCTAATTTCGGCCTCGATCACAAAATGTGAGCTATGCCAAAGACAGAAAATCAGTTCTGGCGGCTTCAACTACGGCAATGATAGCGCCTGCAGCGCGCGGGGTAGGCCAACCCGCCGAGCAGCTGTGTGGAGCCAGCGGCCCGCCCCATATGGGCGCCCCAATGGCGGAACGCTCTGTGCCCCACCCTCCCTCGCGTCGCTTATTCGGGGGACGTTCATCGTGAGGCATCTCCAAGATGGGGATTGGGCTCACCTGGCTCAGGCGGCGCACGCCGCTGTCCTTGTAGCCGTCGCCCAGGTCCTCGGAGCTGGTGCGGCCGCGGACGAGCGTCGGGAGGTTGATGGAGGGCACGGTGAAGCCCAGGCCGAGCCGCCCGCCGCCCGACCTCGCGGCCTGCGAGGTCTGCTGCTCGTTCTGCAGGAACAGCGAGGTCGCGGCCAGCACCTGCGAGGACTGCGAGGACGGCAGCCCGGACGACCCGGGCCTGTGGACGCCCGCGCCCACCCCCGAGCCGCTGGGGCCGGCTGACGCCGACGCGATAGACACGCGCTTCTTACCCCTGAGACCCGATACCTGCTGGGCATGAAGGACAAGTTATATTCCGAAACCCGCTAAACCCGGTCTACAGCTTAAATTTTTCAAGAAGAAGAAGAAGAAGAAGAAGAAGAAGAAGAAGAAGAAGAAGAAGAAGAA
>NW_026267146.1:2238937-2241936 GCF_000697945.3 Frankliniella occidentalis | reverse complement strand
GGGCACCGTGCACCACGGCCCGGACTGTGGCTTCCTCACGGGGCTGGACAGCCTGCGCCGCATCCTCATGGAGATCCTGTGCGAGGACTAGGAGGAATGTGGTGCGTCAGCCCGAAACTTGGATCTCTTTATTTTCCCCGTGATACTGCATGGCACCCCCCCCCCTTTCCCCTCCCCCTTTTAACACCCTCTTCCCCCTTCCCAGCGGTTCTGGAGAACATCCCCGTCTGATCGCATAGTGATTGATTGAATGGTGCGTCAGCTGACTTCTGAGTGGTAGACAGTCTCGTCAGCGACGAGCTCGATCTACCAAGTCTTAAGTGTCCTTGTTGAAGGATATGTTGGTTTAGATGTTTGGAGAAGCACATATCCGTATTGTGTGCTGTTCGTTTTCAGATTGACAGAATGGAACAGCAAAAATCAGCTTTGGTTCCATTATAAGCCTAATGTGTGAGTAACTGAAGGATCTGGCTGCAAATCAACCCGTTATCCTTCGGTCTTATTACCTATTGACCTTGACAATTCATGTAGAATTTTAGATTCCCATTTTGAAGCAAGCCTGTTTCCGCTTGCAGTGACTTAATTGGTTTCCTTTCTAATATCTTTTAAAATGAATACTCAATTTTTGACAAAGTGGTGCGCTCTTTTAGCATTTGTTTTGAGCAATAAAAACTTGTTGTGTTGTTCTGCATTCAAAAATTTAATAATGTTACTTTTTACAGATCACTTTAATTTTTGTTATCTGTGAAATTTGTCGTTACTTTTAATGAAACAATATGGTTGTGCGTAACTTGTTAATTTGGTTGTAATGAAGTATGTCATTTTGTCTCGCCAAGGAGGTAGTCCCTTTGATTTTATTGGTGATCAATGCCATATTTGCCCCAATCAATTTTCAGTGAGGGCTTTTGAATTAACGAGGAAAGAAAATACAAGGAGATACTGTTCAAAGTTTACCTTGCCTCCTTTCTAACACAAGATTTGCTCCCTATTAGTTTCTCAAACTTCGACAGAGGATGTGCATCGAGTATTATTTCAACATTTGTTATTTTCCAAAATTCAAATTAATTTTGTGTTCATGATAAGAAAAGTATCCGTAAATCAGATCTCAATTGAAGACCTTGTTGTGTTGATGATTTTATCACAGTTTCATGAAAGTGTAATGTCTTGGCTACATTCTTATTCTGTCATAGTATTTTAAAACCATTGTTTACGTTCTTCAGTTTTGCTTGGAACTTAATTTAGCAGCTCTGTTAGAGCTGTTAGAACAGGGTAGTCTTGCTTGAATGCTGTTAATTAAATTGATATGGTCTCAAGTAAATTTGAGGCTGAAATAGTTTTAGTTGATGCTTAGACATCATCTCATCTCTCATACAGTCAATTCAAACTGCATCAAAGTATTTTAAATGAGAAATTTTCTCCAGAAAAGATCACTATCTAATTTCTGGTGAGTTAAAGTTTTATGAGAACCACCAAATCAATCCTTTTTGTGGAAATTATCTAAATTGGCAATGTTCTAGATTCTGTATCGTTACATTTGGAGTGCTTAGCAATATTTGGAGTAAATTTGTATTATGATTGTTTTATGTCTATAAAAGAACCTCTGTAAATGCAAATTCTGAACCTAATTTCTTGGCAGTAGCAGTCTTATTTTGACTTTATTTAAGATATTCCTAGGAACCTGGCAGTATTCTTGTACAAAAGTCTAGTTATTTTTATAGAACATTGTATATTTATACTGTAGATAGTTTTTGTATGCCTTCTTTGTTCTTTTTTTGCCCTTATTTAATTGTTTATTATGCAAAAGTAATTGTGTGAATCATTTCCATGAGCATTCTTTTACATAGCTCAACTCAGTTATATCCCCTGTTGAATTGGATTTACTGAAGTGAGGTCATGTTTTGTGTAAAACCTTCTGTTCTCTTGAAGTTAGATTTTTGTGGAGTGTTCATTCCTTTTAGAAATCTTTGGTAGTGAAGTTGACCAAGCCAAGCATATTTTTATGTTTCATAGTTAGAGTGACTTCCACAATCTGTTTATATGTATGTGTGATTGTGTTTCTTCCAACACTGTGATATTTATTCTGTCAGTGTATCTTTGTCCTGTGTTTTAGCCTAGGTTCTGGAGTAAATTTCATGTATTTTCTTTCTTATTTTTGCATTTAAGTGTGATATACATCTTGAGCAAAGGCACTTATTTACAACTGTTGTTGCACGAATCTCCTCCAACCTTTTTTAAAAGTGCAGACCAACGTTGGTCAAAGTGTGATTATGAAGCTCTTTGATGTCTTTTTCTTTCCGATTTGAGTTTGAAAAAAAGGAAATCAAAGAAATTTGATTGTTATTTTTCTGAAGGGAGCCGTTCTAAACAGCAGCCCTTCTAGTTGTCTTGGTGATGAATTGACTTTATTTTGCAATTAATAGTGTTTTCTCATCACTTTTATTACTGCCATCAGGACATCAGTAGGCACAGAAAATAGTTACACTATTATATGTTGAAAAAGTTTGTTAAATTTACAGTTGCTGTGACATGTCTGTGTTCACTACTACGTGGGCCATGTTTAGCATTAACTGTGATATTTGAAACTTTCTAACAATCTGGTAATGAGTTACCAATGTTGCATATGTCTTTTTCTTGTGTCCTTAGTGTTTTATGGAGTGTATTTGATGTACAATGTGATGGACCACATTAATAAATAGTGAGCCTTGTCCTCATTCTTTTTTCCTTCGCCTTTTTAGTTGTTGAAATTACCGGTCATCAATCAGAAATTTATTCTGCTTTACCAACTTTCTGTTTTTTGGTATGAGCCGGCTTTGTTCCTACCAGGACGCATGAAATTTTCCTTTAGGACCTGAAAGATGGTTGATAATTTGCTGAAAGGTATTGTTGGTTCTTCTGGATGTACACTAGTATAAACATGTATGGAGTATTTTGAATGAAAATAAAGGAAAAAATCTTAAAAAGAATTGCCTCTTTTATTTACAAAACTAAACCAGAATTTC
>NW_026267146.1:2234252-2237457 GCF_000697945.3 Frankliniella occidentalis | reverse complement strand
AGAAGAAGAAGAAGAAGAAGAAGAAGAAGAAGAAGAAGAAGAAGAAGAAGAAGAAGAAGAAGAAGAAGAAGAAGAAGAAGAAGAAGAAGAAGAAACTATCCCTTTTCATGAAACATTCAAGACTTTACAACTACTCTTCTTCGGAAAGAGCGACTGTTCCAAGAAACTTAAAGGCTTCTTCCTACGGCACTCACCGTGGGGTCGTTAGGATCGGATGGGCTCCGTATGAGCTCAGACGGCGCCCTGGACACCCTTGATGGGGGCCTGGAGCCGGGCCTGGAGCCCGACTTGGAGCCCGCCCTGGAGCCCGACCTGGAGAGGCCCGTCCCCCGCATGCCGTGGTGGCCGTGGCGGGGCGGTATGTTGCGGCCCATGGGCCCCATGGCGATGCGGCCCGCCGCCTCCAGGGCCATGATCTGCTTCTTGTGTCGGCTACGCTGCCGGAAACGCTTCAGCAGACACCTGCGCCAGGGGGAGAAACTGCCGTCACATGTGTGTCCACAGCGAGGGGCCCTTCACTCTCAAAAAAATCAGTTTACACCCCCCCCCCATCCCCCCCAAAAAGGGCAAATCAAGAAATTCAGAAAATTAAAAAAAAAATCAGAGAAGTCAGAAAAAATTGAGAAAAATTGGTGAACGCTTGTAACTATAGTAAAGGACCCCTCGGCCCACAGTCCCCGCGCCGCACGGTACTTACTTGGACGGGCAGACGCACAGCATGACCCTGAGCAGGCAGCAGAGGACGCCGCCGGCGATGAGCGTGGGACCGATGAGGCGCAGCTCGAGCGTCTTGAAGCCCTTCTCGCCCGTGCCCACGAAGGCGATGACCATGCCGACGGCCACGGTCCCGAGGCCGACGTACAGCAGGGCGTTGGCCGCCGCGCTCTCGTGGCCGAACGGGAACGGGATGTCGTCCTCGTCGGAGCTGGAGCCGCCGAAGGCCGTGTCGTGGATCTGCCGGACACACGGCCAGGCCGGCGTTAGCACCCTGGAGGCAGGCAGCGGCCCGGGGGAACCCGCCGCCCCCGCGCACGGCGCGCACTCCGAACAGGACATGGCTATTATTATCCGGCGGCACGTCTGCACGTTTGCTGTCGGCGCTGTCGTCGCGCGCGTTGCTCCCGCGACCCGCTGATGTAATGACCTATCGACCAGACCGCGTGATGTCGAATCACCGGGTCACCACCAGAGGAAATGTCAGCGGTTTTTTGTTCGCCCTTTATTTCTGCGCGCGTGCGGGTCGGTCAAGGCCGACTACTTCTCCTCTTCTCTGCTCCCCTTCGCAGTAGACGGCGCACCGTGTGTCTACACTTTCGCACGCACCGCGCGGATTCATACAAAGCATTGCGATGGAGCTCCATCGACTGACTGGACTGCTGGCTGGCGGACGCGGGTGTCGGCCAGCCCTCCCGTGGCCCCAACCCGGCCCTCCCCCAGCCCAGCCCCGGGGGGAGCGGTCATGCGACCACCGTGTTGTCGTTCGGACCCCACCCGATTAGGTTGACTACAACGCCGATGCAATAGATTACCGCCTCGTCGTGCAATCCTCGCCTCCCTGCCTGCTCTTCGTGAGAAAACAAACGCCCGCCATCGTGGATATCGACCGGCCCTCCCGTCATCGCGTGTATTCAGATTTCTTTCTGCGGCAAAATGTCATCCATGACATAATAGGTGATTTTCTTTTCTCTCTTCTTGTTTCATTTGTTTACTACCCCACCCACCCCCTCCCTTTTCTCCTTGTTTGTTTCCCTTCGTCGTTCCTCTCAACAACAGTGAAACGACGCGCTTGATCTGGCACCCTCATAAATCCGACGCGGTGTCATCCCTCTCAGAAGATATTTCGCCGGGGGATGGCCACTTTCCGCACTATATGCGCAGGAGAGGCCGACCGTCAGTCCCGCCCCACCTGCTGCAGCCTATGTAGCGCACGGAGCGCAGGGAGGTAACCATCACCCGCGCATCCACCACCCTTTCGCACGAGGACGTTGATGGATTCATGGAAAGTTTTCTGTTGCGCATGACCTCAAACTGTAAACGGCGAACCTATGGGGCGGGCATGATATGGAGTGGTCGAGGAAGTGGTGTGCATGTGTGAGAGTGTGAGTATGCGCTCGTGCGCAGTTAAAACCTAGCGGAGCATTTCTTTGTAATTATTGCAATAAACGAATTGCTTCGGAATCGCGAGCAATTTAGATGCTTTTGCTATTGCTTAAACAGCTTTCAAACAAATTTGTACCCAGTCGCAGAAATGCTCCTTCTTACAAGGGAACCCCGCCAAGTGTAAATTCCCGATTTTCATTCTACTTTGGGAAATTGTTGGTCTAAATATGTCATCGAAGGACACATCAAAGATTTTTGCTTAAATTCATATTTAGGGGTCATTTTGGGTATTTGTTCAAAAAGCTGATTTTTCAATTATTTTTTAAAACTTTCAAGAATGCTTCCTAAGGGGTAACTCGTCAAATTGTGGCCCTTTGGGCGAAAATTTCGTCCGTTTTGCTCTATCTGAAGCCGTTTAGGCGCTACCGCCACGTTTAGGAGGGGGAAGTATACAGGAATCACTAGGGCTTAAGAGCAGCGGTTGTAAAAAGCAGTACCACAAAAAATGTTATAAAATAAAAGTTGTAGAAAAATGTAAGATCTTTAACTTTTGTTTTATAACATTTTTTGTGGTACTGCTTTTTACAACCGCTGCTCTTAAGCCCTAGTGATTCCTTGTATACTTCCCCTCCTAAACGTGGCGGTAGCGCCTAAACGGCTTCAGATAGAGCAAAACGGACGAAATTTTCGCCCAAAGGGCCGCAATTTGACGAGTTACCCCTTAGGAAGCATTCTTGAAAGTTTTAAAAAATAATTGAAATATCAGCTTTTTGAACAAATACCCAAAATGACCCCTAAATATGAATTTAAGCAAAAATCTTTGATGTGTCCTTCGATGACATATTTAGACCAACAATTTCCCAAAGTAGAATGAAAATCGGGAATTTACACTTGGCGGGGTTCCCTTGTTAGAAGACGTCAAAAGTTAGGCCTATTTTCGGATCATACATAGACGTCGACGTAGTCGTCTATGGTTTGGAAACAGACAACTTAGTGTCAAACTTGGGCGTCCTCTGGTTATACCATTTCTGACTGGGTATTGTAGGGCGTAAAAGGGTTGGAAACTTATTACGCACTAGTCTGGAGTACACCAAGCAATAATAGT
>NW_026267146.1:2220901-2234012 GCF_000697945.3 Frankliniella occidentalis | reverse complement strand
CCCCCCCCTCATTCCCTCTGTGCCGCCGGCGCCTGCACGCCATCCGCTGTCTTCCTGGCTGCAACTGGTTGTGGCCCGGCGCCGCCGGCCCGGCGGGCCGTCCGGGTCCGCTGCACCCTCTCCCCGATGCGGCCGTGGGGTCTGCCGCTGCCGTGGGTGGTCTACCGATGGAGTGGGTCGACGGTCGGCGCGACCCTGCCCTGACCGACCCATAGAGGGCCCATAGAGGATCGATCCCCATGGCCCGGGCCAGGCCCTCCTGTACTCTCTCTGTCTCTCGCATCACGCAGCCGCTCCTCGCGGCCCCCGCGTGGCGTGCGAGGCTCTACACGACGCGACACTACAGAGTAAAGAGTATTCTTTTTCTGACACCACCTCAAAGTGTGATTAACGGCTTGAAGACGATTTGAAACAAATGAATTTCCTAACTTTCTTCCCTTAAAAAATTGTAGCAAAGCAAAATGTTTCCTTTTTAAAATGACACTTTCCTGTTGCTGTTTTTGTTTTCAATTTTTAAGTACATTGTTTCAATGGACTTTTTATGACTCCACATGCCCAATTGCCTGAACCTCTCTCCTCTGTCTAAAAAGCCGTCCCCACCTCCGGCCGTTGTTCACGCTCCAGCAGTGCTGTTCAACCCCCACCTCCTCGACCCCCGTTCACGCTCTGGTTGTTCAACGCGCTCACCCTGTTGCGGCGCATCCATCGCCGCCGGGCTTCGGTAGACTTGACGCGGTGGTTGATGCCCGCCTCGCAAGCCGACGGCCGCCGCTCGCCGCGCTCTCTGTCTCGCTCCCTCTCGCGCTCTTGCCATGCCGCCTTGCCCTGCGAGAGAGAGACGAGAATAGTATACACGTGTGCGACAGAGGGTGCGAGAGCGCGGGGCGCCACGCGTGCACGTGCCCCGAGGTGCCCGGTGCCCCCCTCCCCTCCCGACCCCACCCAACATCCCTCGCCATCCTTACCTCTCTGAAAGGACAAGATCCCCCACCCACCCCCTTCCCCGTACCATCGTGATTTTTTATTTTATTTTCACGGAAGAGAGAATGTGTTAATGAACTTTTCCTGTTTACTTTATTCATATTGATTCCTGTTGGCGAGATGGTAGAGTCTAAAAATATCCACACGGTGCGCGTGGAAATAATCACTCCCCTTATGTAAATAGGGCCGGTCTTTCCAAGACAGGAAAGATGTCTCAGCTTCAAGAAGAGAAAGAGGCTTGAAGAGTAGAGGAGAAAGCGGCATGTCCCCGTCAACTCGACATGAAACTTTTTCATTTTCATGCCGTTCTCGAGGGTGTATATCTGTACAAAGCTCAAGTGGGGCGGCATGCCATGCACTACGCTACGCCACAACACCACTACACTCTACACACGTAGCATGCGGATACAGGCAGGCGAAAGAGGACAGCCATTTTGTGATTCGGAGATGCCCCCAAAAAATGATGAGGAAGGCGGAAGAAGAGCACAGCAAAAGTACCTCGGACGGCACTCGAATCAGCGGCAAGAACACGAGGCGCTGTCGGCCTGTCGTCCGCGGGGGAGGGCCGTCCGAGCTTGCGGAAGGACGACACGAAGAGTCCTCGCGAGGCCAAGAGTGCAGCGCGAGGCGAACGCGGAGTCCATTACCAGATTAAAATGTTGTTTCGCGTTGGGGTGGCGGTCGGCAAACGTCCTACGAGCAAACACACACACACACGCTCACACAGACACACACACACACACACACACAAATGCGCGCGCGCGCTCTCTCTCACTCTCTCTCTCTCCCTCTCGCTTGCTTGCTTGCTCGACCGTTCTCACTAACACAGAAGTGGGTCTACGCGAGTTAGTTTCTCCCGGCGCCAGCGGCCATCGCTCGCTCGGCCTGGGGGGGGGCTGCGGAGGGATGGGAGACACGAGACACTGCGAGGGACGCTGGCCACCTCCACGAGACGAGCCCCGAAACAGGCGCGCGACTCTGGGCGCGCTCAAACTCAAACGGTTCAAACAGCCCTCCTGGCTGGTCACGTCGCGTATACTTCTTGGAACCGGACGGAGAAAGAAGAGGTTATTGGTCTGGGCAGCGAGGAAAACTGGAGCAAAGAAGAAAGCCGACTGTGCTGCGGAGGGTTGCGGCCGGACCGGCGCGGAGCGGAGGGGGAGCGCGGGGCGGAGGGGTGCTGGAACAGCTGTGCTCAGCTGTGCTGTACACGGAGGAGGCATGGTGCATGTACCCTGGTCCCGTGATACGCACGCCACGTCCAGAAACACTCAACGACGGCACGGATCAGAGGGGAAGTTCAACGCCCGTGTGGCATCAGCGGTTGAGGGGTGTAGTTTTGCTGTTGTTGTTGTTGTTGTATGACATTTCATTGAATTTCCTGTCCCTAAAAAATCAGCTACGATACACGCATAGACATACACACGTGCGAAAAGTTTGGACGATGTGAAGATGCTAACACACAAAACACATTGTGAGCAGCGTAATGCTACCCGGCCGACGACGTGGATCACACCCACATCGTGAACCTGAAGTGCCCCCTTTTCCCCTCCCCTCTTCCCTTCCACCCCCCTTGCGTGGGCAACTTAAATCAATGACGCGTCAATACAGCTGGCCATCGCGTCATCCCGTCCGGAATCCTCTGCCCCCCACCCTGGCTACCCACCTCTGGCGGCGCCGGGGCACTGGCGGTGACCCCGCGGGCGGCCCCGGGCGGCGTCTGCTCCAGAGAGCCCTGCCGGCCCACGAGGCCCGCGCCCCCCGCCGTCCCGTTGGGCTTCTTGCGGACGGCTTCGACGTGGTCGACGGGCGCGCGCGACGCGCGCGAGGGCTCGGCCACGCCGCCGGCCTTGGACGAGGTGCTGGGGCCGTCGTCGACGCGCGGTGGCCTGGGCGGCCGGCTGAGGGCGGGGAGCACGCCATGCTTGGCGCCGGGGGGCTGCGCGGGTCCGAGGACCTTGCTGGTTGCCTTGCTGGCCGCGGCGGTGACCTGCGCCGGGGACTTCGCCTGCCCGATGGACGGGAGCGGCTTGCTCGGCGGCTTGCCGGGGGGCTTGGAGCTGGCGGGCTGTTTGGCGACGACGGGCTTGGCGGCCGCGGGTGACGGCCTCGCCTTGGACTTGTCCTCAGTCTTGCCCTTGGTCTTGCCCTTGGGCTTGGCCGAGGCGATGACGTCGCGCGCGGGCGGCCAGGACGCCTTGCCTCCCTTGGCTTTGCCCTTGGCGGGACCCTTCTTGCTGGAGCCGGGGTCGGACCGTTGCGTTCGTAGCGTCCTCACACTACTCCCCGGCACGAGTCCCGGCATCCGGCGGGCCGTTCAGGGCGTCCTGGTCGGGCCGGGGACGTCCTCGGGGACGGCCGTCAGGAGCACGGCGACGCGGGCGGGCGGCGGACGCGAGCGGGCCGACACCGCGTCCTCGACACGGCCGTCGCCATCGCCTGCGACACCGCGTCCCGGGTACGTCGGGGGCCGTGACTCTGCTGCGCCCGCCTGGCCTGTCCGCAGCACGGCCAAGGCTCGCCCACAGCCTGGCCGGCATCGACTGCTGACTGCCTGACTGACAGCGCGGCGGATCGGCCCAGGGGGGCGCCCGGGGGGCACGGGGGCCGCACAGCTGAGTGATGTGGAGGCCCCCGCGACCCCCTCCCCCGCCTCTACGCCTGCGCCCCGCCGGCCCGTCCTGCGCGGCCAGGGCGGCGGCCCGTACACTGGAAGCCCCCCAAGTGATGCCTCGGCCGCCCCGGCCCGCCCACCCCCCGGGCCGCTGCCCAGCGATGCATTCGTGACCTCCCCCCGCGCTAGAGTGCGCAGAGCCCGCGGATGCAGCCCCGCCGTCGCTGCGCCTCCCTTTAGCATAATCTCGTTCCCGTATGAAGGAAGACACTGAAATGCTCCACGGCGCGCCTCGGTGAGACGACGCCACTCGCTGCGCCAAACTCTTTAGCATTGACCCGGCCCGCAACTCGGCACACAGCCCCGTCTCGTCTCGTGTCTCGTGTGCGACAATCTCACTCAGCCTTTTTCGTCCTTTGGCGCGCTGTAAACCCGACTCCCCTTCCACCTGTGGATAAGTCACGTGATCGATCGCGGCCCAAGTCAAGCTTTGTTCTGGGCTGGGGGCGTAATGAGTCTTCGACGCGGAAACGACGTCCACCCCTGGGTGGAGGGTGGAGTACGACAGGGGTCAAACTTTTATCGAACCTCTCGAATCCCAAAGAATGTTACACTGCCATATTGACTCCTGGAAGCCGAGTTGTGTTTTTGAAGAGGAAGAAAACAATGGGGTCAGGTATCGAAATAGAAAACGTTACGCTTTTGTTAGTCAAACGCAACCGGCATTCGTATATGTCACGGCGAGGCAGGCCCACAATGATTCGTTACCCCCGAGGCGACGCGACGTGAAATAAATGTGGGACACCTTTGGAGCAAGTATCGTTCTGACGGGCGGCGCCGCCGGGCGCTTGGACCGCGCGACGGAAGGCGCCTGCAGAGCGCAGCCTAGGCCAACCCGCCGAACAGCTGTGTGGAGCCGGCGGCCCACACAACGGCGGCTGCTATGCCGTCTGCTCGCGTCTGCCCGTCTCTCGGTCTTTTCCACGCGCGCGCCTATATCTCGGTGTGTGAATTCGAGGTCGCTGATCTTCTGGACCGTCCATTGGGGAGGAACGTGCCCACGTTGTCGGATGCAGGACATGACATATATACTACGTGGCCCCGGCGGCCCCTGGCGGCCCTCGGCGGGGGCCGCGCTCATTCACCCTCTCGCCACCCTGCCCAGCCTTACCCTCCTGCTCCGGCCCATCGGGCACCCTGGCCAGAGGGATCACCCACCCCCCTCCCCTTCTCCCCCTTTCAAACCGTCCCCTGGTCGCGCGCGCGTGTCCTTCACACAGTGGGGTACACTTCCCCCGTCGCCCGTCCAGGGGGCGCTCGAAGACAGCGCGGACCTAGCGGACGACAAACGCGTCGCGTTTCGCGGGCCGGCCAGCAGGGGGCGGCACCTGTCCCGTTCGCGCGGATAGGGCGGCGTCCAGGGCCGCGGCCAGAGCTCGGCTGTGGTGGAATTAAAGGGGCGGGGACAAAAAGGGAAGAGTCGTGATTCCATTCAAATCACAATGTAAAGCTAAACAAACCTCGACGCCCTACGATGTCTCCTCTTAGGATTTATTTTTCTTTTTAACATGACGCTGGACGATTTTATTGTTTACGTCTGCAGTGTGGTGTACTTACGGGTACTTTCATCCGCGGGTGTCGCGAGCGCTCAGCTACGGCCAAGCGCGGCGCGCGCTCTGACCTCCACCATACGTCACAGAGAAAGCACGTCGCTCCGATCATTGGACATGTGCGACAACACAACGCAAGTCGTTGAGTCACGTGTGAGGAGAGACACAGTGAAAGAGAGAAAAAAAGAGAGCTCTAGACATGTTGTGAGGATGAAAAATTAAGACATTTGAAATAAGTATAGAGGTAGGCCGAGTCATAACGAACGGAACCAGTCACATGCAGCATGCGTTGAAGCGTTTTTACCTGCCCACAGTGCGAGAGAGAAGGATCGTGAGACGCCTGGAAGAGACAGGAAAATAAAAGGAGAAAACGGTTGCGCAGAGAGAGAAAAGTTGGAGGTTGATAGTTACAGAGATCGTTTTAAGATTTGGGAGGTGAGTGGTGAGATAGAGAGACAGAGACAGAGATAGAGAGACAGAGACAGAAGGTAGAATATAGAAAGAGGTAATGAGAAAAATAGACAGAGGGAGACAAGTGATGAGTGAGGCACGCGTGCAGCGGAGACAGAAAGACACAGGAGAGACACTCACGATTACGATTTCGCAGAGGAGACAAGACGAGTCCAGACGCAGCGAGAACGATCAGCCCAGCATCAGCGATGCGCAGCGATGCGCGACGAGAGAGCGACACACAACAGTTAACGTAGAGCAAAGAGAGAGACAGGGGGCAGAGACAGAGAGACAGAGAGAGGCAGAGAGGGGGGGGAGAATAAAGAAACAAAAATACATTGAACTGCAACAAAGAATATATCATGCAAGTCAGGCGACGGCCAAAGGCTTCGCATGCCCCTGCCCCAGCCCCTTCCCCCCAGCATGCAGCGGCCGCACGGGGGCGCCGCCGACAGCCGCGGGTCTGCCTGCAGCGGGCATGGCGTGGACGGGCCCGGACGGGGCGGGCCGGGCCCGGGGCGTCCCCACCGCCACCCGCCCGGCCTGCCTGTCTGCCTGCGATGGCCTGCGTGTGGAGATGAGACGTATCATGTTAGTGGCGACGAGTCTAGTCTAGGTGAAGTGGAGTAGGGGTGCAGTGGGGTGGAGAGGTATGGTGGAGGCGTGGCGGAGTCTGGGGTCGCGGCGGCCTAGGCCGAGAAATGTACTGTATAAGAGGTATACATCTGAAAAACTTGCATGTCTTTAGAGATGATTATTTGGGGGGGGGGCGAAAAGAAGAGGAGCACAGGTTAGTTTATGGGTATGGATGGAGGCGAGAAATGAAAGAAACGATTCTCGTCACAAACAGTAATCAACTTCTCATTATCAGAAATGACTTGTGGTGTATGGTCTCCGCCTCTGGACTGGCTCACGGTGTGCGCCGCTGGAGTGCACCGCTGTTCCCTGCAACGTCAGGTGGGTGGTATGGTTATGGGGGTGACGAATAGTGGTGAGGCAGGCAACGAGTAGTGTGGTGGCAAGGCGGTCGGCCCGGCCCGGCCCGGCCCGGCGAGGGGACACACCAACGCCACACAAAGAGAACCGGAAAGTCATTCGCCGAGTTGCTGCTTAAAGAGAGAGAGAAAGACAGAGAGGGAAAGAGACAAGCTGTTGCACTTATCGGTCATTCACATACGGGGTTAGAGAAAGAGAGAAAGGGGCATGGGAGAAGGAAGGACTGCACATCATACAGAGAGTGAGCTAGGGAAGAGGGAGAGGGAGAAATGAGAGAGCGATAGACAGGGTGGAGAGCGAGAGACGTAGAGCTAAAGGAGGAAGATAGAGAGAGAGGAACTCAATACTGGAGGATGGTCTAAAGAAGTGAGTGCGATAGAGAGCGAAATAAGGTGGTGGCTCCATTAGTTGGCCTACATTTTCTAACTGAAAAGCAGAAGAATTAGCCAACATAGTTAAACCGACGTGGAGTGTACGAAAAAGGGAGTTAGTTCAGAGAAAGAGAGAGTAACCACAGGCTTCCTGTGACTCAAGAGGCACCAGAAAGGGGCCTATTTTGGCCCTCTTAACAACGTCCAAAGTCCAACTGAAAATAAAGGCCAGGTAAGAAAGGTTTTTCAATTTTTATTATTATATGATTTATTTATTTTTGTAACGAGTGGTGCCTTCACTCTCTAACCACCCTCCGAAGAGTTCACTCCCTCTGTGCCGACGTACTCTCACGCCCAAACCACACCAACGAGCCCACCGGGTAGGCGGGCGACGGCGCGCTCGGCCGGCCAGAGAGGTGGTATTCAAAGCGATGAAAGTGGTATATTTTTTTTAGAGCGACGGGCCCTTGCAGCACGCGTCCCTCGCGGCCTACGTCTCTAGAGGCGCGGCCTACACCTACAGCGGCCGTCAGCGGCCTACCCGCCTGCCCGCCGGGCGTGCCGGTGTGGCTGAGGCTGGACCAGAGGCTGGACCAGAGGCTGGACCAGAGGCTGGACCAGAGGCTGGACCAGAGGCTCCACGCTCGTGTGCCCCCCCTGGGGTGCCCCCTCTGGGGTTCCCCCCTAGGGCGCCCTCGCATGGCTCTTACCCAGTTGTGCGGCGGGTACTGAGGGAAGGGGGCGATCTCCCTCGTGGCCACGTGGCTCGGCAGATCCTGCCGGCCGCGCCTGGCGAAGTTGCTCTTCCGCCGGAGTCTCTGCTTCTCCCGAATGTAGATGGCCGCTTGCATCGCGCAGCACCTCCTGCGGACGGCCCGGAGGGGGCGCCTAGGCGCCGCCTACCCCGTGCGGGGCCCTAGGCGCCAGGCGCCCGCGCCGCCTACCCCGCGGAGGGCCTAACGGACTACGGCCTCCTGCAGCCCTCCCTGCAGCCCTCTGCGCCCCCGAGGCCCCTCCTGCAGGGCACCGAGCAGGCACCCTGCTGCTGCTCCTGCTGCTGGTCCTGCGGTTCCTGCAGCAGCAGGGTCGGCATGAGTGGTAACGGCACCGTTAAAAACATACCTGGAAAACTACAACAAGAGAGGAAGGTAGAGGTAGGCAGCAAAAAGAGACGAGAGATATACGACAAACTATAGATATATCGATAAATATTTGTGAAGATGGATGGAGTTGATGTGAAGAAAAAAGGAGACAGAAACAGAGGTGGATCAGAACAGAAAACAATAATGCAAAACTTACTCGACAATATTGAGGGAAAAGGAAGGATACATAATGTTAGAAAGATGAAGAAAACTGTATAGAGCTCTATAAGGGTGTAGTTTTGAAATGAGGTTTGATACTGACTAACAGTACCCGTATGGTATCCGCTCACAAAATGGCTCTGAATTATAACGAAGGTACCACTACTTGTATAGTACTCAAGCAGGACCAGCACCCACTCCTACCTGCCTGATTTGATTTCACAGTTCATCTTTTCAATTTTTCATGATTTAACTCATGTCGCGTCAGAGACACATGGTTGCTGGAGGGGTGCATTGGACCGCAACTCTACGGGTGCTAGAGGTCAGAATATAGACCTAAAGGCGCCCAAAGGGCTGGGTAATAACGTCGATCCAGAGTTTACTCGTCATCCTTCGACTATTGGTCCTCGAATACTCTCATGCACTACTCTAAATATGGTGCAGAATGACACAGACTGTCGACTGACAAAAAGTAATGTATACGTGGTCTCTAGCTACAGCTATACGACTATGTGGGGGTCTCTAAGGGGCCCTACAACACCAAACTGAGGTTCTTCCCTACACAGCTTCCCTACGAATCCCTAAGTAAGGTGACCGTAAGTGGCCCTACGCGAGGGCCCCACTGTAGAAAAAAAGCAGTATGCGTTGTGACACTGATCACGCAATAGTTAGAAGTCATCGACGGTTAAGACATTTAGTAGTTTAAAAATATAAAGAACATAACTTCCGAATAAAAGAATTACGTATCACAACCATAACGCTATTTGTTTTTTCGCACAGTGCGTCCTCTTCCTCTTCCTAGTACCTCTCGTAACTACAACAATAGCAACAACATCAACAACATTGCGGACACAATAATATCAAAAGTAGTAGTAATAATAATAATGGAAGTCAAGGTAGTCGACTGGTCGTGCAGCGCACCTCGGCGAGCTCAATGCTGCCAAAGCCCACAATGCGTCCATTGAGGTCGGCGTACGACGACAGGCGGCGGTGGCTGGGCGCCCGGTACAGGTGGTGCGCGGACGCGGTGGAGAGGCGCGGCTGCAGGTGCTGCACCTGCAGGTGGCGCGGCGCGGGCGGGTGCGGGTGGAGCTCGACGGGCACCGGGTGCTGGTGGGCGTGCTGCTTGTTGCGGACGTTGCGACGCGCCTGGCGCTTAGCGAGCGACGCGCCGCCCGCCGCCGCGAACATCGCCTACCACCACCTGAAACAGGACAGAGGCAAAACACGTTGACAAAAACTGGGCGGTAAAAAAAAGCGACGTCCTGTATGGTTTCCAAGTCTGTGGTGGATGTCGTTGTAGTTGTGTGAGTGAACGCCATTTGCACACATAGAGGCGCAAGTGTCATTCTAAAAATAAAATTAAGCCTTTTCTCCCTTAAGTGGACGAATGGGCATTCACACACTTGCAAGTCTGCAACATACACACACATGCGTTTCCAGTGAAGCATTGTTTATGGAAGATATGCATGGGAACGTATTGTTTTTTTCTAAAACTGCTTGAAAACCAAGACGTTGTTTTTTATCGTGTGTTGTAACCCTGCTCATTTATTTCTGTTGTTGTTCGGCGGTGGGTATAGAGAAACATTTTTATACGACTCCCTTCAGTCTCCGCGCCCTCTCGGAGGCGTGGAGTGGCTGGATAGCGGATGAGGTCTTTGTCCCCGTCCTGGAGCGGCGCAGTAGCACTTTACGGCACAATCACCGCTGGTGCCCCCCCCTCCCCTCCCACCAAGCGCCCTCACAGGCACCGCCAAAGTGGGGAAGGAATAATGCATCACGCGAGCTTGGCGGGGCGGCAGTGGGAAAACAAATGTGCACAGATTGCAGACGCATGTGTGTAACTTATGATTTTGCATATTACGCAGTGGTGAAACTGAATTACTCTTCATGGCAAGAAAACGCTAGTAAGTTCAACGATTGGAAAAATGTCTACTTCAAATTAGACAAAACTTTGCACGCTGATTTGATTTACTATTACAGTTTGTAGGTCGACATCAAGAAGTGTGTGAACTGTGCACACTTGAAACTGCATCACTTGGTGTGTCACTTTCTACATTTGTTTTAGCAGTGGGGTCGGGGCTAGGGGTGGGACGTGGTGCAGGTGGCGGGGCATGGCGGGGCAGCCGGCGATGGCGGGGGGGCGGGGGTATGGCCGGGGCTGCAGTCCTCCGCTCCCGAGGGAAATGCATTCCGGATGCGACCCTTGACTAAATGAACCGGACAGGATGAATAAAGAAAACAAGATGAGGCGTAAAAAGCGAGATTGCGGCAAAGTTTCATTGTTTTACGTGATGGGAATACGACGGACATGAAAAACAGGCACATTTTGAGGGCGTTGAAGCGAATAGTGCTCCAGAAAATAGACAATAATGGAAGTATTTGTACTCTGCCTGCACAGCAGTAACGCGCATTCACCATATTTAGAGCACGTACACTGTAAAAACTTATTGTGAAGTGACAACAAATATCGTGACAAAACATTCATTTCGGCCTATAGAACAAATGAGTTGTCACATGTGTGATGACTCCTTTGTTTTAATGGTAATGACAAATCAGTCGTCACACTGCATGAAACAAATCATTTATCTCCGGACTAATGTTTTGTCACATGATTGAAGATTTGTAATGTTTTGAAAACAGACCACTTGTCACTTCACAAATATGTTATCACTTGATTGAGCAGCCGTCACGGAAACCATTGTACGAAACAGAAGCCGTGGGCTCTCGCTGACGACTCCGCATGCTTTCCATCGGTATATATTGAATGCAGCTTCGTTCGACTATACTAATGTGTGACGGTGTGATCACGTGCGCAATGCGCTCTTAACAACGAAGTCGAGGCCGTAAGAACGGAGTGATGTCAAAACCGAAAGAATGACCTGTTCGGTCAGAAACATTTTTTAAATTATTATTTTACTTTTTAGCATGTGACAAATTACTCGTCACAAGATTATTACTTTATCACGTGACGACTTATCAATACTTTGATGAATTATAAATCAAAAGACAATGCATTTGTCACGTGACGGCATATTTGTAAATGGTCTGTGACGACATATCTGTGAAACCGATTTAGGAGAGGAAAAATTGTAAAGTGACGACTAATATTTTTACAGTGTAGTAAGAATGACCGATTACCCCCCACCCCCCTTTTCCACTGCCCCGATCCATGCCCACCACACGTCTACTGCAAATGTACTGTCGGCAATTTGTGCTTTCGAATCGACTTGCGAACGGAGTCCCATACTTTCTGCCGCCACTTCTTCACCGCACAAGATGGATGGATGGAGCGAGAGCGGACCATGTTTCGCTTTGCGTGAATCACAGATGACCTTTTGATCGCCCCTCTGGGGCAGTCCTGGGGGGCGGAGATGGGGAGGGGGCACCGGGGGAAAAGGGGTTCTGGCCGGACACCGTACTCCATATCGACCACCGCCACACCACCCTTGGCCAGCCGGGGGCACCGCAGGTGTAGCAGCGGGCCGAGGGGGGATGGGGGTGCGGGGGGGATCGTGTCCACTACTTGTATCGCGGACGAGGAAAGAAGGGACCAGAGAGGGACATTCCCACTGATGGTAGGGTGGCGTCCGCGGGCTGAGAGCCGGAAGGGACGGCCGTCACCGGGGCTGGCCGCTGTCAGCGGCGGGAGAAAGGGCTGGATGCGGGCCGACGAGACGACTCGACCGCACAAGGATGACTGAGGACTGAGCAGCACTCTGACGTCATATGAGCACTGATAATTTCAGTTGCTCGGAGGATTGTTACGCCCTCTTAGCGTATACCGGCGTATACTATAGTATAAGTGAAATATGAAAATCCAACAATAATACTCTGGGCTAATTCGACACTCGTAAATTGAAGACATATTCAAATTGTTTTTGGCAAGAAGAGTGTTTTAATACCGAAAATCGGGTCGCCTACCAATGTGTGATGTGACCTAGCAAGGTGATGTGCACCACCACGTATACTGAAAAAAAAATAGAGCTGTAGAGTTTTCGGGAACATTTTATTTGAAGTGTTACGTAATTAAAAGCATTATGAATCGACTTGGAATTCGTTGACAAACAAGTTTGGGGGTGTCCTAAATCTACCCCATATTTTGTATTAATTACAAAACATATAGAAAATTTACGACGATATTTTTCACAGAGTATGTAGCATACACAAATGAAGGATGGGTTGACACTTCACGACAAAGGTGTGGCTGTGACGCCTTCACCCAAAAGTACATGCATAGGGAGTACAACCATCGTGGCACTGTGAAAAATTTCCTCGTAAAGTTGACGGACATTCCTTGTAAATTGGAATTACAAAAGAATGTCGTAAATTTACGACGGCCCACTTTTGCTCCTAGATTAGTTCCAAGTCAACAGAGAGTGATTGTAATTTTACAATTTGAAGTTGTAATTTTACGGAATCACATTATGGAAAATTTTCCTGTAAACTTACGAGTATTTTTCACAGTAGGTGTACAATTTCTGCAGAGAGAGAGCATACTTAATTAACTGTGTTCTCCCCATGTGACTCATTATTACTTTCGCTATCTCGCTCCCGGTAGCTGCACACGGTATAAACTCTTAAAAAGCTGTTTTTTTTTTTATCCTAAAGGTTATACTGTGTGTTGTGTGGTGAGTGGTGCTGCCTGACCTTTACCCCCGCAGCCAACGGGCACAGTGCCGAGGGCAGGCGCCGCACTCTCTCCGTCCCTCTCTCCCTCCCTTCCGCCTTCTCGCCCTCCCTCCCCCTCTCCCTCCCTCTCTCCCTTCCTCTCTCCCTCCCTCTCTC
>NW_026267146.1:2212947-2216308 GCF_000697945.3 Frankliniella occidentalis | reverse complement strand
CTCATAATCGCGACGGCGGAGATGGGTAGTGGCAACAAAATGCCCTGCTCGATTGGGTGTTTTTTTTGTGTGTTTTTTTGAAGCGGTAAAGATAAGCTTTCATAGAACTAATCACAGAAATAAGTACACATTAAAAACAGCAACATTTGAAAGAACTGCCGTAAAGTTGCCGCGACGAGTTTTCTTTGTAAACCTTCTCTTTGCAGCGGTCTGCGACTACAAAATATTGAGGTTTCATTTGTCGTTGTCGCCTGCAGTACGCGCATGCACTGAAGGCAAGATATTGCCTGCCTACTAGGCGCTATGAGAGCTGGCAGAGGCTGAACTTGGCAGGTTCGTAACGTCGAGTAACGGACGTACTCTATGGATGATCCCTAGTATTCCAAGGAGCGGGATGGCTGGTCTCGGCACCCGAGTCGTCACCCGTAACACAGTGCCTACTATTTTACTTTGTAGTAAGGGCAAGACGACAAGCGCTGAACGGCAACCACATCATTATCAACCGAGGGGTATTTACTTCCGTAATACCCTGTACACTCCACCTGGGTATTACTTGTAATGTAATACCGAAAAATAACAAAAATGCTATAAATTGGCAAAATTGTGCGTGTAATACCGGCGTAATACCCGGTAATACCAGATCATTCTGTGTAATACCGAGTACTCTGTACAAGTTTTATGGTAGTGAATACCCCCTCGTTATCAACGCAACTTTCCACACAGTGTGCAATGCACACAGACCGGGCGGAGACACTGTTAAAAATATTTTGTAATTTCCCAACCCTCTCACGATACGAAGCAACTGTGAAATCACAACCCTTCCTTGTAGTCAAAAATAGTGCATTTTGCTATCTTACTAGGAAATAGTGTGAAGCAATTGGAGTAATTTCTAAAGTTATCAATTTTTGACAAGAGTTGTCATTTCACAAAGAGTTCTGACATACTTTTTTCACAACGAATTTTTGTGAAGTTACCTTTTTTTTTAAACAGTGGACGGCTGTGATGTGCATGGGGAGAAAAGAAGTACAAGTAGGGCGCGGCGAGGAAGAAAGGCGAAAGGTTGGATTTCACCCAGGGGTTTTCACTCGGGTGGGATTTTCGTGTATCGGGTATATCGGGTGAATCCGAGCGGACGGGGGAGTTGCGGGCGGGAGGCGGATGGGCGTGTCCGCAGTGTCAGCCCCGAGACCCGTGCGGTGTCAGCTTTATACGGGAGACTCAATTCCCCTCCAACCAGGAGGGAAGTCATCTACCCACCCAGTCGTGCCCAGCGAGCCCTGCCCCTCCCTCCACCTCTTTGCGTGAGTGCGCGCGCCCTCCAACTCGACCCCCCCCCCTCCCACCCGGCCCCCCTGATCCCCAGGCTTGCTGTCGCGCCTCCGTTCCGCACACAGAGCCGCCCCCTCGCCGCGCGCCCGATTGACCCCCACACTGTTGTTAACGGCTCTGAAAAATTACAATAATCTGACAACTGCGCTGAAAAAACGACTGAACTGCTTGGTAATGGTTTTGAGCGTGATTTTCACCAACTTTAAAACAGCATTTGAGCGTGTTATCCGCTTGATCAGCCTCGGGGACACTGGGCGTTCTGCATAGTATTGAAAGTGCGACGCTAGAGTAGAATGAATGATGCACTACCTCGTGCACTAGGAAAAAGAAAAGAGCTTCCTTGTACTGCCTTCGCCACGCACCCCCATAACCCCTCCATCGTCAACTACTCGAGGTGCTTGAGCTGAGCGGCACGCCTCCTTGATCGCTCGTTCGAAATATTTAATCGCGATAACTTGCCGCATGCGACGGTCCTTGCCTGTGGTTGAGAGAGGAAGCAGGGGGCGGTGGTGGTGGTGGTGGTGTTGGTGGCGTTGGTGGTTGTGGTGTTAGTGGGGGGGGGGGGGTCGTAGACATAATGCCAGGCCCCCGTCAGAGTTGAGTTGGCGCGCCGTCTCAGGCCGCGGCCACCGCACGCCACCACAATCACAGGGGTCGCGGTGCCGGCGGGGCCCCGCAGGACGCGGCCGGGGCAGCGGCGGGGCCGATCAGGTGATACCGCGGTCAATATTACATTATCTGCTCGCGCCGCCCAAGTGGCGACGACCGGCACGCCCCGCGACCCGCCCCGCCCCGCCACACGTCCGGCGCGCGCCAAACACGTACGACACATCAACACACCCGCCAGGGTGGTGGACACGGCAGAGCGGGCACTCACGTGGGGAGAGCAGTATAGGGGCGCGCGTGTATCCGAGCGGATCGAGGCGGGGCGGGGCGGGGCGGCCGCTACCACCGCAGGGCCGTGGACCTGGTGACCTGTTGCCCCGCCACCACCACCACGCCCCCCGTCGTCTCTCTGCTGCGGGCGTATAGCCATTATGTACGGGGACCATGCGGACCATGCAAGAGGGTAAAGGTGAAAGTGAAGAGGGCGTAAGTCGACGGCCTTCCCATTTCACTTACGCCCTGCTTTTCACTTTATACCAGTGAAATGAGGAGTGAACGGCGGCGTTCAGCCAAGGAGGGTGATGCGAAGGACGAGCCGGTTTTCAGGCTGTTGTTAACCATTCACTGAAAATCTTACTGCATGTGTCCGAAATATCGAGATTATTAAGCGCAGTTATACCCGAGGGGGCAGTGACTTCTAATATTCACGGTTCACGAGGGAATTAATACCTTCAGTATTCAGGCGATATTCAGTGATTATTCAGTGATATTCACTATTAGAGTGTATTCACAGTGCACGAAATTTCGGAGTTGGTGCCCCCTCGGTTATACCAACACAAGGATAGGGGAAAACGTTGTTTATGTTGACTCGATGGTAACAACCAGTTTTTTTTCTTTCCGTGAAAACAACAAAAAGAAATTTTTAAAAAATACTTAAAAAGTGTCAAACAAATATCTTCAACGAGCCCTCATATTTGATAAAGCATTCTGAAAATTTGCTCCTTAGGAAACAAGTCTGGAAATGTTCGTTCAAATTTTGCTATTTACAGAGAAGAGCAAAGCAATCACTTTAATTTGGATCTTAACACGTTGAGTCCCATGTGACCACGTGCATGGTCACAATAACCCCTGTTTCCTAGGGAAGTTCTCATGTACCAGGTGTATCAGAGTAGACGCCGCAGTGCCGCAGCACATGGTGGTGGGTTCGCCCACGGGATTATTCAGAAAGTAAGCCTTTCGCTCTCCGTTACGAAACTGCCAAGTTCAGCCTATGTGCAAGCTCTCATAGCGCCTGGTGGGTAGGCAACATCTCGACTGCGGTGCATGCGTGTATAGCGGGCTGGCCTATCCTGAGTCTCGCAGGCGCCAGGCTACCAAGCTCCCGTGATTTGCCGAAAAAAAACTGATTAAAATGGACGTAGTTATT
>NW_026267146.1:2211398-2212007 GCF_000697945.3 Frankliniella occidentalis | reverse complement strand
CCCCCCCTCCCCCCAAGCGCGTGACGTAATATGTGGACGACCCCTTACAGAAAGTGTCGCAGAAACGACTCTAAACGAGCGACGTTTACGAAAATGACTGAAAATGAGTCTTATTCCTAACCCAAAATGTCGCGAAAGTTACTCCAAACCAGCGATGTAATTAATATCGCTCCCGCAAGAGTCATCAAACTGGATTCACAATATCGCTCTATTTGGATCGTATTTGGTCACTCCTTTACTTTGTAGTGATGGCAAAGGGGCTCTGCGCAGCAGGCTCATAGGCAAAGCAGACGAGGACTCTATGACTCTGGAGTCAGTGGCCCTGTAGTGAGCGGGGCTGGGGGTTGTTGGCTGCGGGGCTGGTGACCGGGGCTGGGGCTCGGGGCCCGCTCGCCTGAGTTTGTTTATGGCGCCACGCCACGCCCCGCCACGCCACGCCACGCCCCGCCACGCCAGTATGATACGAAGTACGTGCGCAGGGCCGCTGTGTGCCAGCGCGGGCTGGTCGATGGGATGGTCCCAGATTATGTTATCCAATCCGAGCCACTTGATCAGCTCGGCAGGCGTGCCGTGGTGGTGGTGGCTGGGGGTATAGAGAGAGGGGGAGGG
>NW_026267146.1:2206048-2210738 GCF_000697945.3 Frankliniella occidentalis | reverse complement strand
AAATTTAAAAGTTACCTGTAGATAGGCAATGTTTTGTTTCGTCTTCTTATTTTTTCATATATCAGTTTTATTATCCGATGTCATGTTTAGCAAAAGCTTGAACGTTTTCCATTTATTTTTGTGAGGTGGACAGGAAGAAATATGTCATGCTCTGTAGTGCCAGGACCAGCTGGAACGGCAAGACCGTACCATGTACCGGGTGCAGTCGACGTCGGGGCAGGCGGCCCGGCGGCCCCGTCTCCTCCACCTCTGGTCCGGTCCTCGGCCAAGCTCCATCCCGGCGGCGCGGGCAGGCCCCCCTCCTACCCCTGCTGCTAGCGTTGCCGGTTCTCAAGGTGGGGTTGCCGACAACGCTACCGCACTACAACACACCGTGGCGTGACGCACGCGTGACTAGAGCCGGACAGGTCACCGGTCAGGTCACTCGCGCGCGACAGTCACGCAGGCTGCGGCCGAGTCCGAGCCGCGCGCCGTGACGGAGGGGTTCTGCGAACGGGAAAGGACCTCCTCAAAGTGACCCGGCATAACACCGCCGCTATATGGCCTTCGCGGTCGCGGTCACGGCACGACTCTGCGCAACAGCCCCGGGGGGCTCAAAGGAGTGCGTGGTTTGGGTGATGGGGTCGACTATCAGATCAGAGGTGAAGTTGCGGTCGCAGTCGTGATGATCGTGTGATGAGGGCAGTGCGATGTCCTGGTTGACCCCCACCCCTCCCTCCCACGCAACCTCACCTCTTCGACCGCGCAGGCGGGGCTGGACATTTACCTTCCTACACACGCCACAACTGACGAGCAAGGTCCTAGTATAAACACTTGTTGGGGTGACGGGGGGAGGAATGGGTCTGCAAGGTGCACGAGCATGCGACAAACAAGAAAACGACGAGCGCGGTGGTGACCCATGCTGAAATATTTTGATCTTTGCCATGAAGTACCAAGGAAGGACTCGTAAAGTTATTTTGCTATCTCAAAATATCTTGCCCACACTCGCCCACACCCGTCGTTCTAGCAACATCTAGAACCGCTGACGACTGGTATCGATAAAGGGAATAAAATAGATCAAGAGGAAGAGCTGGGTCAGCGGGAGGGGATGGGGGAGATAAAGAAGCGCGTTGGAGGGAGGACAGTGTCCTCAGGACACCGCTCGACAAATGGACCCGCCGTGACTGGCCGCACCTCGATTCCTGCCTCTTGACCTTTTCCCTCCGACAAACGGACGCAGACGCCTCGGCGAAATGCTCTCCATCATCGACCCATAAACTTCAAGTCATTTCTCTCCCTTTTTATCGCGCGAAGAACGGAGACGGGGGGAGCCAGCGGCTGCCCGACTCGATCGGCGGGAAGTTATGAACCACTGCCCCGGACGCAGCGGCAACTGCCATAGGCATGGCATGACTAGGGAGGGGCCAAACCTTTCACCTTTAGGTATAGTGCGTACTTACGATTCGTCACTTTGCGGGTGCAGGACAGTGGACGACGTCGGCGCCGACGTGTGCGCAGCGTGGGCCGTGGGGCCCGCAGACATCGCGACTGACGTCATGTTTGCATGGCGCCCCCTCGCCCGGTGTGGCCGGGGCCGGGCGCGGGCCGGGCGCGGGCCGGAGCCACGGCCTGCAGAGGTGTTGCACGCGGGACCCCGCCCGGGGCCTGGTCACCGCCGCAGCCGCGCGCAGACGCCCCCGCCCGTGCCGCTGCACTGGCGATGAGGTTAGGGTCGAACGTTCCCAGGTGGGTCTGGGCGGGGCCCAGGCCGGGGCCCACGCCCTGCAGAGGGAGGGGGCGCTGCCGGGCGCTGCCGGGCGCTGCCGCAGCGGGCGGGGCGCCTGTCGACGCGGACGCGTGGGGGCTCGCGCCTGTTCGCGCCTGCGGCCGCGCGGGGCGGGGCGCTGAGCTGCTGGGACGGGGGGGGCCTGGCGCCTGCTCTCGGGCAGCGCTGGGGCCT
The DNA here is from genome assembly GCF_000697945.3 of Frankliniella occidentalis. Lineage (NCBI taxonomy): Eukaryota > Metazoa > Arthropoda > Insecta > Thysanoptera > Thripidae > Frankliniella > Frankliniella occidentalis. The sequence goes on along the minus strand of NW_026267146.1, from coordinate 2,208,799 downwards.
CACTACCAGCCGTGTCCCTGGCCGCGCAGCGCCGCGCAGCGCCACGCCGGGCGAGGGGGCGCGGGGGCCCTGAGCGGGCCCCCCTTTTGCTGGCCCGGGCAGAGGGGAGGGGGGAGGGGGCTCGCTGCAGCTACCGCCAGCGGGGTGGCGGTGGGTGGGGGAGGGGTGGGGGCACCCCCAGGCAGAAGGGGGTGTTGCGCGCTCAACCCCATCCATCCAGCAATATATTGCGGGGAAGGCGGCGGCTTACTTGTAGGGGAGCCGGGTCGGGTCGGGGAACTTATTCTTGAAATGGGTCGTGGTGCCCGACAGCTCCCCGCCCATGGCATTCAGGGGGTGGGCGGGGAGGGGTGTGTTAAGCCGCACCCCGCCTGCAAGGAGGGCGACCGTTGTGGCTGGGGCGACGAGCGATCGCCGACCCAGTTCACCACCGCCCCCTCCCTCTCCCTCCCAGACGACAGTGCTCCGCCCCGAGCGCATCGGCGGGCCCGGCGCTCCCGCTCCAACGTTTTGAGGTCAAAAAAATAAAACGGAACGACGGCAGGGTCTGACCTCCCTCCGGAAGGAAAACACGTCGTGATTTGCTGGCGAGGAACAACGGCCGTGGGGGGCAGCCCCTCTGGTAGGGGCGCAATCTGTGAGGCGCTGCAGCAGGGCGGGGCGGGGCCCTCCGCTACACACAGGCCTCGGGCGGCGGGCACACGCGCGACGACGACGACTTGGACAGGGCCTTGGCCGCCAGCGACGCGCCCGACGTTGAGCCCCCGAGCCCCTCCGACGGGCGGCGTGCCTGTCGGGACCATGAACAAGAGGGCGGTCGGCGTGTGGCGGAGCACAGGGCCGCGAGGGACTCGAGGGGGCCGGCCGCGCGCGCCGCGCACCCTGCGCTCTGCTCACCGGGCGCGTGAGGGCCGTGAGGGCGGGCAGCAGCCGGGGGGGCCTCACCTTCCTGGGCGGCAGCGGCGCCCCCGGTGGCGCCTGCTCTGCGATGGAGTGCAACGGCGCGCAACGCGAGGGGGCCGCGGGCGGCGCGGGGGCCACCCGGGGGGCCACCCGGGGCAGGAAGCTGCAACAGGGGGCAAGGTCAGAGGGCGGGGCGGGGCGGCGGGGCGGTCGAGCCCGTTGCGGCACGCACCTGGTGGAGCAAGAGCGCTGCCCGTGCCCCAGCGGCACGACCCCTGGCGGGGCCGTCTGGTGCAGAGCGGAGCAGCCTCTCCGCATCGGGATCCTGGAGGGCTGTCGGTCGGACAAGGTCGGGTATAGGACTCGCAGCCTCGGCCCATCTCTTTTTATTTCCCAACAAAAAGAAATGTGCCGTGCGGCGCAGCCCTCTGCCGCCTTTGCCTTGGTGACCAGTGGCTCTTACCACTTTGCTCGCGCAGTTCCGGGGAACGTCCCGCGCCCTGTCCCCGCCAGAGTTGACGGTCGTTCCGGCGCCGGAACCGGAACCGGATCCCGAACCGGAGCAGAGTGACGACCGTGGGACGGGGTCGCGAGCCAGCGCCCGCTGCAAAGGAACACGTACTCGATAATGTGCTAAAGAAAATGCACAGCGTCTATTCAACCGTCTACATCGTAATCACGACCTATGATGGCCTTGAAATGACGAATGACCCACCTGGATGCTGCTGCGCCTCGTGCACACCGACGACACGGACGATGCCGCACTGCTCATGCACTCCCTGCGGACGAACAACGAAAAGAAAATCATTGTTCTCCTTAATTCTTAATTCTAGCATTTTGCGTTAAGAAAAATCACGTCGACCGTTTCCGGGAAACTTCGGGAAAATTTCCGGAAAAAATAGAAATTTTCCCAGACTTTGGAAGTTTTCCGTTGTTTTCCGGAAATTTTTGGAAATTTTTCGGAAATTCCCAACCTTAAATATGGTACCTGAGGTCCGCGAAGTACGAGTGGCGCAGGAGGCGGCGAGTGTTGGCGCGCTGGTCCGGGTCGTAGATGAGCATAAGTCGCAGCAGGTCGCGGCCGGCCTCGGCCAGCGCCGGCACCAGGCCGAGCAGCCCGCAGCCCGGCGTGCAGGGGAAGGCCGGCAGTGGCCGGGACTGCAGCCAGCTACAGTGCCGAGGCAAAGAAATGCGGAAAACCAGAGGTAAATCACTAGTGAAAAGTGAAAAGGGCGTAAGTCCAATGCAAAGTCCGTGGCCTTTTTCACTTTTCACCATAGTGAACTGTTTAAAAGTTAGAAATATTTTAATAAAAAATCGTACCAGGTGGCTGACTCACGCCGCGCACTTTCGTAGTTATACTGTACCGCATGCACTGGTGCGGGCGGGCTTGCCTATCGTCGCTGCCCACGGCTCCTTGCGGCCCCGTGCGATTAGGCAACCCGCACGCACGCGTGCTTGCGGTACAGTACAACTAGAAAAGTGCGCGGCGTGAATCAGCCACCTGGTATATACTCACTGCCGGCGCAGTTTGTCGAACACTCTCGGGTGAGGCGAGCCGAGCACAGCGTGGATCTTGGACAGCTGGTTGATCTCATCCGAGCCGGGGAACAGCGGCTTCAGTCTGCAGAGTCGGAAAAAAATAGAGTGGGGGGGACAAATAAACGTATATTGGGGCTGGGAATCAATTCAGTGCTCGATGCGTGCGGCGGGGTCGGCCAGGCCGTTTACCGAGCTCCCTCGCGTACGATATGGGGCAGTGTGGCAGTTGTAGCCCGTGAATAATGCAGGCGGGCACGGACCGGGCACACACTGGACAAACACGGCCTCGCTGTGCCTGCCCCGCCC
>NW_026267146.1:2190018-2205804 GCF_000697945.3 Frankliniella occidentalis | reverse complement strand
GGCCGGTCGCCCCCGCATGAACGGAACGGAGAAGCAAGAGAATCAAAACTCATGCTCGCGAAAGGTAACGCACGTGAGCGCTATATCTCGTGCACGAACAAACGCACGCACGCACACACACGCACGCGGGCGCGCGTGCCCTCACGCCCGTGCAAGCACGCGCTATTAGAAGACAGGGCCGGACAGGGCTGACAAAAGGGCTCTCGGCGTGGATGGGTTTCCGTACAGTATTGAGGGGCGTGGAAGTTGGGGTGAAGTGCAATGCATTAGGGAACATGGGCGTTGGGCCGATGCCGGCGGGGCGCTTCGGGTCGAGCCCCCGGCGGGCCCGGGCCCCGCGGCCCCGGTACTCACGTCAGCATCTCGTAGAAGACGCACCCCGCCGCCCAGACGTCCATCTTGGGCCCGTAGAAGCCGGTCGTGAGCAGGCACTCGGGTGAGCGGTACCATCGGGTCGAGATGTACTCGGTGTACGGCGGCTTGGAATAGCTGCCTCGTATGGAGCCCAGGTCGCCGAGCTTGACGCAGTCGCCCTTCACCAGGATGTTCTCGGGCTTGACGTCCCGGTGGAAGATGCCGTTGTTGTGCAGGTGCTCGCAGCCCTGGAGCAGCTGGTAGAGGAAGGAGCGCACCCGGACCTCTGGCAGCATCCGGACCCGGGACTTGAGCAGGTCGTACAGGCTCTTCTCCATGAGCTCGAAGATGAGGGTGACGCATCCTGTCGCCGCGTCGCTGCACGGCACGCAAGCCTCGTCTAAGTCGGAAGTGTGGTGGTGAGTCCGTGACCTTGATGACCTCCCTAAGGACTCACAAGTGCTGCTCGAGCAGATGCAGAACGTTCGGATGCGGTTTCAATTTGCGTGCAGCGACGGCCTCCGGAATGTTGGCGGCGTCGAGTAGCCTGCAGGTGGTCAAAATAGAAATAATCGGTCACGATAGTGGCGTTTCCGCCGAGGGTTTCAGCAGCAGCAGCAGCGACGTGTTATTCCCCGGGGAATAGGGGGGTTGAAGTGTTCGTGCTCGGCGCCCTGCAAGCGAAATCGCTGCTGCCGTCCTTCAGAGCCGGCGGCGAGGCGTGCGACCCGTGCGGCACAGCGCATGACCTTCACCTAACAAGCCGCAGATGAAGGGAAGGGGGAACTCCATTTCACCATAAAACAAATGACGGTAATAACCGGCACGATCCAGGCGATATTTGAGAATTTTGTCCAAACGTCTCGCTACTCACGAACGGTACGCGTTTCGCAGCTTCTTCGCCGCAAACAGCTGGCCGCTGGACCGATCCTGGCATTTGAGGACCTCGGAAAATGACCCCTCGCCGATCTTGCACAGGACCTCGTACTCTGCAAATCGAGGAAAAGGACCCGCAGAGGAGCGGGTAGGAGTGTAAGGCGGGAGTCGGGCGGACGGGGTAGTCAGAGGAAAAGCGCACCGGGGGGCGTGCCCGCCGCTGGTCCCTGGGCCCGGCCCCCCCGCCCGAACCGTACTTGTGTAGAAGGACGCGGCCATGCTCCGCGCAGCGCCATGGCCAAGGCTCGGCCGCGGTGCCGAGCCGGACGGAGCGAGCAGGCCGCGGGCAACAATACCTGTCGAGCGGAGAACGGGGCCGGGGAACCCTGGGAGTCCGGGGGGCCGAGGTGGCCGAGGTGCGCGGGGTACGCGGGGGCGCGGAGCAGCGGAAAGATGCAGAGGGCCGCCACAGAGGACCTGAGGACAGGGAGCGATAAGAGGGCGACATGGATTCGCGAGCCGTCGCGTCGACCCCTACCCGCCCCCCGGGGGACCGGCGGATAGGCCGGCCGCCCATCACGTGCGTCCAACGGGTCGCCTACCCGGGACTCCGCGGGCGCTCCTGCCCCCCCACACCACCCTGGTGTGTGAGTGGCATAGCTACACACGTGTCCACAAAGACAACGGAAAAACACACTCAAAACACGCAAGATTTTTGTGGGAAGGCATTCAAACTTGGATCTAATCGGGTCATACTATGGCGCGCTTCGGTCGTCAGCCGACGTATCCGACCAGACGGACGCAATTCCGTCCACGTAGCTTTTTCGAGTAAGTCGTGTCAGCACATCAGACCGCCAGCGTCATCGGCACTCGGATTTCTCTCTAAACCGTTCTTTAAAACAGATCCTAGGATCCGCTTGAAAAAAAATCAAGCACGTGTGTCACAGATGTGTCGTGCTTACGTTTAGCGCTTAAACTCAAGACCGCTCGTGACACCTTACTACCCCCTCTACCCCAGTCCAGGGGGTGTGATTTTGTAGCTCCCTCCACCCACCAATGCTGCCAACGTTTGTTCGTGGTCCCAAATATCCAACCTCGCCTTCGTCGATCGATGAAATTATTCTACCAGCTTTGTACTGTAGTATTCTCTCTCAAGACACGCTATGCCTTACATATGTTTACATAGATCACATCTATGCGTTCGTTGGCATAACCCACATTAGCGATGAATGCGTTATGGGGTTGACCTCATCGGTTTCTTTGGTTTCCCTAGTCTGCTTGTGTGGACCAAGCGTACTGGCTAAAAGGCCCAGGATTGACCCCGCTGGTTGGCTGTCTCTGGCTGACAGATGAGTTTGAGTTCCCCCGTTTTCTTGTGCTCTGACTTGAGTTCAAGATTAACACCGTTGTCTTATGCATGGTGACAAGTAGGTACCAGATCCTATCCAAGTGTTTGGAGGTTGTCAGATGGGGTGGGCGTAGCCGTTTAGTTTGCCAAATCCTCTCGTTCCCCGTCGTCTGCTCCATGAATACTCCTCAAAGGAAACAAGGATTAGGACCACATCATTCAAAGACTGACAACATTCATGAATTTTGTAGTTCTCCTTGTACATCTAAAAATAGCTCCTATCAACCTTCATTAGACTGGATGGAAGAGGAACTGGCCCGAGTTTGTGGAGAAGGGTCCGAAGAGAAATCATCTCCAATCATCATGAGCCCTCAAGAAAACCCCAACTCATCTTTACCAATTGAACTTAGTGAAAAATTGGTTGAGGGAAATAGTCTTAATAATAATAATATTAAACCAGAGATCGAAAAGATCCAAGAAAATAACACGGCACCATCAATAAAACCATTAGCTAATGGTTTCAGTTGGCGACTTCTCAGAAAGAAAAACGAGGCAGAACTAGAGAGAAAACTCAAGAAAATAGAAATGAATGGTGGGACCGAAAAGAGAGCAAGGCTTGAGAGGCGTTTTACCGAACTTTTTGGGCCTGATGATGTGCATCCTAGTGCACTGAATGGAAAAAGAAAAGATCGTGAAGAAATTGCCGCTCTCACAGTTAAGCATCTCATGCCGATGTATAAGAAACAAAAGATAGCGTCGAAAGACCTATTCAAAAAGTTAGCCAAACAAATTTCCAATTGTATTATGGAAAAAGTTGATTGTCCAGGTAATGCAACTTTTTTTACAATATTCTTTTCTTACTGTACATTTTTAATTTCTTAATGACAAGTTTTATTCTTCTAGGTGAGAATGATGTGCAGAGCAAAGTGCAAGAACTTTTTGCAAATGGCAAAACTTTCACTTCTGAGGTAGACATCGATAGTTCAACTTAGTACCATTTTCCATTTTTTTAAACCTAATAATACTTGTGATATAGGTTAAGCCTGTTATGGAGGTATATAAGGATGCCTGGATGAAAACAAATAAAAATGATTTGACTAGCTTAAATAGAATGGAGAGTTCCTTTGATTAATTTAACCAAGAGTTATCAGTGATCCATAATTTTATTATCAGATTACTTCTGAGAATTCCACTAACATTGGTATTTATATACTTTGTATACATAGATTTATCTACATATGAATGATTATGTTCACATTTACAACAACATTATTTCTAAAACAAGCTTGGTAGCTTAATATACTTCATAAAACCATTTTTGACGATGCTAAAATATGACTGCAGGCTTGCATTTCACATGATATCACTGGATTAACAGATGCAAATCAAAATTCATTTAGTACGTATGATTCAAATGGCAAAATATTTGCATAAAATTGATAGCTATCACAAGCATACAGAGTTGACTAAATGTGATCCAGATCTAATACTGGGTAAATAGTCAAAACGGTACATTTCATTGTTTAACAGATCTCTCATATTCAGTTTAAAGAAACTGAATTAACAACATTATTGCATTTAACTAGAGAGCAAATAGCCACACAAGTAACAAAATGCCCTATTGCACAAAGATTAAAAACAAAACAACGATTTCAAAGTTTTGACTCACACTTACGTAAAATGTCTTAAACTCCTATCTCCACAAGTGACTGGGAATGATTATAATGGCAAACATACAACACCAAGATATTTGAACTCACAAATAACTTTTGTATCTTCCACAATGGTAAATTCAGCACCTGGTTTCATACAATCCACTGTGACCAATGTAACGGACCCACTTGACAACATCATGGTCTGAATAGTTAAGCTTTGATTCAAATACTTTCAGATATCTAACTTTGAAACCTGAGGGAGCAAATGGAACCTAGAAGTAGAAAAACAAAATAAAACAAGTTAAAACTCTGGAAATGTTTTTTCCCCTTAAAAAAAAATACACAAATGATAAAAAAAACAAAAACAAATTACCTCAAAGTTCATGCTAATAGGGGGTCTGGTCCACTTCTTCTTGGTGTCTGTCTCTAAGAGTTCAATTTCAGCTGACAATTGTGTCTCTTTCATTCCTGCAAGACGTTTGATCCTAGGAGATTGAAAACAATATTGATTAATTAATGTTTGAACTAAAAAATTTGCTGTAAATTGCATCAGCTATACAAGCACTTACTTCCACATGATGGCATTTTCAGAAGCCTTGTACTTTGCCTTTCCTTTCAAACAAATCAGCTGGACTCCAGAAGTATTAAGAGGTGTTGGGATTTTCACTTCAATCTTTTGGCCAAGCAGAGCTGGTCTGAAATTACTTTTGAGCACAACTTTCACTTCCATTTTTGTGCGTCCTACTTCACGTACTAGAGGAATAACTCGGAATGGGAGGGAAATATCCTTGGTGGTTCGGTAACTGGAGAGAAAAATAATTCTAAGAACTGAGAAAGTAATGAAAACAATTCATGAGAAAAAATTATATAAAATATTACCGCATAAGTTCAAACTCTCCATCAGGAGGTATGAAGCTGATGGCATGTTCAGTTTCAAACTTGGACAGTTTCACACATTGATGGAACTGGCAGTCATCAATGACAACAACAGGCTTCCCAGATCGTGCAGGATCATCTCCCCCTGCAAGGCCACCAGCCCCTCCACTTGTCACCAAAGATTTTCCTTTGGCTTCCATTACAATTTTGTCATTGATGCCAAATTTACATTCTGGCATTCCTGAGAGGTATGATTTCATCACCACTCTTCCAGCAACATGAGCAGACAAGACTTGACCTAATTATAGAAAGAAGATGTAGTAAAACACTATCCTAAGTCTAAGTGAACATTTCTTCTATACTGACAAGATAATGAGCATACCTTGGGGTGACATGAGCAAATTCACATACTCCAAAACATCCAGGAATAATTCATTGCGGCGGTACTTAATACCCTCTCGCCGCCATCCAATTTGCCCAGTTACTTGAGAGGTGATTTGTGCTTGCTCCTCTTTGGTCTGTGATTTAATACCAGCCTGGGTAATGAAAGTCTTTAGAACACCAGTATCTGAATTTTGAGGGTAACCAAAGTCCAGGATTTCTAAAGGGAAAAAACAAAAAGTTAATAAAACAAATTATCCATTTTCAGAGGCACTGTTCAAGTTGGTAGAGTGGTAGAATTCACAGAGAATCAAGAGTTACCATCAAGGAGTTCATAAATTAGAACAAAATTGTTCTTGATGTTTTCTTCAGAGATCTTTCCAAAATAGGACTGCATAACATCAACAATCTTCAGAAGGAACTCAAAAACCATAGCAGCATTGACATTCTGCTTTGTTACAGCAGCTAGCCAAATGTTTGCACGCTGAAATACAAAATGTATTAACAAACAAATAATTAAACCCTTCTATCTCAATACAAAGAAGACCCAAGTACAATACCTTGATGTGAAAGAAGGAAGTGCGAGCAATATTGGTAACGGGTGAGCGTACTTGTTGCCGTGCGTGAATGACATTGACACGGAAAGCGTCAACTGCATTCCTTCCAATATCATCTCTGTAAACCCGTGATATGAGCACCTCCCCCTTGTGGTTGTATACAAACAACCCCCCAATCATTGTTAGTCCTTAGTACCTGAGGGGAAAAGAAGGAACTGTTAATTATAACAATAGGAAATTATCAGGAACTCCTAGAAGGTAAGTAAAATCTACAAGTCCTATGGACCCACCACAAGCTTATGAGGGAAACAAACGACACAAAAAAGACCAACAAGAAGGTCACGACGCACACTACAATACTGTCAAACACAGTACTGTGGTAAACTGTCAAATGAGTTTGACCCTAGATGTATACAACCAGAGAACCTAACCTGTTCAAAGTTTGCAAAACCTTTCGGCAACAATAAAGCAAACGTAAGGTAAAACGTAAAATACAAGACGCCTCCAGAACAACGTATAGAGGTGTTAAGAACGAAGACCTATGATTATCCCACAAGAACTGAGTATACCAGGTTTTCAATGACATGTCATGAGGGTGATTGCTACCCTCTACACCCCCGAACAAAAGTCTTGAAAAAAGAGACCCATGCGCAAAATTCATCAATGAAGACAGAAAAAGCCTCACCAGCACCAGTTATCCGTTGAAAGAGGCCTAAAGAAGAACTGTCATTTGATTTGACAGTGATGATCTCTGAGGAACTGACGGATGCCGCCCACTAAAGCTGCAAACAACCTACAAAACCTCACTTCAACTTCAACTCGTCAAGCAAGCTTCCTGTCATGTTGGCAAATTTCCGAAGTATGCGTCGAAAAGGTAAAAGTCTAAAGAAAGAGAAATTTCGAATTCAAATTTTCTAGAATTGATGTTGTCTTAAAACACGAGACAAAGAGAAGATGTCGAAAATATTAAGCAAAAGGGGAAAATTCAAGGCTATTATGTTTTGTGTAGTACATGGCCTGGCGGTCGATTTGAAATCATCGCGTTAGATGAGATGAATACAAGTTGTTATGTCGTTTGAAAGAAAGGATTGAAATAGAATATCCATCACTTACGAGAATCTCACAAAGCTTTCTCCCCCTAATTTGAGCACTGTGACACTCTGTCCTTTCGGGGGCAGTAGTCACAAACACCATTCAAACTTACAGTTGAATGAGCTCTTGTGACGTCATGATATTTCTCCCCCGATGCCCCCGATCCACGATAAAACTGCTAATACTGCTTGCAGTTCTTCCTGGCAGGAATGAGCGGCGGCGCGGCGGCGGCGGGTAAACGAAGACAAGCACATCTAGGGAAAATCAAACTTTTAAGTTGTGTTTAGCGTTGTGACAACCATGGACGTCGCGCTTGCATTGAAAGGTCTTCAATTTAAAATAAAAGGAGTTCCTCAATCAACTTTAAATAAAGATATCGTGAGTCTTTAAGACAATTCTGTCCGTGGGCATTGGCACTGTCAGGTTATGTTTATGTTTTGTGATAAACTTTTATATTTGCTAATGCTGCTCTTTCACTTTCAATCATACAGACGGACAGGCCTGATGAATTGTTTCAAACATTAGGCATTGCTGCGAAATGGAGTGTGAACGCCACGAAAGATTCTATACTATTTGATCCATGTCTGAGAAAATTGGTGAATGAATCATGCGGGACATTTCTCAGCGGTCAGAAATTATCTCAATCTTTAGGTAGTGGTGGTGACCATGCACCAGATCTACTGAAACTCAGCCGTCGTTACAGGTTTGTTACAACCCTTAATTTCCAAAAGTTTTTAGCATTACTTAACAGTTGAAGTAGTGATGAATAATCTTAAATTTGCCTGTAGATCCATCATTAGAGTGTGCAGAAACAATTTGTATGAAATTATTGAGAGTTCTCAACAAGACTTAGGAAAGCTGAACAGCTATTATTTTGCTAACGTTCTTGATAAAATTGAACTGATTTGGCACCTGTGTGAAATATTATATGTTGATGTGGTGCCAGGTAAGTCACTTCCTATCAACCTTGCCTTGTTTTTTGGGTTATTTTTCTACTGTGGGTCATTAAATGAGTATTTTCTCTATTTCAGGTGATATTGTTTTACCTCAGTTATTGGAGTGGATTCGGTTCCACTTCCCTGAAGGTGAAAGAAAAGCAGCTACAATATTGGAGACTGGTGCTGACCGTGTAGAAGCTGGCTTTGAGACCGCTGGCTCTGAAAAAGACCCAGAATATTGGAAAACCGTCATTGGAGTACTTTTACAAGGAAGAATTGATGTCACGAGAGCTCTGCTTGTTCTCCATTCAGATGCAAAGACCACCCCGTTTCAGCATGCTGACGTTTGTTTGCGCACAATGCCTTTGTACAATGTAAGTCATGCTACCCCTATCTTCATAATATTGGAACCTTACATAATGGTTAATATTTCCATGTTTTTTGTTTCATGGTTGCACTGGAAACGCAAGTGTGTGAATGTCGCACACTTGTAAGTGTGTGAATATCTATTTGTACACTTTTGGGGTAAACATGTGAATTTTTCCTAGATAATTCACATGTTTACCTCCTTAAGTGTACAAATAATTGTTCACACACCTACAAGTGTGTGACATTTACACACTTCCATTTCTAGTGTGTTTTTTCATTAAGAGCATGTGTTGTTGTTTTTTTTTTTCAGATTTATGGTGGCACTTCAGTCACAGTATTTAATGCTCAGTGGACACGGTGGCAGGCTGATGTTCGTTCCAAGATTGAGGAGGGAGTGTTTGAAAGCAATCTGGACCTTGAGTTAATCATGAAGGTGAGTGTGCTCCAAATGGGTATTTATATACCCTTACTACAATACAATAAATCTTATGCAAAAGAAAATTCAAAGTAGATGAATATGTTAAACAGCTTTTTTATTTTCCAGATTATTGCTGGTGACGTGACTGTGATGGACACCATTCGAAATCACTGCAATGTTTGGTACCAGCTTATGACAGCAACACTCTTCTTTTCTGAACCCACTGTCAAATCATTTGATCTGAGTTACCATGCTGATCATGCCATGAGAGCATTTGGAAGCAACAATGATATTCAGGATCTAGACAAATTAATATTGCTGCTTCTTGAATCAAATCTACTAGAAGTAATCCAAGAACTACAGAAAACAGCAGATAATGGGTGGTTTGCCGTCCATTTGACTAATCTTCTATACTTATGTGGCCGCCTGAATATTTTTGATAGCAACAAAGTGAAGTATGTTGGTCTATTTGTGATATCTAATTGTTTTATTTTGTTACAAGCATTTTATTATCAGACTTTGTGCAGGTATTATATTTAATATTTATTTTTCCTCTCTGAAATTTTAGTGTTGCTCATCAACTTCATGAGCATGTTTTGTTAGACTATGGAACTATGCTCATGTCTCACCATTCACTTTGGCAAGTTGGTGTAAGCTATCTAGATCATTGCCCACCTCATGGCTTAGAACGCCTAGAAATTCTTCTTCCTGCCATACCTTTAACATCAGAGGCTCGGGCTTTTAAAATAATGCAGATGGCACATGAGAGACGATTGGATTCTGTTGGTAGGAACTTCATTTTATTACATATTGTATTTCTACACAGTACTCAATACAAATTTTTGCTCATTTTTATTTTTTGCTTTTTCTAGTAACAACTATATGTAAAGTTATGGCTTCCAAATCTCTTCGCCAAGACAGGCTTGGCAATGCTCTTGCCTGGGCTTTGAGATCTACAGATGCCAACTTGACAAATCATTTAGCTGATAGATTCCTTGAGGGTTTTGCTGACAAGGGTGAATTTGAAGCTACTGATCTCCTTGATAACCTTGGTTCTTGCATGCTTGTTAGTGATCGTTTAACTTTCCTAGGTGAGTTTTAATGGCTGTATTTTTTCTTAGTCCAAAAAATGTTTTTCCCCAATCTTTATTTTTAACTCATCTGAAATGTCTTCTTTTCCCCAGGAAAATATTGTGAGTTTCATCAGCTCTATAAATCAAACAATCTAAAAGCTGCTGCATCACTTATTGTCTCACTTTTGAGTTCTCATCTACCTCCCAAAAAGTAAATACCATAGAAACCCACACACCTCTCCCCTACATATTTTTTTTTTAACAATTGTCAGTGAGTTAAAATTGGTGAGAATTGCAATTAACTGTTGTTTCTTTACAGTTTCCAGCTCATTTTGCTCACACAATGCATACCTTTGTTGGAATGCAGAGAACTAATATTTTCAGCAAATGACACTGATATTCTTCTCTCATGTTTAGAGACATTAGAAACAGAACTTCTAACTCAGGTTTGTACTACTATTGTCTATAATAAAGTACACCTCTTATCTACATGAATGTTTAAAACATTTAAATGTGATAACAATCTATTTTACAGGTTGATTCCTGCAGTGTTTCAAAATCTCTTGATGCTGCCACAAAAGAGAAGATTCAACTCATACGCTTTTCTCTGGCTCGCAACCTGTCCAGGGCAATCATTATTGAGGGCAGCGACATACCCAACACAAACTCAAGGATGGTGAATGTATCGTAACTGCTCTATAAAACACTCATTTTATTTCAAATTCATTTTTTTTTTTACCTTCAATGTGATTGTAGATTAATACCGATATCGGATGGGTTCCATTTTAAAATGAACTGTCATGTGACTGTACATGTACCCTATAAAAGTATGTCTGAAAATCGAATCAGCCCGTCTCCTTTTCTTTCCCTTCGCCCGCATCGCACCGCCTCCACTTGCGATGCGGTGCCTCACCTCGGATCGCCTCACTATACATTTCCAAACTCGTGACGAGACGAGACGGCCGCCCGCCGCGGTCCGTGACGTGTCGGGCTGTGCCTTATAAGGACACCCGGCGCGGGCGCGGCGCGCCTGGCGCGCCGTGGCAGGGACGGGAAGGGCGGCCACCGCGCCAGGCCGCGGGAGGCGAGGCGGGAGAGAGCCTCTGGCCCGGCTCTCGGCCCGGCCGCCCGCACCTGCAGGTGAGGCTGCGGAGCGTCTACGTGCGTAGTACACCGTGTTGACCCACCGTCGAACGGCGTGACGTCATCGCCTCAGCTGAGCGAGACGAGAGGCGAGGGTGCCCAACATGGTGGCCACCAAGTGGCCCGCACGAGCTGCGCTTGCTGTGCCGTGCCGTCCGCCCGTCCTAGCAGGGAGACAACCCGGACCGCGGAGCAGGAGTGGGTGGGGAGGGGGAGGCTGACGAGCTGGAGAAGGGCGGCGACACGAAGGCGGCTCGATCGCATCGTCTAGGGAAAGAAGGGGAGAGTGTGGGCCTTCCCTCTCCATGATAAAATCCCCCCTTCTTTTCCTAATCCTCTTGCCCCCACCAAACAAACGTAGAGAAACACGGCGGAGCGGCCGAACCACAGCTGCGTCGCGTGGGCGTAGGACGGTATAGACGATGGCTTCCAGGAGAGGCGATACAATAACAAGCCGGCTATCTCTTCCTGCTCTTCCTCTCGAAATGAGGTAACACCGAAATGGGGCTGTATGACGCGTCGGTTCCAGGACGAACGGAGCGACGCGTCAGTGGCTTGTCACCACCGACCGCCTGTCGAGGCCGGGGTGGGCCGACCCGCTCGACACAGAAGGCCGGCGGGTCTGCCTACCCAGAGTGATCAAGGCGTTAGGCGTGCAGCCCTTACTGAGGCTTGTCACTAACGGCCGCCGCCTGTCGAGGCCAGGGTGGGCCGACCCGCTCGACACAGAAGGCTGGCGGGTCTGCCTACCCAGAGTGATCAAGGCGTTAGGCGTGCAGCCCTTACTGAGGCTTGTCACTAACGGCCGACGCCTGTCGAGGCCGGAGTAGGCCGACCCGCTCGACACAGAAGGCTGGCGGGTCTGCCTACCCATGTCATTAAGGCGCTATGCCCGCAGCGCGCACGAACACTGGACTTATTTTAGTTTCCTCTTTAGTGGTAAAACTACGTATTTCGCCATATGCGTTCGAAAGAGTTCAATGTAACATGGCCCAGTCCTGCTGCAGAGTGGGAGGCTGGAGAGTCTGATAAAAGGATAAAAGTGTAATCGAATGCCATGGATCTAAAGTGTCAGCGTGACCACGCACTGGTCACGCAGCACCTTGCTCTCTTGGCTATTGGGGGCACCCCGTCGCTTGTCCCGCCCATCATCCTGCTGCTCCTGTTGCCCCTCGCCGTTTCGAGTAAGACGGGGTGTGCGACTCGGCAGGTTGTTGGGCGACACGCAATACGACACGACCGGCCGCCGTTGGGAAAGAGATCTGAGTCGAGAGAGGCGGAGCAGAGCAGAGCGGAGGTGGATCCAAGGGTAAACAAAAGTTAATTATTGCGCACATCCAATTTGAATGTAAACAGCTTTCTCAGAGCTGCCCGTTCTTTACTGAGTCTTTCTCTAAGAGTCGCACCTGAATGAAGTAAACGTTTTCTTTTGTATTTTACCGCGCCGATGTATTCATTTTTATTTTTTTGCGCAACCGATGCAATTTTATTCCCCGGCGGGCCCCTTTCCCCTGCCCGCGACTGCGACTACTAGGCCGCGGCACGGCGCCTCACTCACCACGTGGCGCCCACGCGTAGACGGCTCGCGGGGCCCCCGCGGCCCCCGCCGGCTGCTGAGCCGAGCCCACGCGGTGTGCGAGAGAGAGGGAGAGAGGGGGGGGGGGGCGAGTCTGTCTGGTGCACGCCCATAGCTGGTAGCAAAGGGGTCCGCGGCGCAGCACGGCCGGGCAGGCAGGTCCATGCATAGACCGCTACGCCATGGGCAGCCTCGGACTGCTGGCCGGTATGGGCGCTCACACCAAGCGGCGCCCTTATGGCAAATGTCGGGCGACGGGGAGAAGATCCTCGGCGCGCCGAGCGCACTTGTGCGGTCAGGAGTGTCGGAATGTGGAACAGCAGGCGATCGTGTATCTGGTCCATCTAGGCGCGCGCGCTCGACAGATTCCGAGAAGTTTTTCTTCAAAATTCGTTGCTCGTTGGCGTGGGGCGAGACGAGGAGATTGAGGGGGAGTGTTCCATTAAGACAAGAGTGCTTTTGAATGATGGAATTATTTAATTATTCTAATGTTATTTACAGTTTAAACAAAGTTTGAGAGGAAAACAAGTGACATACAAAAATCGTATCAGAGTTACCGAGAAAACTATGGCGTGTGTTTTATCAAAACTTTTACTATGGAAAGCAACAATTCGTTTGAGAGGCTTGTTGGCTGAGGATATCACTAACACCACTAATACACGGGCACAAATATCACAGTTACAATTTAAATAAAAGACAGAATGAGGAGGGGGATCAAATTGTTGCAATGCGCAGGTGTGTAAAAGAAATTAAAATCTCTTTGGCTAGCATAACAAATAAATAGGTCATGAAACATTACAAAACAAATCAGTGGAAATTAACAGCACTTGAAACAATATAAAAATCCACTAGAGAAAGAGAAAAGTAAACTACCAGGCCACATCAGTCATCACTCACACCCTAACTGGCGTTCACTATCAGCACAACAGTCACTCCATACGCGCGCCACTTCTTCATTCAGGTACTAGTTCCATCGGACACAAAATTCAAACAATTTTTTTTTTAAGATTTAAAAGAATACTGCACTTCTAGCACTACGATGACGCTGCGGCAGCGGCACTCTCCTGGGCAGGGCTGGGGGCGGCGGGGGCAGGTGTCTGGACGGACTCTGGTGCCGGTGCAGGTGCGGCGGGCGCTGCAGCCGCGGGGGTGGTATCCATGGGCGGGACGGAAGCAGCGTCCGCGGCCTGGGCAGGTTCGGCGGGCGCCGCGGGGGCAGCCGCCTCCTTCCCTTCAGTCTTGCAGTCTCCACTGGTCTGACTAGATGGGTCCACCTCCATGGACTCGGGTGCAGCGGCGGCGGGCGGGTCAACCTCCATTGACTCTGTGCTCGCCGGGGTGCTCGCCTGGTCGCTGTCCGCCCTGGCCTCGAGTCTCGAGATGCACTGCTGGATGGAGCGAATGGTCTCCTTGCGCGCCGCCCTCACGTCGTCGCGCCCCTCCGTCTCGATCACGTCGAGCTTGATGAGCTCCCGGGTCAGCATCTCGTCCAAGAACAGGTAGCGCTTGTCCTTCCGCGTGCCCTTGAACATGTCCACTTCCTTTGACAACGACTCCACCTCCAACTGCACTTCCTTCACCTTCTCGAGCGCGTCTTTGGGCTTCTGCTGCTGCGGTGGAGGGCTAGGTTGAGCCTGAGGCTGGGCCTGCTGGGCCTGGGGAGGCGTTTGCTGCCTCGGAGGCTGCTGTGGGTGCGGCTGTTGCTGGTGATGGGGCTGTTGCTGGTGGTGGGGCGGTTGCTGGTGGTGGGGCTGGTGTTGCTGCTGTGGCTGACGCTGCGGGGGCGGTTGATGGTGCTGTTGTGGGAAGGGCCGCTTGTGCGCGGGAGCCTCCTGTTCACACGGCTCCCTGGAGTGGAACGACGGGAAGCCCATGTTGGACCGCGAGAAGCCCTGGCCGAAGTTGGGCCGCGTGCCGGTGCTGCTGTGATGGGGGTAGCCCTGTCCAAAGTTGGTCGCCGAGTCCACGTCGTCCTTGGCCAGCACGGGCTCGTCGCGGCCCTCCACGAAGATGGGGATCTGCCGTACGTTGCCACTGGCCGTCTTGGCGGGCGGTGGCTGCTGCTGCTGCTGCTGCTTGGAGCCCGAGGGGGGCTTGGCGGCCGCAGGGTCCTGACTGGATGGCTGTGGGTTGATGTCCAGCCGGGACACGAAGCGCTGTCCCTGGGGCGCCCCGTGGGGACCAGCCTGGTCCGGGGCGGGCGGAGCGCTCTGCGCGCGCTTCACGCGGTCGTCCTGAGCCTGGCCGTCCATCTGTGCCTGGGCCTCGCCGAGGTCCACAGTGTTCCTCAGGCCGTGGTGAGCTAGACCAGGCTGCTGCTGCGGCTCTGGCTGCTGCTGCTGCTGCTGCTCGTGTTGCTGCGGGGCCTCCGGCTGGGCTTGTGAAGAGTTGGAGCCAGTCCTCTGTCGGAAGCCCCAACCCATATCCTGCTGGGGTTGCTGCTGCTGCTGCTGCGGCTGCGGCGGCGTCTGTGGCGGCTGCTGCTGCGCTGACTGCGACTGCTGAGGCTGTTGCTCCTGGTCGTACCAGGGGCGCAGGCTGTCGGCGAACTCCGGGTGCTGCTGGGCCAGCTCCTCTAGTCGGTGTCGGAAGTCGGGCCGGCCGCGCGCCCTCAGCCCGTCATCGTCGAAGGGGAACCCCGCCTGCAACATGCACAAAACAACAAGGTCAATGCAAGGCCTAAACCGCGTCCCCTCCATGCATTTCACTTTATTTTCGCTAAACCCTACATCGACCGTTGTTGGCCGCCCCGCCCCGCCCTGCCCCGCCCTCGACATCCGGAGGGCCGGGTCGGACTGAGGCCCGCGACAAAAGTATGGCGGGGCGTCACGCGAGCAAACATAAAGGTGTGGGCGAGCGGCGCGGGGCGCGTGCCAGGGAGGGGGGCTGACTCACCGCGAGCACATGGTAAACAGTGAGCGGGGCGAGGGGGAAAGGGGGGGAGGCAGAGCATCTCCCGCGGGGAGTTGAACCGAGCCGACCGATCGGCGCGAGAAGAAACGCCTCGAAATATTAATGCCGGCGACTGAATCACAGCGACACGGCGATTCGCGCTAACAAGGGTTGCGTGGTGGTGGGGGGTTCATACAGACACGGTTGTTACGCTCGCGATTCCTGTCCCACACACACC
>NW_026267146.1:2178273-2189203 GCF_000697945.3 Frankliniella occidentalis | reverse complement strand
CCCCTCCCCCTCTCTGCCACTACTGCCCCACCTCCTCCTTTTCGCGAGGTTCGCGTGCGAAACGTGCAAAAGCAAAGGATGGGTGCCTCTCCGCTTCGGACTCCGGCTACGCGCAAGATAAATAGAGAACAGGGGTGTGGGGGGAAAACCCCGTGGCTTTTGAACGCAGCCAGGACGCTGAAGAAAATGATTTAGTCTGGGGAGGGGGAGGAATTACTAACCAGGACAACGGTGTCAATGGCTCGGAATCAAAACAAGCAGAACACATGAAATCTGAGGTACAGGGTTGGGAAGTATTTTAGGGGAGATAAGAAATTGAGCTCAACAGTGGGTATAATATAAACTAGAAGTGCTTATTTAGTATGATTACTAATTGGCAACAGAATCTTAATGTGACACACAAAGTTAATGAGGTCCCGTCAGCTCAACAAAGATAAAATCGAACAGTAGCACTGATGCTATGACTTTAAGATTCCTTTGGTTGAAACCAATGATGATAATTTCTAACAAAAGTAATAACAATATAAATATATTACGTTTACATGAAAAATCAACAGAGAAAAGAAAAATACAAAAATAAGTTAAAGGCACACAACACTTGAGCTCAGTCAAACTAAAGAGCTGAAGGGAGTAACTATTAAGTGTTAAATGGCACACACGCACGGGACGACAAATGAGTAATGAGGCACGAAGTGAGTTCAAGGTGAACGACTGCAGGGACTTGACCACTCACTCCAAGCAGCCCTATAACCTTAAAAACCACAAAGCAAAAACAAGGGAACTGCACGACATGCGACAAAATCGAACAGTTAGGCCAGGGCACAACACAAACATTACATTGGAGCAGTGCCAATCCACAAGTCGGGGAAAATATGTTAAAAGCAAGAAGACAGAAACGTTCCCAACCAACTCACCCTTCGAAAACTAGATGGATTAGGAACTCTTTCGAAGAACATCTCCCTGTCGTTGTCCAATTTTTTCCGAAGCTCCTCTACTATCTGATCGCCGGACTTCCCTCGAAATCGGTCGCGTAAAGAGGGTCTATCCTTGTCACGAAATCCGAATGACATTGTGGAACACTGTACGTGGTGGACTGGTTTTATACTTCGAAGGAATCTTCAAAACACGCCTAGAAGTAACGAGAAGATTCTACGAGGGCCGTGCAATGATTTGGCCAATCAGAAGGCAGCTCGACGCTGGGGTGGGGACAAGTGACCAATCAGGGACGGCGCAGCAGGCTGTCGTCTGCGCAGCTCTGCCGGTACCAACCTAATGTCAAAAACTAAATGAATGCGACACTATTCCTTGCACCGTTAGGCCTCCGAATACAGGTTAACAGCACTTAAGCAATAGCCCAAGGTAAGCTTTTGGAATCAAAAATCCAAACTATGAGATATTTCTAAAATAAAAGGACCGATGCTGTGGTCGTAGTGTTGACAGTGTCCCGCGGGAGATTCAAAGCCTGGGGTGGAAGTGGGGACTACAGGACCTGGTGGGAGGACCGTCGAGCAAACCAGAGCAAACACTGGACTGTTCGAGAAACCTCCAGAAAATTCTCATGGAAGTGATTTAAGACATACTCTATCCCTCTTTACGACCACGGCATAACATTTCTGTAGAAGGGAACTCCTAATATGGATATGGTTGTGTGCCAAACTAACTGATCCACCAAATTTTCTAGCAGTTTTCTTCTTCAAAAGTATGATACAATGAAATGCATTATGTGCAATAGATAATACAAGGACAATGTCTACAGACATTAAAAAATAAACACATTTCAATTTAAGAAATTCTCAAAGCTTATTTTGTGATTCAAATAAGAAAGCATTGTGAATCATACAAATCGATGTAGAAACCTGTTCTGCCTAGCTTCAGCTGAGACATAAACAGAGGTACATGAGCTCCCACTTAGTGTTTTCTTTGTTTCACTGATTAATTATAAAGCGCCATGACCAGGATGTTATCATATGAATGGTGGGAATGAGTGAAGAAAACCAATTCGGAGTAAAGTGGACCGTGAGCTTTGACTCTGGGAGAGTGGCAAAATTTTAAATTGTGACGTTGTAGTTAACAGGTTGAAATGGTGAATAAGGCCGGGGGATTCTGAGCTTCTGACCTATCCGGAATAGAACAATTGAGAATTCAAACACACTCTAGCTATCATTCGGTTAATAGAGAAGTGACATAAATAGTTTTAAAAAAGAAGACCGAGAGCCATTGTGGAAAGTTTTGATGAAAAATAGGGTACAAAAACAAGTAATGTCTAGAAAATACAAATAAATACTAGAAGAAAATGGGTCAACACCGATATGTAGTCAAAGGAGGTTAAAGGACAAAGAATATTTTTAGCATATAGCCTCTATATGTCCTCGTTTTTGTTCCTAGGCTGTACTGTAAAAAACGTACCTTCTAACCGTGGCCACGTGAAAGCTTTTAAAATGAATGACACTGGGCCCGTAACACATGCAAAGCCTAGTGTTCCTGAGTTTAACAAATGGTTTTTAAACAAATTTTGCGGTTAGAAATTTTCCCAGTACTCATGATACTACAGCATTGCCAACCCATCAGACCAGATGAGCATAAGATACACACACACCACACACCAAAAAAAGGTGCCCCAACTTACAGGATGAATTTTACAAATAAAAACCAGCACTGCAGCAGTTCACAGAAAAACCTACAATATTGTTTGAATGAATCTAAAAATTGAGTTTATGCACCAACACACTATTCGCAGGCAAGCCCTGCTGTGCTGTGAGTGTGTCCGAATTCAGCCACCGACCGAGCACCGACCGGTCGGTGCTCGGTCGGTGGCTGAATTCGGACACACTCTGTGACTAGTGTCTGGCTGGCTGTCAAGTACAGTTGTCATTTGTATTTGTAGTTATTTTGGAGTATATTTTGGTACGATGGCTGACCCAAAATATGCCAATTTGCCGGGCATTGTAAGTTATTCTTCATTGAAACCTAATTTTATAGAACTGACGTTTTGATTTAACTCTATTCCACATATGTTAAAATTCTAACCTTGTTCTTCACACCCTGAGAGAAGTTTCTCAAATTTCTAGATTTATACTCCACTCATTACATTTCTCTCTGAACTTTGTTTCAAAATTTACCAGAGGTGATACTGTGATCCATGCCTTAAAACACCTGACGCTGCTCAAGTCGCTCTGACCAAATCGTACATATTCAAGATTCAATTGATTTTGTAGGTGCAGCAGTTTTATTGCTTTCTTTTCTCTCCCTTCACAGGCTTATGACCAACCAGATGTTTATGAAACAGATGATTTACCAGAGGCAGATCAAAATGATGACACCTATGAGGTAAGACTCCCTCAAATAGCCTAAGTAAATCTGGTCCTTACCTTAAAAATACTCATACTTTCCCCGATCTAGGAGGAAAATGAATGCATTGAAAGATTACATCTCAGTGCCTCTGAATCGTATTTGAAGTTTAAAGATAAACATTTATCTGGCAATGCGGTTGACTTTTCGGACCGCCTGAAAAAGGTCCCAAACAGGGGCTATGATGCTAGGTGAGTACCCTCATTTCAATCAATTTATTTTATGCTTTGGGTCAAATTTTCTTATCTGAGCTTACCCTCATTTCAATCAATTTATTTTATGCTTTGGGTCAAATTTTCTTATCTGAGCTTATTTTTAGGTCAGGTGTATGGGAATTGGCTGGGGAGGGAGAAAAGGAAACTATTCTTCAGAAATACCAGCGACTGCAGTGTGAGATGAAAGAGTTCCTGGAAGAAGTAGCAACCTTGAAGGTTCTGTAATATTTAATTGCATGCTCATTCCTAATATCAAATTGGTAGCTTGTGATTTTTATCAAATTGTATTTTTAGGAGGAGGCTAAAGGTAATAAGGGTTCATCTTCGGATCAGACAGCTGGTTACAAAGCTTTGGCTGCAAATATTGAGCGTGCTCAGAAGCAACTGTCTGAATTTCGCTTGGAAGAGACTCTTGGACCAGAATTACTGGCATCATTGAAAGACCCAGAGACAGCACAAATCAAGTATTCCATCAAATAATCAATTAATTTTCGTGGTTTCCTAGTCTTCATTACTTTCTAATAACAAAAATGTCATAATTTCAGGAAACTCTTTGCTCATTTTGAAACTTACAAACAAAAGAGTACTAAATCTACCGATTTGAATTCAAAACAGAAGACAGCTCCAGCAGGTCCTGCAGGGGATGGTTTATTGTACCAATTACGTTATCGTCCTGAGCAAAGTCAACTTCAGCAAACATCCCGTGTTGCTGAGTTGGAACAGCGCTTAAATAAGCTAGAGAGTGTTCTTGGAACATCCAATGAAAATATGGTATACATCCCCATTTGCACTATTTTGATAGTAGAAATGGGCTTTGAAGTGAAATATGTGATTCTATAATTCATTCTTTGACAGGCTCGATTGGGATCAACCTTACACAATCAAAGCATCACAGAAGCAGTAGAAAAGTTAGAGAGCCGATTTGCTTTGCTGGAGCCCACACAAATTGAAACTGCTGAAGGCAGGTTGACTGGTTTGGCCAGTAAAATGGATGTTGTTGCTGAAAAAGTCAATGGGCAGTCTGACCCTGAGAAAGATGCTAAGGTACAGTGAAAATTAATTGCAGTAAATATGTACTGCAAAAGAAATATTTGTATTCCCCGCTAAGCTTTTTGATGTTCATTTTATGTTTGCTCATGTTAAAGGTGACGGAGCTCTATGAATTAGTCAAGAAGACTGAGTTCATTTCCAGCATCCTTCCCCAAACTATAAGACGTCTCACTGCACTTGAATCACTCCATCGTGAAGGTATGTCACAAGTAGTTAAAAAATAGATAAAAGACTAGGTCATTCTGTGTGAATGCAACTTGAATGTACTGACCTTTGTTCTTTCTTGTAGCAAGTGAATTTTCATCCTCCCTTGCTAAGCTGGAAGCTTTCCAGTTAAAAATAGCTACCAGTCTTGAAGGCAATGAGAAGCTACTGCAGTCTGTTGATAAAGGCTTTGCAGAGAATGTTGAAACTATTCAGAAGAATATGAATGGACTTAATGAGAGAATAGCTGCTCTTAAAAAGTAATGAATTGCAATTTAATTAACTTTGTCTAATTGAATGACTATAATGGGTTATTAGTTGACCAATTTAATTATGCTTGGCTTTACTCAGATATGTTCTATATTTATATTATTAAAAATAAATTATGTACACAATTATTTGTGAATACATTGCTGCTTACTTTTAAAAAATATTATCCTGGAGTATAAACAGCACTGAGGAACCTGCCTTGCTTAGCATTTTAAGGGTCTGACAAGGATAGTGAGAAAGAGAAAATAAATTGGTGGTTATTTTCTTGCACATTTACCTTCATTTTAGTAGCTCAAGATATGCTTATTTGACATTCTTACAAGAACTTGTACAGCCTGGACAGCTGTGTAAGGTATCATGAACAAAAATATCACAGTCTAAACAGAAGATGTGAGAACAAGCACCACACTTGTAGACCTGCAAATGAAATAAGACATGTATGGATTAATTTCTCCATTGTAACAAAATATTTTTGGGGCCAGAAATAAGAAAGTACATACATGTTTATCAATCTCTACAAATTTTCGTCTGCACCCAAAGCAGTTGTGCTTCATATTTTCTTTTGCATCCATCTCCAAAAAGTTATCCACAGGGAACAAGTGATGGTAGGAGCGAGCAAGATGAGGTGCTGAGACAAGTGTGAGGCCACACGCTCTACATTCCACAGGTAACTCGCAGTACTTACTCCCACATTGAGGACACAGGTGGCCGGCAACACCAAGTTTACTTGCATCCATCTTTCCTTCCACATCCAAATGACTGAAATTTTAGGGAAAAATGTTAATTTTAAAAAGTAACTTATTGTATATGACAGCGTTGGGTATACCAGGGTATGCCTACTCCACCTTCTTAGTTTTTTCAAGGGCGTTATTTTATCTTGCACTATATTCATTCAAATCAAATGAGAAGACAAGTCACAGGACACCCATGTTCTTTGAGTGGGCATACCCTGATGCGTAATGAGAAGTGATACTGACCACATACAAAATGACATAGCATTGTTGTTGGGGGCACCACTGGCATCAGCTGGATCATTTCCAATTTTGCTGTGGTGAGGAAATCCCATGCGAACAAGTGAACAGTCCTGAGTGCGAGCAGCTGGTGGTGGTTCTACTTGCTGAAGGAGAAGATCTCGGAAGTGGCAATCATCTAAAATAATTGAGTACAAGCCACCCGTTTCTTTACTAAGCTGCCGGCAAACTCTAACTTCTGCAGCCAATCCAATAACTGAGCAACGAACGCCTTCAGCTTTCAGTTTCTAAAATTCAGAGGTAGATTAAATTAAATAAAAGTGTAAATTAATATGAATTGTATTGATAACTAAAACAATTACATACCTGGATTGTAACATTGATATCATGAGGGTCACATGTGGTGAGTGAACCCATTATAATGAGAACTTCTCTACTTGCATGTCCAGGTAGGAGACGTAAAGAGCTTAAAGCCAACTCTAAAGAGTTTTGTAGTGACGGCTCTCCACTACAAGGACCTTGGGCAATTTGTTTCACAATCTAGAAAACAAAAGTCAAATAAATCCAAGACATGCCAATTTTATTTTAAGAGATGAAAAAATACATATGTTAAAAGTTTTGACTTACATCAACATGTTTTCGTACATTTCCAGCCAATTCACACACAAGCTCTGCCCTCTTATTTCTAGTAACAATAATCCCCATTTGACTAATGGGATTCTGATCAAAGTATTCTTCTATAAAACCCTCCAAGAGCTGAAATAAAATTTAAAATACAATTACTTACAAAATGTTTAGATAAAAGTGGTGGATAAAATCTATTTGACTCACTTTGGCTGTACAAAGCTGACGTGTTGGTTTTAGATCTTGGTCTGACATTGCATCAGAACAATCCAGAATTATGTAGAGGTGTCTCATCATACCCAAACGAGTGTTAGGTTTCCTCTCAGCCTGTCGCTTTCTCTTAGCTCGCTGGATGATCTCCGCCACTGATGCTTCCAGCAGCCCATCGTCATCCTCTTTGATGGCCTCCCTACATTTAAAATTAATTAAGTTTTAGAAAAGTGGAATCTAGGTGAATTAGAAACTATTTAAATTAAATAATTTTTAACAAAAGTACCATGTCTTTTCATAACCAGTCTCCCACCGATACTCATTGCCTTCATCTTCGTCAGCCATTTTAAACTTTCAGAAAATGCGGTGAATTAAATCTCTGGAAATAAATTCTAAAAAATTAGTCTTCTTCACAATTTGTGCATGTCCAAACATTACAAAAGAAAACATAACCTCTAGCACCCTTGACTTCATAATGGCTCATCGGCTGATAGTCTTTAAAAATGTAAAAACACAAACGCTGATTACTTACGTACACGTATTACTTTGGTAAACGTTCAGGCAGTACTTGTAGTTGATGTTGACACCAGTTGACACTTAAATTTCAATCAACTTTTCACCACTTTACACTCACTGGCCGGTGTTGTTTTTCGTTATTCGCCCTCTGCCCTGTTCTGTGTACTATGTACCGGTACAATTATTTACAGATTGTAAACATTCTTCTGCTTGTGTGTTCCTCAATTTTTGAGAACATGTTTCTCCGGTATATCAGTTATTCATTTACCTTTGCGCTGTGACATTGGCATCAGTAGCTATAGACATGTTCAAATTTTCATTTTCTCGTCCTGATGGAGAAAATGATAACAGTGATCAAGGTGATTAACTTCAGTATGAAATATGCAATGGTTACATTCTAACCTCAACCCTTTCCTATTACTGTTTCGTATTTAGCTTTCGTGTATTTATTAAATAAGATTTACTTAATTAATTGTTTCAGCAGCTGCTGCACAACAAGATGCTTCAGATTTGGAGTGGTTGCACTCAGAAAAAGTGGAAGTCTCCTCCTCACATTTAAACTATATGCTTTCTCATCAAGATTCAGTAAGCCAAACAAATATATCCAATTTTAGACTACAACATTTGTCAACAAAATCGGTAGTCAAATCTGTGTTGGAAAAGTCTGAATCTGGCAGTGGTATTAGAGTTGCAGAAGAGCTACAATCAGATTTAGTTCCTTCCAAATATGAAGGTTGTACAATGAATCCCCTTCATTCACATATATAATTACTATCAAAATTAATTTATAACTCTGAAATTCTTGAAACTTGCAGGTGGATTAAAAATTTGGGAGTGTACAGAGGACCTTTTATCTTGGCTGATATCAGATGGCCCTGATACAAATTTGGAAGGAAAATATGTCTTAGATTTAGGATGCGGTGCAGGTTTACTTGGAATCGCTGCTCTAAAATATGGCGCTGCTGTGGTTTTTCAAGACTATGTGAGTCAGAATATAAATAGTTCTGTCTACTGCTGCTTTTTGGAATGCACAGTTCATTCATAATTTTGTATTTCCCTTTCTGTAGAACAAAGAAGTTTTAGATTCTTGCACTATACCAAATGTTCTCTTAAACCTATCAGACGAAGAATCTCAAAGACTCATCAATAACAAGAGCCAAGGTGGCCCAAACTGTGAATTCTACAGTGGTGATTGGTCTTCTTTTTCCGACAAATTGCAGGAACAGAGAAATAGTGAAATAAAATTTGACTACATATTGACTTCAGAAACGATTTATAATCCACAAAATTACAATAAACTTATTGATGTGTTCAAGAAATTTCTTAAAACTTCTGGCTCTGTGTATCCTTTATGGTCTTGCATTGCAAAATATGGCATTTGCTTTGTGTGTGTGTGATACCATCAGTTGTTTTCTTAACAATGGTTTAGGTACCTAGCAGCTAAAACCTACTACTTTGGTGTGGGAGGAAGCCTTAGAGAGTTTGAAACCACCATGGCAAAAGACAGTTCATTGAAATGCGAGGTATGCTGGAAATGTCCCTCAGGTAAGACTTCTCTAGTTTTCATGAGTCATTTTCTCTTTAATCAATATAGTAATCTTTATTAATTAATTTTGTTGTTGACAGGTGTATCTAGAGAAATTCTGAAGATAACTTTTGTGAAATAAAACCAATTGGGATTCAACTCTTTGTATATTTTAGCATGACATTTTACAAAATAATAATGTATACAAAAGAAAATTGTCAGAACAACTACCTTAATTTGCTACCTGCTGATTATGCTACAATGATACAATGTTCTTTTTTATATTATATCTTATAAAGCAAAATTCTTAAGTATTTACGTGGTGATTCTATGGGTGGTGATGCTGGCTTCATACCTAGATCTGTGCAAATGATGATGAGGGCATTGCAGAAACTTATTCAGCCATACAGAGATCATTATTACTTTTAAAACAGAATTGTTACACAATTTGCTCCAAAATATGAACACTACATTTACAATAACGTTCTGAAATTATTATTATTATTTCAATTGAGTACTATGAGCAATGTGGAAGTTACACCAAGGTTACACCAGCAACATGTTTTCTTAAAAAGTAAGATAAAGATGACAGTTCATACCATTGCTATCTGCACTTGATCGCATGCAATATCACAGTTGTTCACAATCAGTAAAAAGCATGTACAGACTTTACTCTCATTCATATGAATATTTAGTTTTCATGCATGGTTTGTGAGATTCCCCATGTTTAGATAAGTAAGCGATCCCATCGTATATAAGGTAGAATATACATAACTTTCACTTCTCCCCAATCAGTGAGAAACTACTGTAACACTGCTGACTTAATCTTCAACTGATATCACATACAATTTATAGGTAAAATAGAAAATTAATTAAGATTTGTTTTATTTGAAAAACTAGTAGTTAATAAGGTTTTAACCAGCTTGAGGCCCTGATGATGATCCAAGCAACTGAATAATCTTCCTGAAGATGAACGACTTGATCTGTAAAATAAGGTTTGCAAGGGTCATACGCCTATCCATCTCTAAAATGAATGGCTGTGCACAAGGAGCGCCTCCCAATTGTCAGTCGGTGCAAGAGAGACAGATGTGTACTATTCAAATGGATTCTATCTCTCTCGCACCGACTTACCGGTAGTGGGACGCACTCTGTCCTCAAGAAAGCTTACCGAAAACACCGTGGACAGGATGGTGCCCAAAAATCCTCCGCCGAAAAGCCCCTGCGTGATACGCAATAAGCAATTGTACATAGCAAAGCGCAGTGCAACGTTAAAGAGCCCATGCGAGCTATAAAGCAGTTCAATTTCTATACGCTAGTGAAGAAGGAAAAAATTGTTCGCCTCTACTCACCGATCCACCTCCAGAGCCGCCCGACCCGTCCCCGGCGGAACCCTGCGAGGCGTAACGGAAATGATCAGCTCGGGACTTCCCTCTTCACGTCCAGGTTCTGCGACCCATCGGGCGGGCATTGTCCTTACCTGGCTGCTGCTGCCCAAGAGTGGGGTGACCAGTCCTAGGATGGAGCCGGAGTCGCTGCCGCCCGCGCCGCCGCCGCCCAGGCCGGCCCCAGCACTGGCCCCGGCGCTGCTGCCGGCGTCGTCGAACGAGGCGCCCGCCGTCGCGCCGAGGTCGCCGCCGTCGAGGGACACGCTAGCGCCCGCTGAAGCTCCGCCTCCGCCGCCGGCGCTACCCTAAAATAGGAGCGTCGAGAGCACATGATTCTCTATTTTTCCAGCGCTTGTGTGGTAGTCAACCATCACCGCGTCCTGACAGTGAGGCCGGGCACCAGGCAAAAGCAGTGCAAGGAGGTGGAGAAAAGCTGAGAAAAGGCGGCGGACACTCGGTGGCGGGCGATGCATTCCATCGTCGCCGTCCTCGAGGATGTCTCCTGGGCGTCGCCGCGAACTTACAAAGCTGTCGGCGCTGTCGCCGTTGTCGTCAACGACGCCGGGCAGGACGGCCACGGCGACGCTCTCGGAGTCCTCGCTGCCGGCGGTC
>NW_026267146.1:2176001-2177208 GCF_000697945.3 Frankliniella occidentalis | reverse complement strand
TGTCTGTCTGTCTGTCTGTCTGTCTGTCTGTCTGTCTGTCTGTCTGTCTGTCTGTCTGTCTGTCTGTCTGTCTGTCTGTCTGTCTCGTGGACTCACCCCGCCGCCGCTGGAGCTGCCCAGGAGCCCGCTCAAGATGCCCAGCTTGCCGCCCCCGCTCTGGCCGAGCAGCTGCGAGTATGTCGGCCCCTTGTTGAGCTCGTTGAGGAAGCTGCCGCCGCCGCCACCCTGGAAAAAAATAAAATGATGGGACAATCAAACTATCATATTGCCACCATCTCCCCATGGTACCACACCAGCCACCACCCGCTGCTCACCGATCCGCCGAGGAGAGCGTTGACGGCCCTCTTCTCACGCGGTGTCAGGCCCTGCAGGTGCTCCAACTCCTGAAGCAAAGTCAGAATTAGTAGGCAAGAACAGTGACAGCTCTCAACCCTCTGGCTTCCAAAGCGCCTTCAATTGGAGCGGTAGGCAAACGTGCGCAGAGGTGCATTGCTAGGTTGCCTATCCAGCGATTCGCAGGCGTTCCAGGCTGGCTGGCGTCGTCGACGTGTAACTAGTCCTAGCCTGGCAATAATTCTAGACGAGGCGTTGTAGGTTTCCATGCTCCGTGAGACCAAAATCACTTCTTGGTCGAGAGGGACAATGCCGGTTAAAGATATACCTGCCATTGGATTGAAACGCCTGCAAATCGCGAGGTAGGCAAAAGTGCGCATAGCTGCGCTGCTCGGTTGCCTACCCAACGATTCGCAGGCGTCCAGGGCTGGCTGGCGACGTGTCCCAGCCTAGACCTCATTCGTAGACGAGTAGTGGCGCGGCACGGGTGCTTGTGCCACCAACCCGGCGCTGTCAAAAGCACTGCCAAGACTGCTGTCAAGCTGTCAGCGCACAGAGACGCCGGTCGGGGCAGCTGGCGCCGGCTCCAGCCTGACACCCGCGCGTCCCACTCCCTCCGGCTGTCCTCCGCGGAGAAGAGCGCGCGTCGCCGTTCGCCTATAAATTTCCCAGCCAGTTTGTGTCTCGCGCGCGTTTCTCAAGCAAAACGACGGCGAGGCGCGACGACGCGCGGCCCGCGTCGCCCGCGGTTGTAAAACGTTAAAACGATCGGCGCGCGCCGGGCGTGGCGGGGCAAGCGCGGGGCGGGCGCACTGCATGGCCAAACCCAACGCAATGAAAGGAGACTGGCCTCCTTTCTACTCCAAGGGTAGGG
>NW_026267146.1:2172716-2175581 GCF_000697945.3 Frankliniella occidentalis | reverse complement strand
ATCACTGCCCTGTACACGATTTTTTGGAGTTATGTACCTCTCGCCTCTTATTTAAGTTCAACTTTTATTCAATTATCAGAAACCCCCTCCTATTTCGCGAAGGGGGGGGGTAATGTGAATAGATGGGTGATAGATCGCTGCCTCATGAGCGTCAGCGAACCCCGGGTGCCGGGTGTGTGATGAGTACGCGTATGAGTGTGTCTGTCGTGCCATGCAGTGGAAAATTCCGCGGTCCACGTGCACGAGGGCGGCGAGGCGAGGCGACCGCCCGGGGGTTGGTGCTTGCCTCTGCCTCCGACTCGGGCCTCCCATCTGCCGTGCCGTTTACGGGCGCTACTGGTACCGGTATTTGTCAAAACACTACTGTGACCGCCAGGGTAGAATAGCAAGTCATGATTCTCGCCCAAATTGAGTTATTTCCGTTATTTCTACATTTCTACATCGCCCAAATAGAAACGTTATAAACGACGAGCCATACGGACCAAGAGCGCTCTTTAAAAGTCGAGTCGACAATTAATTACTCCCCAGAAGAAGCATCAATCAATATAACTTTCCCAAGAGTCATATAATGGCGTATATTGGGATTCACGACAAAATCTGGTTCTCCGATTTTCAGAGAACCACGCCTCTGTAAGTCGAAACGACGCGAATCTGGCACCTGGCTTCTTTACCTGCCCCGTCTACGCCCATCGGTGCAGCAGCCGCTGCTTCCGCGACGCACCGCAGGTGAAACCAGATTTAATATTTTTGAGGGCCACGCGGAAAGGTCGCTGCCGCGGGCGGTGCACGTGCTGACCTGTTAGCGACATGTTTACGCTTGAACTGGCGAACTGCAGAGCTTTACGTTTATTGAACTATGGTGAACTTTCGACTAATTTCCAACAGCACAAGCTTTTATCACTTCGCATTATCAACTAAAAATTCTACTCATCAGTCACAAACATAAAAGTTCATGGTCAAGAACGGGACGGTGAAGAGATGGGTGAGGGCCCTCCCCGCGCCGTGCGCTTCCTGCACGCGGAATGGGGTGATTCAGCGGCAGCCACGGTGACGTGGGCCTGTCCCTCCTGGCCTCCGGCCACCCCCGACCACTTCAGAGGGTCCCGGCTCGGCCCGGCCTCATACAATATTAAACAACAGCATAGCCGCATTGAGCTGCTCGCTGGTGCTGGCCGCCGGTCGCGACGCCGTTGCGCCAGCAGCACCTCGCGACCAGCGCCGCCGCCGTCGAGTGCTAGCTAGGCGTCGCGCGACTTAATAAAAGTGGGCCGAATCGGTAAATCAGCAGTAGCGGCAGCCGGCAGCAGCGGGGACAGCAGAGCAGTGCGCCTGAGGCAAGGGGTGGGTAAAGGCATGACCACACCGTGCCGTACCGCACTGCCCCACACACCAGCCCAACCGTGCTCCACCCCACACCACCCCACCACCCCTGCCCAGCCCCCACCCCGCCCTGCAGGCTGTGCAGGCTCACCCGATCCCGATGCAATATGCCGCCGCTGCTGGTCAGCATGGCCAGCTTCGGCTCCGGCAGCTCCATTCCCTCAGGGTTGTGTGTGATTGGCCGCTGCCAATTAGAGGTCGAAGTTGCAAATCGTGTCGCGCATACCTAGTACTATGGCGCCTCGGCTCAGCCTTGTGGGTGGACCGTGTCCCTTTTTCCTCCGGCGTTATCCCTATTACAGCTGCCGACCATTGCCTCGCCAAGCCCGTGCGGACCACATAGAGAGGAGAGGACAGACACTGGAGAGAAACACCGGACGAGCGTTTCGCCACTACTGGACGCTCTGCCCGGCTCTGCCCGGCTCTGCCCGGCTCTGCCTCTGCCCAGTGCCCACCCCACACGGCTATGCTGTCCGGTGGCCGAGCGGCGTGCGGTCCGCCCGACTCCTCCTCCTCCTCCTCCCTCGTGGGAAACGTGGCGGCACGCTTTTAGGATTAGGGAGGAGAGGGATTTCGTCTGGCGCGTGGCCAGCCAGCAGGGTGGTGGGGGAGGGGAGTGAGTGGGCGGTCGTGCAGACTGAAGGCTCAAGGCCGCCGGAGATTACCCCCCCCCCCCCCCCACCTTGCCACCGTTTATGTCAGATTGAGATCGCGCGGGCGTAAGTATACATTACGTTGCGATATGCACGCGGGCCGGGCAGACAGACGGGGACCCTTCTCCAGCAGGGCAAGGTCTCAGTCGAGCCCCGAGCGCGGCCCAGGCCGGAGAAAAGGCTTCCATTGAACTAACTGAGGATCCCTTTACACCACTACGATATTTAACCTGGAAACAAATTAGAAATAGACTGGGGAATATGATTTTACGGTACTTTGAGCGATTCTTCTTTGCCCCACAGGAATTTGTCAACTCAATCAATGGAATTTCAGGAGAAAAATTCCAGCAGCATACTTCCATCATTCCATCAAACCAACAGAGCCGTTTTCTCGTCGCATGCCTAAGGGAGGTGCCTCGTCTAAGGCCTCCGATCCCATCAGCTGATGAGATACGGAATAATTCTTGAGGCTGTAATGATTATGGCGTTTGGGACAAATCACACACACACACGGGCAGAGTGGAAAGAATCTGGCAGGTATGTGGCATTTGACATGAACCGGATGGATCCATGAAACGAGTCTATACTCTTCTTCTCGCCTTGTCTCGCCCCCTCAGGGTATTGGCGCGGTAAAACCAATGTCTCATTTTTTGAAGAAAAGGGGAGAACTATGAGGAACTCCCATGTGTGAGGAGGAGTCCTCCGATCTCGCCTCAGATTTTGAGGAATCTTCTCAAAAAGTGAGGAAGAATCCCCCATTTTTTTTGAGGAGACTTGAGGAGACCAACGGTCACCAACGGTCGCCAACGGTCGCCAACGGTCGCCAACGGTC
>NW_026267146.1:2170244-2172461 GCF_000697945.3 Frankliniella occidentalis | reverse complement strand
CCAACGGTCGCCAACGGTCGCCAACGGTCGCCAACGGTCACCAGCCCGACACGTGCGTTGAAGTCACCAAGTCATACGCGCTCAGGAAACTAACTAACCTGTATGCGTGCACGGCGGTAAAAACGATGTCTCATTTTTTAAGGGGAAAGGGAAAACTTTGAGGAACTCCCATGTCTGAGGAAGAGTCCTCCGATCTTGAGAAATCTTCTTTAAAAAATTAGGAAAAATCCCACCTTTTTTAGGAGACCTCCTCGAAATCTGATGAGTTTTTGTCATACCACGGGAGTTCCTCAAAGTTTTCCCTCTTCCCTAAAAAATGAGACACTGTTTTTCCATCGTGTTAACTCCTCTTCGTACAATAATTGGAGGTACGAGTCCTGCCGTGAAGCGGAGGAAAGGGATAAGTCATCGACATCGACTTACCACCATCTGCTCGCGGGCACCTGGTACATAGGCAGGCAACCCACGCGACATGTGGATCATCCCCAGAAAGTACGTCCATCATTCGCCGTTACGAACCTGCCAAGCTCAGCAAGCTCAGCCAATGCAAGCTCTCGTACCGCCTGGTAGGTAGGCAACATCTCGTCTACAGTGCGCGCGTGTACTGCGGGGTGGCCTACCCCGAGTCTCACAGGCGCTCAGCTCCTTGCCGCCCTCTCGCCTCCTTGCTCGCAGGCCCAGTCTCGTTCTGCCCCGCCCCGCCCCGCCGACATGAGCCGGCAGGGAAGACCGCGCTGGACCGCTGGTACGGCGGTGAGTCGCGCGGCCGCGCGGTTATGACACGGATGGTCGCCGGTTTCTTACATCAACTCCGTGTTCGCTGGGCCGCAGGGGCGCGCGCTCCTGGCTTCGACGGCTGCCAGAGACCACCATCTCCTGCTCCTCTAATTTTGTTTTTCGACAACCTAAATATAAGAGCCCTTGTGCGGGCCCCGGGCCCTGCATGTAGACCCTATTGTGAGGGGGCGATGCAATGCAGTGGGGTGCCTACATTGGGGGGTTTTGTAGAGCAAATTGGCCCTTTTAAACGGATCACTAGAGATGACAGCAGGGGGCAGTCCCCCCACCCCACCCCCACCACGTCTGACCTTTTGTCACAACAAAAACCGACCGATTCCGAAATACGCGTGTTTCCACAAACGTTGAGTCATTTGTTTCCCATTACAATACAATACATGGCATTCGCAAATAAAAGCGGATTTCTCAAACAAACAAAAAAGGGTGCACCCGTTCATTCTTATCCTACTCCGGCGTATCGGTGCCGATGCCTGAGATGTAATGGAATGGAAAAGGAATGATCGCTGGAGCGTTAGCACGCCACGCCGTACGCGCGGCGGAGTCGAGCAATACCGACAGAGTTGGGCAACGTTAGCTGTGGGCATAGCTGTGTGTGTGTGTGTGTGTGTGTGTGTGTGTGTGTGTGTGTGTGTGTGTGTGTGTGTGTGTGTGTGTGTGTCTTGCTCAAGTTCGTTTATCATGCTAACTGCATCAAAGTAATTCGCGACTTCGCGACTATCGGTGGTTTCTTGTTAGTCGCAGCGGGAAAATCAGCATTATGGGGCATTGGTTAGGTTCAAGCCAAAATTTATGTTGACAATGTATCATCGTACGCACTCTGAAAAATCTTTATTTTAGAGCAATCTTAGTTCAAAAAGTTGCGAAACGAAAGGTTCTTCACCGCTTTATTGGCGTCTACCATTAAATGACGTGACATCCGGCGAAAACCATGCTGTTATTTATTCACATTTTTAATTGTTTTTCAAAAAAAATTACAGTTAAACTGGTTGTGTCGAGTTAACCAGTCTTGTTCCCAAAACACACTATCCGGCATAGGTCAGTGAGTGGCCGCATGGTTTCTTCCGGCCCCGTAGCGAGGGGGACAGGCAAACCGCAAAGGCACGGCGTTATCTGCTCAAGTACCCGAAGTTGTTGCGGTGGGCGATCTTCTCGAGCAAAGCGGCCTGCATGTCTGCAGGGGGAAGTCCCTGCTCACCGTTTTGCTTACCTCGTCATCGCGGAGTTGTTTTGCTTCTCTGGGGATGATCCTCTGCTCCCGGTCCAGCGAGTGGCTTCGTTTGCTGGTTGTATATGGCGGGGACGTCTTTTGCTGGATCCCTTTGCGATGCACTTTGGCGAGGCGTCTGCGAGCTACTGAGCGCATTCGTTTGCGGCTCTGTCCGGCTCGGTCTCGGTCCAAGCCAAAGCCCGCCCCACCTC
>NW_026267146.1:2157071-2170129 GCF_000697945.3 Frankliniella occidentalis | reverse complement strand
GGGAGAAGAGGACGCGTGGTGCCGAGACGGGGCGTGGCGGGGCGTGGCGGGGCGTGGCGGGGGCACTTTTGCACATCTCATAAGGCGTCGTGCCGATAGGCCCTTGAGCCGGGCGCTTAGCGCCGCTCGGTTACGTCACCGGGGCCTCTGCTGGAGCCACTGAGAGCAGCAGCAGGAAGTGACGTGCGGCGCCCGCCCCGCGCGCGCACCGGACCTGCTGGACTAGAGTCCTGCCTGGCCAGGGCCGCGGATAGGGGTGGGGGAAGGGGGCTGAGCTGGGGGTGGCGGACGGGCCGGCGCCGAAACGATACCCATCCATGGGTGTCGGAAAGATGGTTTTGTAAATTGGTGGTGCCATACCTACCCGACCGTACTCGTAGTTGGGGGTGATTTTTCGTGAGTTCAGAGACATAGCCGTCGACTGGTCTCCATACACCACAGCTCGCTTAAGAACAGGGGCCACGATGCATAAGAAGAGAAAAGTTGACGTACGACAGTTAACTCCGTATTGCACCCGCAGATACAAAACCGAACGGAAATCTTCCGAGTCATGGATCCCTTATTCGAAGGGACAGATCAAACAGGTCTTTGTGGCCCAAGTGAACTTCGTAGACCAAACGGCAATTGACACGTCAAACGTCCTTCAGCGCCCCCCACATTCAAAAGTTTTCTGCCGAAGTATACCAAGTCCTTGCTGGTTCAGCGCCTGCAGCGCACTGGGTAGGCCAACCCGCAGAGCAGCTGTGGGGAGCCGGCGGCCCAGCCTGGGACCGCCACAGGGGTTCGGGCTGCTGAAGACAGCAGGGACAGGACAGGGAGGAGACGTTTGGCGGCCATCGTTTCTTTCCTTTTAACGTTCTCGGGAACATCATCTCATCACCTCTGGGAAACATTGACCAACGTAATTTAGCTCTGTTGTGCAGGGTGGTAGAGGATAACGTTAGCATAGGCGGATGCTCTCTTGTCGGCTGCTCCCGGGCTCAATCATAAGTCGCGCACCACTTTGGCTCGAAATACAACTGTACAAATGTGGCAAGCGTTCCGCAAAGGGCAAAAGTCAAAACTCGCTTATTGAAGCCAAGCCTCTCTGATCCTGCCCCAAATCGAATCTAGCCCGGCACCGACCGATTCTCGACTGTTTGACTTTGACAACAAGAACAACAACAAAAACAAACAATAACAGACAGCAGACAGCAGTTGTTGTGACATATTGTTCTCCCCCGCAGTCATTGACGGAGGCGAGTCGTTCGTTTTATTGTTTGTCATAAGTTGACATGTCGTTGTAGAACATAAATCAAAGTCTGTAGGTCTAGTGCATTGAAGTGTTTATTTCTTTAGTCGCTAGTTTCCTCACAGTAAGAATGGATGAACTGACTGCTAACTCTCACAGGTTAGGGTTTATGTTCTTACCTAATTTTCTTTAACGTTTGATCTTTGTGTTTGTAGTTTTAGTCAAGCCAAGTCTCAAGGAAAGCTCGACTAGCCGCGTGATAATGGAAAGCCATTTTTGCTTTCAAATCTTGAACCTTCCTTTCAAAATTTTGCTGGTGACTTGATTGAGACAAACCCATTGGTCTACCTGTATTAAAATAGTTTTTTCCCCATAGATTGGTTCACCTTGATTTAAAGGGAGCACCACCCAAGCTCTCGTATCTTGAGAAGGTAAAATTTTGTGCTCAGTGGAGCGTGTAAATCTTATCTTTGCTCCACATACGTCTTGTTTTCAACACATCTATTATGTTGTTTTTCAGCTTATTCCACTTTTTAAGCAATGGGGTGCTACAGGGCTGCTTATAGAGTGGGAAGATACTTTTCCATTTCACGGAAGTTTAGGAGTTGTTGGATCTAAGAAGGAATCTGGTAGACCCTATACTGAGGATGAAATAAAACGAATCCTGTTCTTGGCCAAGGAGTGCGGACTTTCGACCATCCCATTGGTTCAGACTTTTGGTCATTTAGAGGTAACTTGTTCTTTTTAAATCTGTTCATCCTTCTTAAACCTAAGGACAACAAGTATTGGAGCTTCTAATTCTTTAGATAGTTATATACTATAATCAAGAATAAGCTAGTTAAATTATTGAATTTATTCCTGCCCAACATATGAATAAAATCATTTCAATTTTTGTTTTCCAGTTCCTCCTTAAACACGAAGAATGGAGATGCCTACGAGAGGTGTCAAGATATCCCTCATCAGCTTGTCCATCACATCCTAACACACAAGACGTTATTTGGGAACTGGTGAAACAAGTGATTGATTTTCATGTAGATAATTCAGATCTTCAGTATCTCCACATAGGGGCAGATGAGGTATGTAACTACTTTTCACTTGTTTTAAAACCAACATTCTCTCCCTTGCTTACTGGTGCTTGATTTTATTGCAACATATCTAGGTTTGGCATCTAGGACTGTGTGAAATGTGCTTACAACGCACAGGAAACACCATAGAAGGCAGAGGAGAATTATTTTTGGACCATGTTTTATCTATTGCAAGAAGAATTAAGGAGACTTATTCCAAATTAAAACTTATTATGTGGGATGATATGCTCAGAAGCATCCCTAATGCAGTTCTTAAAAGTGAGTATTTAACTTTAGTATCAAACAATAGCTCAAAACTGAAGAAAGAATAAAGTTAATAGACTAGTTTTAATAATTAATGTTAATGTTTTCTTCTTTTTAGATTATGATCTTGGACAATATGTGGAGCCTATGGTGTGGCTGTATTTTTCAGCAGAAGCTTTTCAACTTCCTGATGGTATGATATCAAATCAAAGATACATAGTAGTGGTAGAGTTTTCCTCAGATTTCTTCTAAGGTCTTACTTTTGTTTAGGACTCTGGGAAAAATATAGTTCAGTATTTTCTTCAGTTTGGATAGCTTCTGCCTATAAAGGAGCAACAGGCAGTTGTCAGCAGCTACCTATCTTACCTCATCATGTGTCAAACCATGAACGCTGGCTGAAGGAACTCCCCATTATTTCATCTAAATTTGACACTTTCCGAGGCATAGCATTAACTGGATGGTCTCGGTATGTCTTACATTTCCTACATGATACAGTAAAAGTTACCTCACTGAAAAACTCCCTTACTTCATAACATATTTTTAAAACCCCATTCCAGGTATGATCACTATGCAACATTATGTGAAATGCTGCCAGTTTCTCTACCCTGTTTAGCAATATGCTTACGCACATGGCTGAATAATGGGTTTTCTATGCAAGATCTTCAAAGTGTTGCAAGAGCTTTAGGATTTTCAGACTCTGTTCTTATGGGGATGGACTCTCTTCCAAGGTAAATTTGTACGGTCATTGTGGGTCATCATTAGCGTTGTTATGTCATGCTGTTGCCATGTATTTTTTTTGGTCTTTGTCAGACCGAGACCGATTCCAGCTGAACTGTCATTTCCTGGCTGGAAAGCTCTATCAAGCATGGAGTTGTTTTGTAATCTGGAGCATCAAAGCCGGATCCACCTTGATAGTAGCCAGTAAGTGTAGAATATAATTTTTATCTGTTGATATTGCTAAAATGCAGAATCCTTGTCAGATTTCTTCAAGCCAAGTGTCTTTATTTCCCTATTCAGGATTAAAACATGGTTGAATCCATGGCAAATCAAAAATAGCTTTGGAAATCCAATGCATATCGAAACCTTCATTCCACCTCTGACCCAGTACGTACTAATATTAAATTTGTATTCTCTGTCACACTAGATTTGTAGAGTCTCTGTGTAGGACTCTATAAATTTGTCGTCTCTTCAAATTTTTTTCTCTTTACAGACTACTTGTTGAACTTGGAAATGCAGAAAGATTTTTACGAGAAAGTTTAGAGCCTCTCATCTATCCAGTTGCAATAGAGGAATGGGTTTCGACTTGGATTGATCCCCTGCGAGAGCAGGTTCAAAAGCTTGTGGATGATGCCCGAGCACAGCTTAAAACTGAAGGTCAAGGACAGGAGAATACTTCCAGTGATAAACAACTTTTGTGATGAACTTTTTTATTTATTTTTTGACCTAGAATCTGTCTAATAAATGTGAGAAAAAGGTACATTTTTAGTGTACTTCTTTGTTGTACCCCAGAAGACTTGAAATGTTGTTGACAGG
This sequence comes from Frankliniella occidentalis, assembly GCF_000697945.3. Taxonomy (NCBI): domain Eukaryota; kingdom Metazoa; phylum Arthropoda; class Insecta; order Thysanoptera; family Thripidae; genus Frankliniella; species Frankliniella occidentalis. The sequence continues at coordinate 2,166,037 of NW_026267146.1, read as the reverse complement.
ACCCAACAATGCTACATTAATAACAATGCAAAGATGTCATGGTGACTCCACACACAATTGTTCCTTATCTCTCTCTGGTCGTACATGTAGTACATGTACTATTAGTTCTAGTACTTAATAGAATTTTATTCACTTCCCTCTTCGTACGAGTTTTCCACCTCTGAGAGCACATATCAAACCACAACTATGAATGAAACAGCATGGATGTCTAAGCATACCTACACTCCTAATCAATATTCTTATTTTAAGCTTGAGGGAGAAGATCCTAACAAAGCAAAACTACAACATCTGGCAAGGAGCTACTACTCGCTTTAATGATTTAATGGCATTCCTGCAACATCTTGAAAAATACAATGTTGTTTTCACAGGAGGAAATGTATGAGGTGATGATGCGAGTTCAGAATCAAAAAGTGGGTTACTTAAAAACGGCAGTATTTGAGTTACAGGTACTTTGCTAGATTTGTCAATGGTGGCTTCTAGCGCCGCTGTCAGTCTCTTTTATGTGATTAAAAAAAAGAATTATCCGCAAATCTGTACCTGGCTTATTTTTTTGTTAGAGGCAAAATGCAGTGCTTATTAATGAAGTTATTCGTTGCAACAGCAGAGAATGTGTTGATAATTCTGAGTAAGACTTTAATTTATGGAAACAAAAGTGATCCCACAAAACAAAGTAAAAAATTAGAATGTCAGCCCACTTTGTTCTCATTTTAGGAAACGTTGTTTTGAGCTGATTGACTCAGTGAAGCACCCAAGAGAAGTGTTAGCACCAAACTCAGGATACTTCCAAAAGGTCTTAAATAGTTGAATAAATTTGTCGTGGTTTTGAACAGCAGAGAAATGATCATTCATTTATTTTGTTAAAACCGTAGGTTTTGGACTTGGAGCAAAAAATAACACAACTTGAAGAAGAATTAAACCAGCACAGAAATTTGGTCCAACACCAAGATTTGCAAGTTAAGTCTCTACTAAAATCCAGACAGAAGCTAACAGATAGATTTCATAAAGAACTTGAATTACAGAAGAAAAAGGCAGCATCTGAGGTGAATCCAAGGAAATGATAATAATTAACAACAAAAATCTTGGTTACTTCTGTTTTTGATTGACCCTTTTGTGTAGGTGCAAGCTGCTCTACTGGAGGAAAAAGCAAAACATCTATTGATTCTGGCCAACCAAGGAATTGAGAGAACTAAACAGTTTGAGACATCTATATCAACATTTTACGATAAATTCCAAGATGTTTTGCTTGCTGCTCAAGCTAAAAACTCTCAAAGCCGTCATGATGATTTGCAGGTAACCTTCATTTTTCTTTTTAATGACTAAAAGCAAATTGTAGGATTAGGGAAGGAAGACATATTTCTGGATGTTTCAGAGAATAATCGAGCTGGAGCAGAAATTGATATCATCCGTTACAACATTGTGAAGTGTGAAGCAAAATATTTTGAGATATAAAAAAAAGAGGAATTGTAATAATGGATTCAGATTACACAAAATAACATTAACAACCATCAGATTTATTCCATGATTTTCAGTTCATTTCATTTCATTTAGCATTTGTATTCACAATAAGACTTCCTAACAGTCTCCCAGTTAACTCATCACTACAGAGTTAGATAATTTAAACTCATGAAAATTTACAACAAATGTCAAGTTTGTATATTTTTTTTAAAGATATACTGAAAGCTGCACAGACCCATCGCCAAAGTCATGTGATGAGATTATGATTTATTTTATAAATAACATCTGTTGTACTTAGATTTGTCGGAAACCAAGAACATTAATGAAATTAATTTAGCGATCAACATTGATGCAATTTTCAAAAAATGACCTTTTTGATGTTATTTAAAACATATATTACAGATGTATTTGACTCTTAGCACACACAACTGTAGGTCAGGGTCACAGAATTTCTCCCAACAAGTTAAATTAAATTGATTTCTTTTATGATACACAAAATTTACTAGGCACACTCGCCCAAAATTCACAGTTCATTGAAACTTATCTAGTCATTGTAATACTCAAAGAAGTTTTCTTTTCAAAATTACATAATTAAGTCTAAATGGAAGGAGAAATAAAAGCAATTCCATAATTTAATACCTTACCACATATATTAGTTTCAGTCAACATTCAAAATCATTTGTCTTATCATTGTGTCAATTATTAATGTAAGTCACAACCATTATCCTTCACTTCTTTCCTTTGATACGCAGGAATAATTTTAGATTTTGACAGGTTGACTGGGACCATTCCCATAACCAAGTAAGCTTAATGGTCAAAAGATATTGCGTTGCTTGGCTCATACAGGGGGTGATGTGAAATTGATGATTCAGACAACAAAGGACAAAGGACTACATACCTAATTTATGTACAACAAAGTTAACACAGAGCATGATAGGTAAAACATTACGTATCAGTAAGCTACGTTGTCTTCTTCATATCGAAAACAAGTGTGCAAAGAAAAATATCACAAAGCACAGAAAATTTTCCATTGAACGTATACCACCTAACTCTCAATGATTACAGAGATATAAGGATGTCTGTAAGACAGAGGAAATACCATCCACTGATAGACCAACATACAGAAAGGTGCCAAAAAATGGCTAAAATCAAAATTACACAATCAAGTAAATAAATATAATCCTGGTAAAGTTTGCATTTGGGCACTAATGACACAGTTACATAAACTACCTGCGTAAATGGTAAACATATCAAAATAATAACAAATGTTATTTTGATATATCTACATCAGAAAAAGCCAAAGATCTTTGTAAAAGGACACCTTTCCTACAGAGAATAGGTACAATAATCAGTCACTTATGCATATAATATTGAAATATGAATTATCACAAAGAAGCAGCAAAAACCTGCTGAAGAAACTCTGAGAAAAATTAGAGCTCTGTCATGTCATTAGGCATAACAAAGCCTCACATCAGCCTCATATTATGACAATCTCATGAACATGCGCTAACTCACAGTGAGCAAAACATTCACAGACTTGTAACAAGAGGATTAAAAGTAAAACAAAACCCAAGAGTTTTATACTGGTAGCAAATGCTTTTGAAGCAGTTTGCACACTATGTTGGGAAGTTTCATAATAGGCAAAAACGCCACACATGATTTTTACAAACTGAGAAACTTTGATCTCATTTAAAACATGAATATTCAATGTCTTTGATGTCTTGTATTGTGTACCCAGGTCGCCTGCGTCCTAGGGAGTCATATTTAACAGATTGACGTGGCTTCACTTCACTGAAACTCCATCAATTTCTTGTGATAAAATAGCAAGTATCTGAAACAAAATTTAGACAAAATAATAGACATGAACAAATATAAGACACTCTAAACATTGAATTATGTCCGAAATTATGATAAGTACCCCATAAATTAAGTTAATTACTAACCCTTCACTGTCTAGGACTTCCTGGAGATTTGCCTTGGTTATCATATGATCATCACATTTAAACCAATGATTGTTCTGCTGCCTTACATACGCTGTATAGTGACCAGCATCCAATGTTCCAAGATGATTAATTACAGCAAAAAGTGAGTACCTGAGAGTATTAATTTTTCAATGACAAAGTCTTAAGAAGGATAGTGTGGTACAGGTACATGTTTTAGACCAAATCTTCACCTGTTATCAGTTAAACTGAGTGATCCAGATCCAGAACTGTTCCATTCACCTGCGCTGTCACTACTGCTACTGCTACTACTACTAGCTCCACTATTGAAAAGATTGCGATTGTTACGATGATTTGACATAAAAGGAGTCATGTCTAGCTGCTCAGGAAATGATATATAAGTTGATATCTTCTTATGAAGACGGGAAGAGTGCTCAAATCTCTGAAAATTTTTATGTTGATATGAGTTTAGACAGATAGAGATAAACATATGATAAACATAGATAAACATATGAAAAACCATTAACAGCAAAGCCCAAATACCTTGAGATGGAAACTTGCAACAACAGGCAACTTTTTCATTGTGAGCTGCTTTGTAGATTCCTGATAGCTCTGACAGTTATTGCACTTTATTTTAGCAGAAGAACCTAAATGTTCAGCCCTTGTAAACCTTTCTAAACAATCAATAAGGGTAGTTGGACCACTATTGGTCTGCTTGGACTGTTCTCCTGATAAGGCAAGATCTGAACCCATAGATGTGTTAAATGAGCTGTCATCGCCAATGTTATTTCCCCCTCTTCCAAGATCTAATGAGATATCCCAAAATGGATCTATTGTTGTTGATACTCCTCTGAAAATTGACGAAAGAAGGATAAGTGGGGTCAAGAAAATCAGATATCAATCAATTCAAAGTTGTGATAACTCATTAAACTTACTTGCATGCCTGGCATACAACATCTGATTGTAATCCTCCAGTAAAAATGGTATCAATAATACATGAGCACTGGTGAGGATTATCTCGCTGTGAATTTTCATTTTCAGGCAGTGCTGGTGCAGATGCTTTGCAATGTCTATGCAACACGTCTAGAGTGGCAATGAAGAACTCGTGGGCATCCTGCTGTTCATACCCAGCTAGATGACGAGCATGTGTCCAAATCATATGCAATAGGCGGTGAAGAGTAAGAGGACCTTTGTTACCAGAGTAGAACTGAAATTATAAAATGATTAGATGTTTAAAAACTTCAGGCACAACACACTGCTGTTCACAGAACTACATGACAACTATGACACACCTCCTGGAAGAGTGTTGATACTTCACAAACTAAACATCCAGGTTGATCTTCAGGACGGCAAACATGCTCTTCAGTTAGAAAGTGATCTCGCAGTAAGGGTGTGTGAGTTAGAGCTTGCACTATGCAATTCATGAAGCAGGTGTTTCCAAGATTAATGAGTCCTCTAAGACCTAGAAGACATTTGAAATATATTTACGATTAAAATACTGCAATGTATAATTGATAAACTCAAAGTTGATGTGTAAAAGATATTACCAATAGCAACACCTGGTACAATTTTACGCCGTTTAGGATTTTTTCTTAAAAGCTCTAAGACTTTTGTGGATGGCTCCCATGGTCTGTAAAGAGCTCCCATTCCTAATCTACTTCCAGCCCGCACCATCAGTTCATGAGCAACATTGAGGAGGTCGTCATCATAAACATAAGTACCACATGCCACACATAGGACATTTCCATGAGACAGCTCAACAGCTGAAAAATACGGAGAATTTATTTATTAGCTAGCAATACTTGTTAAGCATTTACTGTGGACTAATGAAAAGAGTGAACATACCAAGATAATGTTTTTTATGCTTAGCATGGTCTTGTATGTGGTGACCATTGTAGCATCCAAAGTAAACACAATTCAAGCAAGAGTGCAGTCGATAATCAACACTTTTGCAAACAAAGCAGTAACAATGTATTGCCTGGAACGGGGAAATATCATTAATACTCAGTTCTGGTCAGGGTAAGAAAACATACAGTTTGATACAGTACGAGTAGGGGTTTTCTGACAAGAAAGGGCACCTTACACACATGAGTGCCATGGGAAATAGTCCTGACATAATGACAGACTATATGCGAAGAAAAGAAGCATCTGACATGTGAGTCTACTAGGAGGTTATTCACCCTCCAGACAGACTATATGAGCTTCAATGACAGTTCAACTCAAGCTTGGAGCTGTCACCCAACAGTTCATAATAACAATAAAAGGTTCAAAATTCATCTTAAAAAATCTAAATTCTAAATGTCACCGCTTAAACGTGATATTAATGAGTAGGGTGTATATGCTTTGTTTTCATCGTCCCAATGTCTTAATTTTTTGACATATGTAGATGTACGTCAAATGGACCGTAAAGTTAAGAGGCTGCTTGAAGGATTTCGTTAGTGGATTCAAATTACACTGCTGGAGGAAAATAAAGTGAACTGTCATCGTCAAACCGCAGCGAACAGACGCACCTTCCTTTTCCTTGCTACGGAGTTGGAGGCTGCAACGAAGCTGGAAAAGATAATTCTGTATAATTCAACACCTTTCGATGCTTTGATTTCTTGTAGATGTGGACATCCAATGTCACACATTCTTCTGATTAAAATTCCGCTCAGTAGAGCAGAGCAAGACTATTTATTTTCTTGCGTTCTCTTTTTTCCAGCACGGGTTCGTGTGCAGAGATTTGGCTACTGCTCGCTCTTCGGCGAGCCGAACACTGGCACAGGGCAGGAACAGAGGAAGGCGGCCGTGCCACTACACACATGTAAGAACTTTCTGATTGGCTGTTCGCCAGTTACCGAGCTCCAATCATTAGGCACTTCAAAAGATACCCCAGCATGCTTTGCGATGGCAGAGCCTTAATTCTCTCTGTTAGCGAGCTCTAGCAGCAGAAGCGGCAGCAGTAGATTTCCTCCTAGGCAGGCAGTGTGTTTCTGTTTGTACCAGCGTATGGTCGTACGAGTGTTTTGCTTTCACATATTTTACTGCGAAATAAAGTTGGCGTTCTAAAGGTGCTTGGATGAATTAAATGTTTGAACGGTAACAATTTCGAACTCTTTGGTGTCGTTTAAGGACGGCGTGCTGTACTCCAATATAGCTTCCTTTTATTCCAAACGTACTGTATTCCATTAAATAGTTGATTGAGATGAGTACTGTTTCTGTTTACCAGTAATCTTTGTTGTGTTTTAAACACACCTGTGCCCAGCTTAAGTGTTTTCAGTCTCTTTGAGGTTATCTTTTCATAGGCTTAAAGTTTTAGTTAAATTTTCTTTTTCTAAAGTTAACCTGTATGCTGATTATGCGTCGTTTGAGAGAAGTGACAAATCACAAGTGTTGTGCTGATTCATTGAACTTTGCCCTGAACGTCTTTGCTAATTAAGTGTGCGAATCAATTCTTATATGTTGGGTGTGCTTCATTCAGTGCTGGATAATCCAATCTACATCTCTTCAATCAAATAAATCAACCAACTTAAAAGGTAACGTAGATTTATGACTGATATATTAAATGATTTGCATGATATAGCTAGGACTGCTTGCATTTGCATCTGCTTTTAATGTTGGTTTGTGTGTCACAATAGCTTAGCTTGGCCTTTTTGAGCAAACATGGAAAGTTATAAGTAAATTAAGTAAATTTATGCTAACAATTACTTTTTATTTGTAATCGCCATTCAATTTTTACTCTCGTGTTGATGTGTTAGTTGGTGTATTCATGCTTGATGCTTTTTATGCTTATTCTAATACTATTTGTGTAGAAGCCAAGATACCTAAATGGCAGAAGTTTTTGTTTTTTTTTAAATATAAATTTCATATTTAATTTTTTAAGATAAGAGCCCAATACGCATGGTGGCTCATTTTGAATTTTGAAGTCCGACTTGTAAGTTGTACTGGACTTCTACCTAAGAGTTTGGCCTTTACTACATTGGGCTATTATATCTGAGAGTGAAGATGCCTTTCCTCCCTCTCGGGAGGGCAATGGCACGTCATATATACCATGGTCTGCTGGGCCGGCCCCCTCTAATCACCTGCGTCGCGATATGCGGCTGATGAAGATCACCTTGCTGAACAACCATCCCACGTTGTTCTTGTGCTCCTTTGCAGGTTGTATCACAGGTTGTTTCAGAGCGGACGCCGCAGTGTTGCGGGTTCGCCTAATCCCTTCGCTTCGCTCGTAAGGCGCTGTAGCCGGTGCCGTGTCCGCCGGTACCGGGTGTAACTGTGAATACGTAGCAGTGTTGCGGGTTTGCCCACTCTTTATACCCGTAAGGGGCCATGGCCCCTGCGGCAATATTGAGTATGCAATCCCGCATCACTGCTGCGTATTCACAGTTACACCCGGTACGTAGTGGTTTAATTCCGGTTCCGATTGTATCAGGGAATAAACCTCGCTGTTGCAGGTTTGCCTCCCCCCTCCCCCCCCTCCCCGTCCGTTAGGCGCCACCAAAGCCCCCTTCGACCTATGGAAGGTTATGTAAACAGGGTGTATTATTTGATATTATTTGATACACCCGGTACATATGTCCGCTCACCGCTGAACATATTTGTATCTCGTCCAGGCGCCCCATCCCTCCCTCCATCGCGAGGGCGGGCTTCCCCGCCCATCCCCCCTTTTCCCCCTTTGGCAACCCGTTCGCCCCAACTCAGAGAATTGCATGGCGAGCGGGTATTCCGGCAGCCATAAAATCAGTCACAGGAAAACTGATTTCTCGTCGTTTGTTTTCCCTTTCCTCTGCCCCCTCCCCTCCCGGCCCCCGAACCTCTGCTACCCGGCTACCATTTCTTAACCGTCGAAAATTGTTACCCCCCCCCCCCGTGGGACTGCTCCTTTTCAGATGCCCCCCTTGCCATTGGGCACGAGTGACGGCGACTATGCGACACTCGACCGCCCTCTAAGGAAGGGTGGAGCATGTAACCCGGCCTTTGGAGAGCCTAGCAGCAGGCAGACGTCCCGGGCCGGGCCAGGCCGGCGCGGGGCTGCGCGGGGCGCCTCGGCGGGTGGGGCGCCCTTGGGCCCCAGTGGCACACACACTGTACAGTGTGGCGCCGCGCTCGGGTCGCCATGGCGACGGGTACAGACAGGGGAAAGGGTACGCGATGGGTGATGGGGCGCGCCTCGGCGGGCCCGGGCCCGGCCCAACACACCCCGTGCGCCCCACAGTGTGGCCCACACCCACACACGGTGGTTAAATGTTTGAGGAAGCGCGTGTTGGAAAAGAGGGGGGGGCGTTGTTGGCGTGTGCCCCAATCGATGGGCCGCCAACGGTTTGGGTGCGCTCATACCAGCAGCAGCTTAGACGGCCGCCGCGGAGGCGCCGATGACGTGCTGGTGCTGCACTGCACGCGCTGCAGCACGTCGCCGAGCACCTAGGAGGCTGCTGGTGGTGCCGCGCTGCACATCGGCGAGTGCGTCTTGCCTCTTGTAGGCTCTGGGGGTGTGGCTGCGGTGGCGCCTGGCGCCGGCGCCCTCCCCTTTCACCTCTCCCCTTTTCTCCGCGGTTGTTTTCGGGAAGCTTACACACCGCGCCTTGTCCAGTC
>NW_026267146.1:2148837-2150149 GCF_000697945.3 Frankliniella occidentalis | reverse complement strand
GTGGCGGGGCGGGGCGGGGCGGACGTCGCGGGTCTCTTTATCCCTCTCTCGTTTACTGACCCATTTCCAACACAGTTCCCTTCGTCCCTTCCGGCGCCCCTCTCGCTCCTAGCCCAGTGCGACTACTGTTCAGAGAGATGGACAAAGGAGGCGGAGTTTTGAGGAGAGGGGCCGGGCGGAGGAAGCGGTGACAATTGGGATAGGTCGATCCAAAAATATTCATAGTTTTGTCGAGAATGAAGGAAAGTCTTTGGAAAACGCACTGCTTGGCCTCGCGGCGTCACTGCCTTGGCCGTCTCTGGCGGAGTATCAATATCGGCCGCTCGCCGTGGTGCAGCCCCGACCGTCGACCGTTATCGCTTTTTTGCAGGATATACCCGCGCGATAACCCACTGTGTGGCCTGGGCTTTAGGCCGACTGGCTAACTGTGGGAAAGAGATGGAGCAGCGGCGAGACGATCCCCGACGCGCGTTTGGCTGTCTCTCCCTCTCCCTCTCGCTCCCTCTATCCCGCATCTCTACATCTCTCTCTCTCTCTCTCTCACCTCCGTCATCTCCGCGTGAAGCAAGCTGCTATCTTTGTCGCTTTGTGAGTCTCCCACCACGACCAGGCTGGCTGTGGTGGATCCAGCACTGTGTGGTGTGACCATCGAGCTGGCCTACCCGCCGCGGGCGCCGTGTTCCGCTGGCAATAAAGCAAAGAGCTTTTGCGCCTTGCACCCCGCCCCGCCCCGCCGGGTGGTGAAAGTGATTAACTGTCAGTCATTTGTGTGGCTGCCCTGGCGGGTGGCGGGGCTGTGGCTGCCCTGGCGGGGCGCTGGCGGGGCGCTGGCGGGGCGCTGGCGGGGCGCTGGCGGGGCGCTGGCGGGGCCGAAACAAGGATTAGGGAGGCGACGGCGAAGCACGTTATGAAAACCCCGAGTCCGGGATTTTATCCGTCGCACGCTCGTTTAAAGGGTGCCGCTAAAAACAGAGCAGCTTATTTTTATTAGCCAGCTTTTATTTTCCTTTCTAAAAATGCTATGTATCCTATCCAGTGGTCTATGATCACGACTTGGTGTGGGGTGATGTGTGTGGGGGGCACTGTGCCAGGTGTGCGGGTGGGTGTCGGACCCCGGCCCCGGCCCGGCCGCCGGTTCGGCTCGAAACTAAAGGGCGGTAATCTTTAAGTGCTCTTCCAGTTCCGTCCTGTTGCTGGGCCCGCCCGCCCGCCACGGCCGAGGCATGCCGGCCTAGTGGGCTATCAGCCCTCCGTGTTTGGCCACTATAGTCACCTTGCGGGCCGGCGAGTCCAGCGGCGGCCGGGGGCGGGG
>NW_026267146.1:2147407-2148701 GCF_000697945.3 Frankliniella occidentalis | reverse complement strand
CGGAGGGCGGGTGGAGGGCGGGCCCGCGGGGCCCTTCCCAGCCTCCCCCCGCCCTCCGCCGGCCGCATTGCTATCGATTCGCAAGGCCAAGGCGTGGAAGCGGGGCGGGGAGTGGCGGCGCGTGGCCGGCGCGTAGTGGGAGGCGGGGCGGCCAGGACCATGGCCTAGAGAGACGGCGCGCTGCAGACTCTGCAGCACCGGAGAGGAATTGGGTGATAATAGAGAACTGGGATAGAGGAAAGGAACTCCCCGCCCCGCCAGATCTAGATTGTCTGTAATGTCTCAATCTCATTTTCAACCTCTGAAAATAACGGCTTTGGTTTGCGGGAAACGAAAGGTATAGGGCGCCTTATCGTTGTCAAGGAACACGCGTCTGCAGACCCACAGCGCCAGCAGCAGCAGCATACGGGTGCCTTCCTTCTCCTCCTCGCTGGTCCAGGGAGGGGGGCTGACCGCCCGACCCACCCACTGTCCTCAGACAAACCGCGCCTGATTAAGTATTTACTTCCACCCCTTGCCTGCTCCAGGGGCGTAGGTACGACGGCAGTTGGTAGTTGGCTGGACCATGGGGCTGCAGGAGCGGCCGGGCCTCTGCTCTGTCTTCTCAGCCGCTTCCCGTCACTTTCTTTCTCTCTCTCTCTCTCACACTCACACACACACATCCTCCTCTCCACTTCGGCTTCCCCTCTCACTTCCTTTTCCACTCCACTTGCCGCCCGTTATCTCCTCTGTTTGAGCGGAAGCCCTCGCGTGGCGCACTAGTGTGTCTCAACAACGCGTTTCCAGGTGCGGTGTTTCCGACCGGCCGCCGGCAAAGCCCAGAGCACGTCTACATGCAGAGCACGCGCCTACTGCCAGGGTGGCTTAGTTTGCTCGCTGGACTTGCGAGCAGGTGCGATGGCAGGCGCGTATAGCCAGCCAGGGGGAAGGTCGTGTAGGTCCGGACCGCCCACCCCCTCTCCCTCCTAAAAAGGGGGGATCCATCCAAAGACACCTGACGGATAGGCAAATTTTAATCCGCATGTAAGTCGCATAAAGGGGCCTCCCCCAAAAATGACGCTTGCGCCAGCGACGGTCGGCGGCGGTTCTTTGATAAGGTGCGCTTAAAGGACTGTATGTGTGCGCTGGAACGAGGCCAGACTATGGTTTGCGAGGGCCGCGAACTTCGGGTGGAGGGAGGGATGGCTCACGCGGCTCCCCCTCGTTGTCGTCTGATGCCTCCATTCCCTTTCCGCTAATGAGCTCAGGGGTCCGGAAGCCGGGTTCGTCGTTGCTGCGGTGGTGCCCCCCCCCC
>NW_026267146.1:2141543-2147357 GCF_000697945.3 Frankliniella occidentalis | reverse complement strand
CCCTTTTCTCCGCGGTTGTTTTCGGGAAGCTTACACACCGCGCCTTGTCCAGTCAGTTCCCTCCCGAGGGCCCTGCCCTGCCCCGCCCTGCCCCGCGCGGCCGGCTTCGCGGCGCCGTAAACGCGTTTCGGCACGAGCGGCCACGAGGCTCGCGGCCGCGGGCTGCGCGGGCGCGGCGCAGGCAGGCTGGCCGGGCTGGCGGTTATGTTTAGGTTCAGCGTCCTCACTCACGCCTGGCCGACCCCCAGCGCTTTGTCCGCGTTTGTAAGCGTTCGGCTTCGTCTGCCCTATAGCTTGGCCGCCGCGAAAACGACAAATTTTCTGTTTTCGCTCGGTGGCCCGTGGCCCGTGGCCCGTGGCTCGCGGGTGGCGAGCGTGGTGGGGGCGGCCCTCTGGCCGTAACTGGCCTCGCGGGTTCGGCAACCCGTCCCTCACCGCCGACGACCCCGGTCGCCGCATCCCCCCCTGTGCGTCCGTTGCTCCGGCGTAGGGCGCAGAGCGGGAGAGAAATTTATCGAGGGGGCCACCAACGTATCTAGACGTAGGTGATTACTGGATGAGCATCACCGGGATTACAAAGGGTTGCAAAGATTATTTTGTGCAACTTCTTGCCATTTCGGAAAAATAATCGTCGCAGATTATACGGATTACGCCTGTACCCCTTTCGTAACCCGTGAGGTGAAATTGTACAGAGGATGGAGAACAGAGGTGGTGACCCCCTCGGAAATAATACTTGTCGCCCTCACACAACTCATCAGCATCAGTTCTGTTCGCCCCTTATAATTCGCCCACTTTCACCCGGCCTTGGGCTGTGGTGGGCGTCCTCTGCGATTTCATCCTCCCAGCCAGCAGCGTCCAAGAGGTTTGTCGCGTTACATGAGGCCGCTCCCACGGAGCGTCCAGCGCCGCCGGCCGGGCCCCGCTCATAGCACTCTGGTCCGGGGCCCGAGCCGGGGGGCCTGGCCGCGGGGCCCCGGGCTGTACAACGAATACTGCTGCACCGAGACAATTGGAGCGCGGCGCCGCGGTGGCGGGGCGTAGAGGGGAGGGGGGGGAGGGGTCAGTGACAACCCAGCCCCAGCAGCAGGGCGTGGCGCGGGGGACCGCCAGCCAGCGCGGAGCCCAGCAGCGGAGCCCTCCTGCCTGGAGGAAGCTGCTCGTTTCGTGTCTCGAGTGGCGTTGTTTCTTTCTTCTCCTCCTCCCCCCACTTCCTTACCCCCGCAATACACTCACAAGCCTCGGCCCGGCTACGCCGTGTGTGCTGTAGTGCGCTCTCGCAGTCCTCTAGCTTATGGCCAGTCCTCGGGAGCAGGGGAAGAGAAGGGCCCCCTCACTCACTCACTCACTCGGCCGAGATAACAACCAGGGACTCTGCGACTCCAGCAAACTCCGCTCTCCCAACTTGTGTCTCGCTTTTTGCGCCATGTCCCCCACCTCGTTACCCGGAGCACCGCGCCTGCAGGTGTTCGATGCGCGGCGCTCCTTCACCTGCTTGGCGTCCGCTCAACCCGACTGATCGCCTTCGTACCTACGCACTTGTCGCACTTGCGCGGCTCTGGAGACAGGGGGAAGACGAGATGGGACGCTCTCCTGAGGCAGTCGCCATGTGGGCGAGGCCGTGTCGCCCGCGACGCAAACCCTCGCGAGATCGAAGCGCGCGCCGGGCAGTCAGCAGCAGGGGAGGCCGCGGGGAGGCCGCGGCCGTGCTCGCGCTGTCAGTCAGACCGTCGGCGGGAGGGGTGGGCGGGGCGGGAGCCGTCATATCTGGTGGAAATGAAATCCAAGGCCCCGCTCGCCTGTCGCCAGCACGCGCCCCGGGCTTACCCTTCCCTCCCCTGCCCCGCGCCCCTACCTTTTACCTTTTCCCCCCTCCTCACCCTCTCCCTTTCCCTTACGCCCTATTCCATCCGGCCATTGTGACACACCTCGCCTCGGGCCGGGGACGGGGCGGGGGCGGGGCGGTGCGTGGGGCCGGCAGGGCCCGGTGGGGGGCCGGTGGATTACCTCACGGCCCCGCCCCGCCCCGCCCCGCGACCTTGAGCCGGGCCACCCGGGCCCATACCGGCGCGAGATAACGAGACACCTACCAGCATTCCAGTCTGGACGGCCAGGCCACGGCGGCGCGTGGACCTCCAAGCCTGACGGGCGCCCGCCGCGCGCTCGCTCGAACCGACTGCTGCTGCGACTGCGACTGGACGTAAAAGGAATGAAGAAACGTCTTCATCGTCAGAAGAAATAACGATGATGGCAATGACGGCAGCCCCCTCTTGCCCCCGCTTCCCTCGCCGGCTCCGACAAGTAAGGTCGTGTCCTGGACGAAGCGCCGTTGAGTGCGAGGGCCGTGGGCCGGCCTTACTGTCAACCGAACTGAGCTGGGGTTGCGAGGCGGCTTTGGACGGTTTGGACTCTTCGCTCCAAGGAAAAAGCAGCGCAGACGTGCAGATTTTTCTCGGGCTCTTGGAGTGAAATTCGAGGCGGTTATAAGCGGTGTTAGGAAAGCCACGCGGGTGTGACAGTCGTCACGCACTGCAGGCTTTGTCTGTGTGTGTGTGGTGCTGTGCTCCGCTCCCTGCCGCCGCCGGCGCCGACGCCCGTATCTCGTGTCGCTAGGCTGGGCCTGGCTCCGCGCGCAGGCTCCATAGGAGTCCAGCAAGCAGCACGGTCCAGGTGCTCTATGGGTACGGGTATACAGAAACTCGATCTCGTTGAGCGAGGTTGCCATGGGTGCGTTTGGTGTCCACGCTGCCCATGTAGTGCACCCACCACCGGCACCGGCAAAAACTCCCGCCACGCCGCCTTGTCAGAGCCTTGCCGGGCCGGGCCGCACACCCTCTATATTTATCCGCCTGGCTGTCCGGCCGTGTCCGCCTATCGCCCCTCCCGCCACACCCGGCCCGGCCTCTGACCGCACCTCGCCCCCCTTAAAGTGGCCCCTCCCCCTCCAACACAAGGAGGGGGAGATGATTTGCCCCCCCCGCAGCATTTTACTTTTGCCCTATTCTTAGACGCCTATTTTCCTTCATTTTAGCCGAGTTTTCCTTGCTGCCGTGCGTCTCGAATACAAAAGAAAAGCTTGGTTTCAAAGTTAACATCAGCAGACGAGTCGCTCGCTGTTATACGCGGGTACCCGCCGCGCCCTCCGCCCCCTGCCGTCCTCCTCCACGGTTTCCCACAGCCTCCACCATGGCCTCCTCCACGGCCTCCTCCACGGCCCTCCTCCACGGCCTCCTCCACGGCCTCCTCCACGGCCTCCTCCACGGCCTCCGCCATGACGTCCTCCCGGGACACTCGCGCAACGCACCTGCTTGTCGTCCTAAACGACACGCGACGTGACGAGGGTGACACACGTGGCGCCCGCGCGGCCGCGGTGCGCTCGGGAGCGTGACAAGCGGCCTGCGCAGCAGAGCGCAGCCCTGGGCGCAGCCCCCCGTGTCGGCCGCGCCGCTCGTCTAGGATGGCCTCCGCGGGCGCGGCCGAGGAGGAGTGTACGGCCTGTTTGTCGTGCTCCCGCTGATCTCCGCGACGCTTCCAGCAGCTGCGGTTCCGGTGGTCGCAGCAGCAGGGTGAGATGAGGAGGAGGAGCCTCTCTCTTTCCGGATGTGTCGGGGGCGGCCGTGAGAGAGAGATAGGCGCGGCGCGTCGTGATGTTGTGCGTGCCTCCCGCGCCTCTCAGAGGGGGCCTCATCCCGGCGAGCCTCCCGGGCTCCCGGCCCATGTGGCGGGCAGGGCCTGGGCACGGCGGGGCGGCGCGGCGGGCGCTCAGCGCTCACAGTGCCGCAGTGTTGTTGTACCCGTGGGAGGCGCGGCCGGGGCTCGCCACACGACGCCCCGCCCCGCGTCACTCTCGCCTGGAGGAGGGGGTAGGGGATCGAACTTTGACGACATTTAACTTGGGCGGTAGAGTTGTCCATTTCACGGGCCGTTGGGAGGCGGCTCGCCGTCGCCCTGGTCCACCAGTGCGCCTCTGCCCTTACACTTACACCCCCTACCCCCCGCCCTCCAGCTCCGACAAGCAGGTCGTTTGGTCGGCTCGCTGAGTTCGGAGAGGGTGCTTAGCCGCCGAGACGAGTCCGCGAGTCGGACCGTCGGACCGGGCTGCAGGGCGTTGGCGTGGCGCTGGTGCGGACCACGGCTGCTGGGGTTGTTGGTGCGAAAGCTGTTATTCTGGGCGAGTGGTCACCCCGGATAGGTGCGACCCCTCACCGCACCACTGGGGCGTGTGGAATGTTTTCGTTTGCGCGCAGGGAAAGCTCTCTGAAGGCAACAACATTTATTCCTTTATGGGGCAGTGTATGCACAGGTTGGGCCCGGTTGTGTGCGCCCGTGCGGCTGTGCGCCCTCCCACACTCTCTTCCTGCCGCCGCCGCCCCGCCCCGCCCAGCCGAGCATGGAATGGTATCGGTCTGCCGTATGAAGGATCCGGATAGCGTAGTGGCGCACCTGGGGGCCGCACCGGGCCGACGGGCCCCGGGCCGCACCTGGCCGGGGTGTGGGGGGCTAACTTGTACCGGTGGCGCGTTGCGTGCAAGGTGCCATTGAGGCGCGCGGGGTATAAATCGATTCCGCGCTGCACCACGGCCTCCACCACGTCCTCCTCCACGACCTGAACTACGTCCTCCTCCACGACCTCAACTACGTCCTCTTCCACGACCTCTTACCCGACCGTAACTACGTCCTCCTCCATGGCCCCCTCCGTGGCCTCCACCACGGCCTCCTCCACGACCTCAATTACGTCCTCAACCACGTCCTCCTACGTGGTCCCCACCACGGAAGCCACCCCACATCCTCCACGGCCTCCTCCACGGCTTCACCTTAGCCTCGACTACGCCCTTCACCACGGCCTCGACCACGGACTCCGCCACGGCCTTTACGACGGCCTCCACCACGGCCTCCACCACGGCCTCCACCACGGCCTCCACCTTAGCCTCCTCGGCCTCCTCCCACGCCGCCACCACCTCCTGCTGCTCGCGCGGTCCCCGCCGCAACGCCTCTTCGTCCTGTGCAGTGCAGAGAGATAACGCCGGGTCCTCTTTGTTTGTTTCAGGCTGGACTGCTGCGCCGCGCCAACGGCCCGACCCGCGCCACCACCATGTCGCACTGCCCAACACCGCGCCAGGACGACGGGGAGGCGAATGGTGAGTATCAGCGAGAGTGCCTCATAGTGCCGAGAGTGTAGAAAGGACTGTGGGTTGGGTTGTACCAATCAGTCAGAGTCAGGTGTGCCCCACGGCTGACCACCGCAGTCATGTGGGGCCACGCTCCCACGTGTTCAAAGGGATTAATAATTAAAATGTTCAATAGCGTCGCCATGAATGAGGTACCAAGTCTTTCCTGTCCATACACCTTCGTCGCTGTCCCCCCTGGCCTACGCCTGCGGTGCGCGTCGCCTGCCTTCTTGCCCATACCGTACCGACTGCTTTTAGCCGACGGGGGAGGACATGTCTCCAAAGTTGTATCGGCTTGGACTCGGCTGGCTGGTCTGGCCATTCCGAGCACGTCGCGTCGCACTGGACGGAGTGTGGTCGGAGGGGGTAAGGTGGGGAGGGGAGGGGGCGGACGGAGAGCCATATAGAGGCCCGCCCCGCCCCTCCTCCACCGGTACACACTACCGCCCCGCACCTCGCGCTCGCGTCCTGTGCCCTGTGACGGTCGCAAAAAAGGTTTAAAGTCTTCCGCCCGTAACAAGGGGTACTTTGTGCTGGTGCTTACCTGTCGCCGCACCGCAACCACCGGCCAGCCGGGACAGCGCCCCTGGTGAGCAGGCAAGCCCGCGGGACACCCCTGCGCCACGGGACTGCCTACCCCCACGGCGCT
>NW_026267146.1:2140690-2141349 GCF_000697945.3 Frankliniella occidentalis | reverse complement strand
GCGCCACGGGACTGCCTACCCCCTCGGCGCTTGCTCTGGAAACCCAAATGTGTACTTAAATGCAATTCCTCCTGCATACCTACACGTATGTAGGAGGCTCTGTGTTCTTGGCAAGTATGCATGGGATAGTGTGTACTTGGTCAAGTACGCAGGAGGAAGTGTGTACTAGGTCAAGTACACACTAACACCTCCATACATTTATGCAGGAGGTTTAGTGTGTACCCCGCCAAGTACACAGTACCTCGTGCGTACTTGTCCATGTACACATTTCCTCGTGCATACTTGCCAGGTACACACTTGGGTTTCTAGAGCCCCCTCCGCCCGGCCTCCGCCCGTGCGGCGCTCTTGAGCCATGTTATATGCACGCTGCCCCGGCCGCCACCTTCACCATTCTTTAAAGGCGTGTAGCAGCGCCATACTTTTTCATTTCGGTGGTATCAGTGTCCGGCCTGCGCTGGCCGCTGTATGGCCGGGGGGCTTAGCCGAGTGGTCGGGGTGGTCTTCGCCCCCCCCCCTCTCCCCCAATCTCCCCTGTGCCGCTCTTGGGTCCGCAGAGAAATGCTTTCCCGGGAACATTTCTGCGCGTCCTGAATTCGTAATGCTAAGAGGACGGGGAAATAATGAGTAACGCGCGGGGCGTCGCAGGGCGGGGTGGGGCG
>NW_026267146.1:2099396-2137559 GCF_000697945.3 Frankliniella occidentalis | reverse complement strand
TGCAGGTAGGCGGGCCCGCTCGTCGGGTCGGTCCGGTGGGTTGCCTACCCGCCGCCCGGCAGGCGCCTGCGTCGCCTCTCGCTCGCCCGGTGCGTGCGGCAGCGTGCGGGGGCCGGGGCCGGCCGCCACCCTCCTGCAATGAGGTCATGGGCTGGGGCGTGGCGGAGGCCGGGCCGGGCCGGCGGGAGCTCCAGCCCCCTGTTCCCACTAGCACGACCCCCTGCTGGCCACACCGGCCACACGTGGTCGGAGCAGCCAAGGTTGCCACCGCAAGATGTGGCGCGGGAAATTGAATACTGTTGTTATACTTGTGGAGCGTTTGCAGGGTTATTGTTCTCTCATGGCTGTGTGTGTTGCAGGACTTGACCGCGCCCCCTTCAGCTGCCGGTGATGCCTGAGTGGCTGCGGCCTGCCGGCCCCCCGTCCCTCTGCCCCTGCGCCCACCCCGTCGGCCATCCAGACCGCCGCTGCTGGCCGAACCCCAGACCCCAGCCATGCCTCGTCTCAATTTTCCACCGGACCCTTCGTCTGAGCCGGAGGTAAAAGTGGCCTCGCTTCCTCTCGTAGTTTTCTGTTCTTTTCTGAAGCTACATGTTTATTTTGTATCTATTTATTTACTTTCTCGCACCTTGTTTTTTCTGCTCTTTTTAATTTTTTTTAATATTTTTTTTATTTTTGTTTGTTTTTTGTTTTGTTTTACAGAAAGAGCCCTTGCAGTTTAACATTAACTTAAGAGGAGCGCCCGAAGAAGTTGTGCAGTTGGCACACAGCATCAAAGATGTAAGACATATTATTATTATTATCATGTAGATGCATACTGCATGTTCTTGTCACAGGTTCTACATGATATGTTTGTTTTGGAATCAGGTTGCAGAGCAGTTCCTCTATCACTGGAAAACTTTTCCTATTTTGTTACCCCCACCACTGGCGTGCGCCAGTGGCACATGTAAGTCGTGTAATGACAACAGTGGTGGGGGGGCTGGAGGCAACGGAGGAAATGTTGGCAATGGTATTCCGAATCATATGATGAGTTCCATCACCAATTCCCTTGACATCAGTCTTGATGCTACAGGTAATATGTCTTTCATCACACAATAATTTCCCGATCAATTTTTCCTGCTGCTTTACTATACCTCAGCTTGTTGTCAGGCCTCTAGTAAACGTACTTGTGTTTTTATGGACCTTACTGAGTTTTCTCTGTGTTCATTACACAGAGGGAAGCAGTTGGACTCAGTCACTTGGGCGCCGTCATAAGCAGTTAAACCTGAGGGACCTGTTTGTGGCTCCTTCCTTTGACGAGTTGGATGCTGTAGCAGTTGACAACAAGGGAGAACCCCACCGTCTGAACCACAAACAACTTGAATCCATTAGAGAAAGAGGGTATGTTATTACTATTTTACAAATCATTGTCATCTTGAACTAGCAGACAATTCACAATGTAACAACTTTCTGACAGGTTTCTAAGTTTTATTAACAAATAGATTAATGTACACTTTAAAGGCCACCATTAGAGGTTCCCCTCTGTGAACTTTTATGGTTACATACTGTACAATATGTAAATATGAGGTATACCAGGTGTCAGATTAAACCCGCTCATATCTGAAGTTATGCTGTACCGCAAGCACGAGTGCGGGTGGACTTGCCTATCGTCCCTGTCCACGGGGCCGAGCTGGTAGGCAGCATAACTACAGATGTGAGCGGGGTTAATCAGCCACCTGGTATTTTAACTGTACAAACACATGGGTCAAAATGCCCATTAAAGTATTTACATCTGTACAGTGGCCCTTTCAGTGTTATGTATTTTCATTGAGGAGCTAACTCAATGTTCTATTTACCAGGCCCGCTTGAGTTTCTTATTTCATATGATTAAAGTCGGTACCTAATCTTGAACTTGTATGAGAAGTAGTGTGTCGGCATCCTTTCAGCCACAAAGTTCCTTTTCTTCCTTCCCTGTGCTTTGGTAGCCTTGCTTCATGTCCTAAAAAATGTTTGAATATTTTGTGTGGTTCTGTTTTGAAAGCTTGCATAAGGACAAGTATGGCAAGCCGAAGAAGCTAAGTTCCTCTCAACTGGAGACTGTTCGCAGATGGGGGTAGGTTGCATTGACTGTGACTTTCTTCAGTCCAGTGCACTGCTATCTTCTCCTTGTCTGGATTAGTTTATTGTTTTTTTAGTACTGGCATTTTGTACTTTTAATGTCATTATTATCACCATTTCTTTTTGGCATGCAACTCACAATTTACTGAACCTATTCATATTAATATCTTTCCTTGTGTCAAACTGTTAACTTAGATGCAACAGCACACCTTTCCATGCACAAACAACTATAAAAAATATTCCATGCCTGCAAACTTTACTTTTCCTTAAAGTAAAAAGTGATATTTGTTGTATTTCAATGAATATTGTGAAGCTTATTTTTTCTTAAACACTACATCATTGTTTCCAGGGAGTTTGAAGTTGAAAGTCTAAACTTTCCTGGACAAGTACACAAGTGGCAGTTGAGTCAATTTCTTCAAAAGGGAATCGAAAGAAGTCGTGAAAGTTTGCTTAATGACCTTGCCCTAGCCTTAAGATTTTTGCTTGTGACTGCTAGAGCAAGATTTACATCACATTTCTTCAGTGTATCAGAGTCTCTTCAGTCTTTCTTGAGTGGCTTATTGCGACTTCTAGGTAAATGCCATTGATTTTTCTTTTGTTATTTATAGTTAGTTTCTGAATTTCTAAATATTTTTTTTGTTTCTTTTGGTATAGATATAGTTATTGGGATTCCGTCTCTTCAAGCACACAATTTAGATGCCAAGATTCGAGAAGAGCGGTGTAGGTACCTTGTTGCTGAGTTGGTTTGTCGGGTGTGTATTTATAATTTTCTATCGTGTTCAAATATTATTGTATGCCTTCTGTCATTGACATTCTCTACTTTTTTTATCACAGCATGAATTTGAAGACACGTTAGAAGTACTGTGTAACTTTGTCCGACGCCAAATAAAAAGGGCAACTATGGAAAAATTTGAGCTTGAGAAAGAATCATGCCATCCTCCAGTACCTGTACCGTATCAATTTTTGACACCAAAGGTAAACTTGTTTCTTTGGTTTATTTGCTTTGCTTTATCTTCACAATTATGTGGCACACTCACTTAATTTTCAAGCTTTGGAAATCTGAACATAGTTGTTGTATATCATCAAGTAATTAAGGCAGTTCCTTGTCTTTCTTTTTTGTGTTGTTGCTTTAGATTGACACTAATAAATATAACTTTTTTCTTTTCCAACTAGGGAATTGAACTGGATTTGCGCCTTTTCAGTAGGGACATTATGAAACGTGCACTTCCAATTTTAGTTAGTATTCTTGAGAGAGAAACAAGAGGATGGTTCCTTCATTTTCGGGAGAGACTGATTGCAGAGTTGCGCACTCGTAAACTTCCAGATGATGAAATTGAAAAGGTACACACAAACTACTTGGCAACTTTGAATCTACGTTAAATACAGTGCTCTTATATACTGTAACGAATTTTCTTTTCTCATTATTAGGAGGTTAATCAAGCTGTAATGCGGGAGTACTTACAAAGGGTGTATACAAGTATTCTTACTCATCCAGAAATTTTAGCTCTTGGAGAAGGCATAGCACAACTACTAGTACAACAGGCCCAAAGTGTTGTCCTCATGCATAGGTCAGTCTCCTTTTATATTGATTATCATTGTGGAAGGAATTTTCTGGGGCATTTCATGAAACTATTAGGTTACTATGAGGTCTCTCACTTTTCATTAGTTAAATGTAAAATTAAATTTGTTTTTTAGAGCTGTGGAGAATGTTCAGAATAAACTTTCCAAAACCAAAGAAAATTTAAAACAAAGAATGGAACTTTCCCATCCGGTACTTTCAAGAATTGAACCTTGGATGAGAGAAAAACTGAGGAGTGCTGAGGGGCGGTTTATTGAAGATTGTCAGTGGAGCGCTCATGAGGAAGCACTCACACTTTGCACAGCGCAGCACTTACACCAAACTGTGTACTTTTTAAACAGAGATCTTACATTTATGAGAGAGGTATGCATTTTCAACTCATTTATGTATGATGTAAAGGTATGATCACATATTAAATTTTGTATCTCTTAATATTCAAGCGAGAGCCTGTTCTTACTAAAGAACTCCGTAAGGTGAAAACACCTACCAGAACTTTTCAGTGGCTGACCCGTATTTGGCTTCCAACCCACTGGGTGGTTAGACGAAATTTTCAGGGTCAATCAGACAAAATACCTACAGTTCTCAGTAATCAAGCAACATCAATTACAACTCCACGGTCTGACCCAAGCCAGGTGAAGTTTTATAATTTATGTATATTGTGACATGGATCTCCAATGTCTTTACATACTTTTTTCTTACCAATGTTTCTTTTGTTTTTCTGCAGCCTGTGTTTTTGGTAGAAAAGGAAGAAGCAAGAACTACAACAACTCGTTGGCCCATGTGGCGCTGGATAAATTACTGCCATCGAACATGGAGTTGGACTTGGAATGCCATGTTTTTCTTTGGGGTATGTGTCTTGTATGTTTCTGTGTTTCTGTAGGGATCTGGTTTACATCAACGTGATTATTATAACGAATCTGAAATTATTACATTACATTATAGATTTGGTTCTTACACTTTTTCCTTTCTTTCTCCAGGTTGTGCTTCCATGGTGTAGTCCTCTTAGTCTTCGTGCTCTATTTTGTGCTGAACCTTTCATGCCAGATCTTGAGCTTTCCCAAGTAAATGGAACACTTTTCCCTCGGAAGTCATCATTGACTCCAACTCTTTGTTCTCGTATGCTGGTATTATGGAGGCATATTTCCAAATCTCGAACCCATTTTGAAACAAAACCAGACACAGGTACACGTGTTTTCTCTTTCACAAATGACTTGGAATTCACTGAACAATGAAGTTGGTATAGTTGTACTAATGTGCAATTCCTTTCTTAGGGTTCATCGGGAAAGGCTTCACAAGACATGTTAATCGGTTTTGGAATTACATTGTTAAGGGCATCATGGGTACTTTGGCTATTGGTATTCTATTCCCAGCTCTCTGCCTTGGTGTTAGCTTTAGTAGTATTGCTATTGCTATCACAGCAGTATTATGGTATGCATCCTGATCATTTTGGAAAATGATTTAAAATTACAATCATTTGTTAGCTAAAAGAAAAATATGACAAAAAAACTATTTTTGTTTTCTCTGTAGGATGCCGTGTGTAACTCTCATCCTTCACATATTAATGATGTTATTTTATGACGTCGACTCACCAGATGCCTCACGTAACAGATGGTTTATGATACTGGAGGCAGTGGTCTGGAATATTTTAATGCAGGGTTTATTGCAGCCAGTTGCTGCTCTTCTGGTTGCTGTATTTGTTTGCCCATTAATTTCTTTTTCTATTCTGTCAGGTAAAATATACCTGAATACCTTCCTACTTGCCATTGTATATTGTTTCCTGGATAATTTAGATGTTGTAATTTTCCCTCTGCAGTTGGAGTGTGTCGCTATGGCATGCGTTTAGTATGGGATTCACTTGTCTTTCATCTACTTATTAAAAAAAGGGGGCGAATCCCTGCTTGTGATAGCCTTGTTGTGAAGAGGATAGCTGGACCTGGCCTAGCTTCAAACTATTACTACCAGGTAAGTTGAAGCTGTATGTCTTACTAGAAACAGTAGTTGATAAATATTTCAATCTAATCTATAATTTGTTTATAATCTATAATTTAATCTAAATTTTACCTCTTAGATTCGACCTGAACAAGCACTTGCAGCTTTTGAGGCAAAAATGGAATTAGATGAGTTGTCTGCTTACCAACATCAGATCGAACAAACAATACTGCAGCCTCAACGTGATTATAGGTACAAATTATATTTTTAGTACTTGTTAGAGAAATTATTTATCTGATTTATCCATCTTGCCCTGTCTTCTATTATAAAACTTGTTGCTGTCAAATTTTACAGTCAGTTTGTTGAGGCCTGTTTTGGTCCGTTCTCTGCCCAGTTGTCAGTGAAGTCTGAGCCTTACAGAGAACTTGAGAAAGAAGCTGCAGATCTCATAAACTGCTTGCAGGAAAAATTAGAGAGACGAAGGAGAGTACTGCAGACTGGGCTCGCTTCAAGTGTCAGGTCAAAAGTGAAGCTTACCACTATGGAACTTAAGGTAAGTGCATTACATCAGCATCAGTTAATGAGTTTAATATTATTCTTTGTGTACTGTAGTTTGTTAATTTTAACCCAAATATTGGTTGCAGATGTCCATTCAACAAGCTGCCCTTCTCCTGGAAAAATTCTATCCATCACATGTTCTTCGTAATCTTCCTTTGCTTGAAGAAGACTTTTGGGAAAATAAGGGACTTGTTCCACATGACTGGGCTGGACTTGCAGGCCTCATGTTCGCTGATATTTTTAGTCTAGACTTCCTCACTCCACTAGATGAGGGGGATACCAAATTTAGACTGGAGGTAGTCAGAAAATGCCTTATATGATTGGTCAAATGTTATGACTCTGATCCATTACCTACTGCCTATATTCAAATCTCTATCTTTTTTCTATATTTTACAGCCTCATCCCCAAGTGGACCTTTCTAGATATACAGATATGCTACAATCAACTGAACTTCTTACCAGCAGACCTGATTTATTAGGGCCTGTATATTCACCACGAGCTAACCTTCAAATTCAATCTCCATTTCTGGATGTTTCTGTCTTCAACCCAAGGCGTGTAATGGGTGCTAAGCATGACAGAAGAACGTATGTAAAGTGATAATTAATATTGTTTTCTCTTAAGATATTTCTAAGCCGAGAATCTCACAAATTGTTTGAAAATTTCAGGGAGGGTAGTGGTGTTATGGGGAGCCGTGTTAGAATGCGGAAGATGGCTGAGAGTCCAGCCCAATCTTGTGCAATAACTGCACCAAGTACAGTGACAATCACTGAAGCTCACAGCGAGCATAAAAACTCTTCTCTTGGGGTTTGGCGACCTTGGAAGCGGCAGTGTATTCCATATAGTGCTGAAAAACTATTAATCCCCTTGCCAATCCCTCACCCTGCTCATATTGCTATTACAATTCATAATCGTGATACTGAAGATCCAATACCCCTTGACTCAGATCTGTGCCAAGAGATATTGCGTGCAGTAGAGGATGCTTATGGCATGAAGTGCTTGGCAGCAGACCTCGAAGGCCACAATGTTGTGTCAAGGTGAACAATAGAGAAATTTGTTCAATTTTTTTTTTCATTTTTGCTTGTTTACTTTTAGTTTAATTGTTATTTCTTGTTTTGTAGATATCGAGGGGGTCCAGGTGACAGCAGCTTTGATAGTGCTGCATCTCGCAGCTCACTTTCATCAGATTGTTCACGACCAGCAGTGGGGGATGGTCTTAGTGATGAACGCAGCAGTACAAGCATCATAACTTTTAGAAGGGACACACTCATTGCTCCCTCACAAGAAAATGAACAGAGATCTGAAAGGAGGGAAACTGATCATGAAAGCTCAACATCAGGGGGGAACCGTGTTGGAGAAGGGTCAGACAATTTTAACTGGAGGCCAACTGACTGGGCTGGCGTTATGAGAAGAAAAAGGAAGGACTCTGGATCAGTGAGAGTAGACCTTGCATCTCCTGAGGATGTAACTCTGGATGCAGATGGAACCTGTGTTGTATTTAGTTCTTATGGAACTACTGTCTGATGACAGAAATGGTTTAACTTAATGAAACCATCAGTTCTCCATTCCTAATTTTTGTATCCAACAAGGGGAATTGCATATGAGTGCATACCTCCTCATTTTATGTATTTATTACATATAGAGTAGAAAGCATATCACCGTCCATTCAACACCAAAACTTGCTCCAGCTCAGTTATGCATTACCTCACTGTATCTACCTTTTACTTCCGTTTTTATCTCAAGACTCACTAAGCCTGAGGTTTCAGGCACCTGCAGCCTGCAGTCATTAACTTATTTGATGAGGAATTTACCCTTATCAAAGATAAGACAAGATACAATTATTATTACTGAGTAATGGTATTATAAATTTTTATGTTGGTAGCCGCTACATATAAAAATTCCTTTTAGAACAACTTCAAGAGACCTCAGCAATTTTTATGTGGAAACAATCAACAGGGTCTTAAAAATTCTACCATAACCGAATGAGAAATTCAAAGGTACCGAAAAATGCTCAAAAATTCTATTCTGAAAAATGTATTTTATTGATCCAAATAACATCTACTTATACAGTCATAAGTTGAAAAGATTAATGTAGTGGGCACATACTACAGATGTCCTTTTTTGTGTCAGCTAATAGCTAAGGTTACAAAAATTAGTAGCTATTAGGGGATGTAATTCCCTCATCAGAGAAATTGAGTTAGGTTTTGTATTCTATATTTACTTGTACAAAAACACTACACAAGCTATGGGACTTAAAATTACTTGCTTTTTGCACTGCCACACATATGAAGAACTAATGCAAATTCCTATCTTTTAGAAATATAGTTATCAACTATGGTTTGCACTCTGTATAGTAAAAGTTCACTTTTAAAAACAAACTGAAAAGGAATAAATTGTACAGATCATCTTCTTATTAGATCTATGTCGAAGTGTTATGTCTGAATGATCTCTTTGCCAACAATTCTTTTATAATTTTTTGTTGTTATTGTAAGGAAGAAATTTCTTCTATTTGCTTTCCCCATAAGGTCAATCAAGTTCCTTGGTGTGTAATGTTGCAGTGTAGTCAGAAGTCCTATGCAAGTTGTAGAGTATCTCAGTCTGCCTGCATTGGATCTCCTAGACATACATGTGGACTATTTCTATTTTGGCTTTTATTGAATAGACTGTTTTCATTTTACCAGTTGATTTAACTGTGATCTCTTTTAATTTGTATTGTCGGCTGGAAAAAAATTGATCATCCACACTCATACATATTTTTTGTTTCTACATTTACCTAGCTTTTTCATGTTGGCAATATATTTTCCTTCTCTAAATCAAAACAGTTTAGTGGTGCCTTAGACATGCTTTCCTTTCTTGGCTTGCTTAGAGCACAAAAGTATATTGCTCACTTTTATGTACTAATCAGCTCTTTTTACTCACAGCTTGACTGTAAACTTTTTAGATGTGCATGATCTGATATCTTGTGATGTACTTTTGTTAGCTATGAGCATTTACAATTTTGTAAATTTTTTCTGATGAGGTTGCAACCACTGTTGAGACTGGTGTGCACTTGTAAAGTTTGCTGTAGCTTCTTCGAAAGAAATCTTGTATTATGAGCTTGTATAAATCATAATTCTGGAAAAGACTTTGATATCATACTTTTATGGAAAGTAATGTCAAACTCCAAACATATTCATGGAAAGAGGCTTAATTTTTATGCAAGAACTTTAGGCTCAAGCACCCCTTTTGCTTAAATAGTGGTTATCACCTCATGCATTGTAACAATGACTGCCAATAACATTTTATACCATTATTGTATCATTATATTAATGATTGTGATTAATACTGTTTACTGTATATTAGAGCATTTATATGACAAACTGAAATAAGTTCACTGTCCATACTTAATGTGACTAATTTAATGAAAGACAAAATGTTATTTGTGATAGATATGTATATAATTAGAATTTTATATTTGAAAGGTTTTGTGAGAACGGTTTCTGTGTTATGGCGATTTTGGGTATTCTCTTTTGTACTGGACTTCCCTATGTTTTTTTAAGTTTTTTTAATGCATATTTTTGAATTCTTGCTGTATTTTTAAAGCAAGAAGGCTGAAAGTTTTTCTTTTATACATATACATTATCAGAAACTGTATATACCAGTTTGGAGTTCACTTCACCTTCTCATTGATTGTCTATGAATGAAACAGCAGAGTCATTCTTTAGTCCGTAACATTCAGAACCTTTCTGCACCTTGAAAACTTCATCCTTGTACAGCCATGGTAGCCATGAGGGTAAGTGGTGCTCCTTTTCTAGTCACAACCACTCTTTTAGTTTCAGAACATGTCGTAAATAATTTTTCATGAATGCTCGTTAATGAACATCAATTGAATTGATGAGTTGTTATGAGTATGTATAAATGAAATGGGTTATACCATGAAATAAAATTCTATTCATACATTAAAATTGTTTTCTATTGCCTTTTGGGGAGCCCCCCAATTATCAAGCATCACATGCAAGACCTACAACATCTACAACATATTACACATTATGTTCCCCGAGGACTTATGATGAAAAATTTCTGAAGGGTTGAACAATAGACCCTATTCTGTCTCGGCTGCGGGAGAAGAAAACGGGAATCCCGACCGGAACCAGTACCTTTATCCTGCCATTTCTTCGCAAGAAAACTTGAAAACCCGACATACAAAAATTATCACAAGCATTGTGGATTGTGCTTCTACCTTCCAAAGCCATTTAAACGTTAAAATAGCGTTATTTATCGGAACTGGTTCCGGTCGGGATTCCTGTCTTCTTCACTTTTAGCCGAGAACGAATAGGGTCTATTGCCAAAAACGTTCCGTTGATTTGTTTTGACATTTCAATCGGAATGTAAATAAACAAGACCGACAAGCAGACGACGTGGTTATTGTAGTAAGATAGGACGTCTGAAAAAAAAGAAGACAGCAGATACATCGATAAGGTACTTGCCTTCGGAGACACCAGATTAATTCAAGATCGCAACAGCACTGTAGCACACAAAGATATGCAATATTCAACAAAACTACAAAATAGGATACGCCCGTCCTCAGGACAGCGTTCGGATGTCGGCAGCGGCAGCGTGAGACCGGAAGGCGAGGATGAATCATGCACCAGTCAAGAGCATCCTCCGCAAAGGGTACGTCGACATTCTGTTCCTATTGAATGGAAGAAGCAAATGTGGGTGTTGCGTAAAGTAGGGCGGATCTCAAAGAAAATATTTATTCAGTCAAACCGCATTTAAACCGAAAGAATACTTCACTTAACAGCAACCAAAACACTAATGACCTTGGCTGGCTTCGCCACTTTCGCAGTCACGTGACAGTTGCAGCCAATAGGAACACACGCGTTCTACAGCGTACCCTGCGCGGAAGAAGTGCGCAAATGTTCAGTAACTTTACAAAATGCCGTCGGAGGCGAAACCTTTGTTGACAGCTCAGACAGAAAAGCCTAATCATTATTCGTAAGTGGTTCAAAAGGCTCATTTTGAAGTCGCGGAGTGTGTGTTTTGTGTTAGAGTTTCTTTTTGAGAGCTCGGAGTAACGAAAACGGTCCACTTTTCAGGTATTTGAAGGAATTTCGCGTCGAGCAATGCCCCCTCTTTCTGCAGCATAAATGTACACAACACAGACCGTATACGTGTTTTCACTGGCATTTTATGAACCAGAGGCGTCGCCGGCCTGTTAGGAAGAGAGATGGTGCATTTAATTACAGTGCAGACAATTACTGTACGAAGTTTGACGAAACTACAGGATTGTGTCCAGAAGGGGACGAGTAAGTGGAACTTTTGTTTTTGTCTAGCTTTGTCTCGACCCGCTTTAATCCTTATCATACTGCTGTGTTTCAATTTGTATCTCAATCTATGTTCCTCCTTCTTGGCGTTATATTTTGGAGAATATGGGTTTAATAATTCTAATATTCCAATTAGCATCGCTTGACTGATAGCCTAGAACCTAACCTCATCTTGTCACTTTCTGTCCTTCTTAGTGTAAATGAGAAATCTTAGGATTGTTTTCATTTCTTAAACTTCCAAATTTGGCCATATTTTTTCCGCTTGGCTTATTTTGAATTCTCTTTCTTGTTTTCCATTTTCAGCTGCCCATATCTTCATCGCACTGCAGGCGACACAGAACGAAGATATCACCTGAGATATTACAAAACTTGTATGTGTGTGCATGACACAGATTCTCGTGGCTTATGTGTGAAGAATGGTCCCCACTGTGCTTTTGCTCATGGAACTCATGATATAAGACCACCTGTTTATGATATCAAAGAAATTCAGGTGAGACTGTGGGATGATCGGGGCTTCGGAATTCTTGCTGTCAGATAAATGGAATTCTTTTCTTTCAATTCTGATGTAGTTTTTAAGTACCTTGTGAGAAGGTTAGCTAGTTAAATGTGCCATACCATTATTTTATCAACTATTTTTTTTAACCCATTTTCCCCCCTTTTCTCTAATTAATGGATATAGGCGGCAGAGAATCCTGATGGAGATCCTAATTCAACATCAAATGGGCCAAATGTTTTGGACAAGGAAAGAAATCTAATGAATGAAGATCCTAAGTGGCAAGGTATAATTAGCGTTTCAACCCTAAAATGACAATACCGGGTATGGTTTGTCTTTAAATAAAAATATCCTCTTAATTTACCCATCTTCTTAAATTTTACATTCCAGATACCAATTATGTGCTTGCTAATTATAAAACTGAGCAATGCAAGCGTCCACCAAGATTATGTCGTCAAGGCTATGCATGTCCTCAATTTCACAATTCCAGAGATAAAAGGAGAAGCCCACGAAAATTTAAATACAGGTGTGCTATCTGAATGGTTTGGTAGACCATGTTCCGTAGTTGAATTTATCATTCAGTTGATACATGTTCTCTTCTTGGCCCAGGTCAACACCTTGCCCTAGTGTAAAACATGGGGATGAATGGGGAGAACCATCTAATTGTGAGAGTGGTGATGCTTGTCAGTATTGCCACACTAGAACAGAGCAGCAGTTTCATCCTGAGATTTACAAGTCAACAAAATGCAATGATGTTCAACAGGCTGGCTATTGTCCTCGTGGAGTATTTTGTGCTTTTGCACATGTCGATCGTATGTATTGTTTGCTACTGAGCATGCTTCAGCTGGTTTTGGCTTCAGAGAATGCTCATTTCCTTACCTCATGCCCTTGTGTCTATGGAATTTCCAAGATAGTCAATATCTTCAATAAATCAGTGGGCCCTTTAAGAAATAGTGAGCGAAGGGAGCGGATGTAAAGCCTACAGTTAAATTGAGGAAGGCTTTATTCTTCCCTTATCTTAAAGTTTTAAGTCAATTTGCATCAAATGCACGTATAATTAATGTAATAGTGGCACTGCTTAGAAGTACCTCACTATTTCAGTTTAACTTGCTGGAATTACCAGGTGTACCCTAGTTGGAATATATGTAAATGTTAGTTGTTTCCATCCCCGTTAAGAGAATTTATAAATGAGTCCAGGGGACACACATTCCCCAACTCCCAATGTTCCTGCTTATTCTTGCTATGTAGTAGCTGCTGTAATCAACAGGTCCTTAACTGGGTTATTTCTTGCAGAAGAAATGAGCATTGCTCGCGATATTGTCGCACCCCACGATTCAGGAACAAATCTTGCCGAGATACTATCATCAGCGTTGCCTGCTGTAGAGAATAACAAACAAAACAATAACAAGCAAGAGAAAGGAAGTGATTCATCTGCTGGCAGTGGTGAAGTGTCGGAGTCTGCATCTACAAGCAGCCTGTGCTCCAACAGCTCCCACAGTAAAGCTCCTGGGGCTCAGCTTGCTCACAATCGAATTGAAAATAATCACTTATACAATCAGCAGAGCAATGGGCCTGATATTCTTAATGGGGTAAAGTCTCTGAAATATTACTTCCAGATTATATCTTGACACTCAGGTCAAAGACATTTTAATTCAATTTTATTTAATCTCTATTTCCAGGGCTTGGTGCGAAATTCTTTGATGTCTCTTGACAATGATAGTGTGATGGAATCGGACAAAAATCAGCGCAAACAAAATTTATATATGAATTTTAATCAAAATTCCAACTCCCTAGTTAACTCACTAGGCCTTGCTATGTCACCCATGACAAATTCATATTATTCTGCCAATGATACCATAGAAAGTGTTGTGGGTGAGTAAAATTTCGGAAGAAAATTTTAAAAATTCCTCTAGCTCTAGCTTTATAATACAATTTTCCCTTATTTGCTTTATTATTCTTCTTATGATTTGTTTTTATTTTCGTGAGAGACAAAGAAATAAAGAGTTAGTTTCTATCATTTCAGGGAATGCACTAGATGATTTGAATTTAGATGATGCTCTCAATCTAGCTGCCTCTATGGATCGTGACTTTGAGACTGAATCACCAACCATTAGCAATTCAATCTCAGCCGGTTTAGCAAGCTCGGGTGAGTAAATTCATTAATTCTGAAGTTATAAAAACTCACAGTACAAAATATTTAGTAAAGCTAAATCTATTTAAGCATTTTAACTATCAATGTACATGATCATGTACTGTGATCCAGTATTAAAGTCAAATTATGTGGGCAAATTAACAGGTTTTCTTTTGTATCTTCTGCAATATAACTATCCATGGTCAAGTAGGTAACATTCTATACTATGGAATGTTAATAAAAGTTTGGGCTGAAGTATTAATGGAAGGTGAAACAGTTTTGCTTTACCTCTTCTGCTTTGTTTTCTGTTGAAACACCCTCTTCCTCTCCTTTCCATTAAGTAAAACACATTTCCAGGCTGATGTTTGCATTGACTTTATTGTTATCTATCAGTGTTTTAAAACGTTTTTCAAGTACTAAATATATAATTTTTTTGAGTTCTGCTTCAGCTAAATATGCTAGCATGAAGGTCATTACCTGCTCAATCTGCCTACTACTATTGTACAATCCCTATATTTTAGAAAAACAATAACGTGCCCTATAAGCTAAATTATTCTAGCATTTAAACTGGAGAATACATCCACCTAGTTAAAGATCCTTTTTACTGTTACAAATTTCCAGGGATATTGAGTGGCTCTGCACCTGTGAATATTCCAGGTAGCACCTTGAATGATCGTGCCAATTGCTTGGGGAACTTCTCCCCCTCTACATCGTCTCCTCTTCACCATCTTGGACAAGGTTTCTTGTCTGCTTCTCGATTTTCTCATCAGGATTCACTAGATTCTGTAAGTAAATATCCTATCTGGAGCTTGGTCATACCTCAAACACTTCCTAAATGTGACCAGTGTTAAGTACTGAATGCAATATCTGTAAACATGAGTTAAACTCAAACTTGCATACTTTTTTTCAGAACCCAGCATTTTTGAATCACCATCAACAACACCCTCTTCAGATGAGCAGCAACCAATCCAAAATGGGCAGCAATCATTTTCCTATTGGAAGCGGCAGTGGAAATGTAGGAAATATGGGAGGATTAGGCTATGAATTCAACAATCTTTCCCCCGGAGGGAGACCACATGCCAATCATATTATGAACAACTTTCCTATCAGTCCATCGATAGCAAACAATTCAGTAAGTTATGATAGTTATTATTACTTATGTGTATCATCTCTTTATTTTGCCTTTAAACAAAAACCTCACTGTCTATTTCAGTTTAACAAATTAAGAGAAGAGATGACAACAAGTAGATCTAAAATGACCAATTGGGATGATGGCATAGTTCAAGCAAGAAAAGCTTGTGAAGCTTGGCAAAGAGAAGCAGAAGAGGCCAACACTAAAGCAAATATAGCTGAAAGACAAAGAGATGAGGTAATTATGTCTTTGAACCCTAATGCCTTAATTTTGCATGAAATAACCATAATCATTACTCTTTAATTCATGTGTGTTATCTTTTCGGGTTTTACTTGTAGGCCTTATCACAAGTTAAAATTTTGCAAGGGGAATTAGAATTGCGCCAAGGTGGGCCTTTTGTCCATGCGTTACGTAGAGTTTCAGAATTGCGTACTCTCTCTTTGCCAACATTAAAAAATCTGCAAGCACAGTTAAAAACTGATCTGGAAGAGATTGAAAAGGTAATTATTTCTCAAGCAAGATTTGGGAAAGGAGATGTTTATTCAAAGGAAAATTGTGACCTTTATGCTCATTTCCTTTGACATTCAGGTTCTTTATCAACAAACTGCATCCAAGTGCATGGTGTGTGAAGAACAAGAGCGTAGTGTAACTTTGAGCCCTTGTAATCATCTTGCGTTATGTGCTATGTGTGCTCCAAAGCAAAAAGAATGTCCTTATTGCCAGATACCTATAGCACATACTACTCATTCTACGCCCACTACCACTGTAGCTATGTAGACATAGGTAATGCCATCACAAGACTTTAAATCATAAGCCCCATCATCAGATCTAGCTATTATATATCTCTTGTCTTTGGTAGCTGTTTCTTTATAAATGGACACATTATTCATTGGTCACATTTGGGAATGGGTTTGATTGTCTTAGGGCTAAGTTTTGTATGAAGCTCGTAAGTATGGCAATATATTTCTCTGAGGTGATTGGCTTAGCAGACTATGATTTTAACCGACTATATCTTTATGAAAGATTTTTAAAGTTCTTTTAGCTATTTGATTTCCCCCTCTCACAGAGAAGTAAAATAAATGCTTTTGGGAATGTGTGTTTCAAGCTTAAAACCTGCATTAGTAATCCCACTTAAGAATGTTTGTGGCTCTTTTAGCAGTGATGCCCAATTTGAGGGAATTGTATTGTAGCTAATCCTCTAGGTGTTAATTCCCTTACATTAGGCTTGGGGAGATTATGTGCTTAAACTGTAATCAGGAGCCCAAGGAACATATGTGTAAGCATATGAGCTTCTGGCAGTTTTTTTAAAATTGTCAAGATGATGACAAAGTCATTTTATCAATGGACTATATTTTGTGTAATCGATGTTCTGTTGTAACTTGTTTAAGCACATAAGGTGAGTCCATGATTCAGGGCTTCAAACTTATTTTTCAACATTGTTAAAGGAACCATTGCACATTCTTGCTAAGAATTTCCTGTAGCTATTAGGAAGCATCTTGCCCATGATTCTTGTTAAGGACATGTCTACTTAAAGGGAGTCCTCCCCAAGGCAATTTTAAAGCTTGAAGCAGCTTTTTATTCTTACGTGGGCAAGTCTTTCTAGATTTTCATCATTATTAATATTGTTTAAAGCTGCATAAAACTTCCTTATTATCTAGAGGTTCCCTGTTAAAAATGTGTTGATTTAAATCACTACTTTTGTTCTCATGCACACAAAAACCATGCGAGTTACTGTAGGACAGCCTGTGCTTTTGAGGTTGTAGGATTCATACTTGCAAAGGTCAATATTTTAAACAAATTTCTAGATGGCTTTAATTTTATTTATTTTCACACGAAGTGGGCCAATCAAATCATCCTTATATAGTTTACAGTTCACATCAAAATTGATGCAAGCTGCAAACCAAATCAATTGAACTAGTCTGGTTGCAAATGAAATTTATTACTTGGTGAGAAGTTGCTTGTACATCAATATGAATTTTAAGAGACTTGAATTTTCAGATTTTGTTGATGAATTTATTTTTCAGATTGTTTTCCTTAATCCTTCCTTAAAGTTTAGTTTGTTGTGTTGTTGTTATGTTTGTTTTTAATTGGTCTTTTCCATGAAAGCACAATCTTACTGAAATTTCAATGAATTACTTTCAGTTAATTATGAAATCAATTTTGTCTGAATTTTTGGTTTAGGGATGCATTTTGTCCCTGCCATTTTGAACAGTTGAGCATGTTATCACCCTGTATACTTTGATTTGAAAGTGAGGCTAATATTATTATCTTTTTGAATGCTTGTTTCTCAGAGCAAGAGGTCTAAGGTCCGTTTTAGCACAGATGTTCAGTTGTAAATCTAGATGTCTTTGTAGTGTGCTGAGCACTTTTAATCCAAAGAAGCTTATTATTTAGTTTCTGGTTGACTTTGGTTTTTACCAACATTGCCCCTTTGTTTATGCTCTTTCAAATTTACTTCTTAACACATTTCTCAGTCAATAGCAATTTAGCTATCTTGACCTTTAGGGTAGTTTATCTTAATTTACTTTCGTAACTGCAAGAATCTGTAGAAAACACCACACTAGAATTACTTGATCTGGTAGTGCAGATGTTTATTTTTATTGAATCTGATTATGGCATAGATCAAAGTATTATTAAAGAGAAACCTTTTGCTAAGTGGAAATCATTGTTTTAGACGTGTATTAATTAATGTATGGCTACAGATGAGTCTTACTTTCTCAAGCAATATCATAGGATTAATATTTATATTTGGACAGTGTCAGTATGTTGTAAAATTATTGCAGTGTGACAAGTGTTTCGTAGTACGTAAAATGTATGCTTTTACTCAGTTTACATGCCACCTATGAAAGGAACTGAAGCTCGTTTCTTACTTAAACTATTCTGGAAAGTTGATAGCTTATATTGATACTGTTATGATACTGTTGCCATGTTTTAAGACAAAGAAGCTTTTTGTATTTTGGAATTTTAATGCTATAGATGTGTGGCAAAGACTCCCTGAGCAAAATACTGTAATACAATAAATTATTGTATTTATTGAGGGCAATGGATCAGAAAGACTGTTTATGACGTAAGTTTCAGAAGTACTTGATTTGACTTAGCTGGCAATAATTTTCATGTGATTGTTCGTCATTGTCACATTCATCTTATCTGAAACATGGGCATAAAAGTACTGATTGGATCCTATCACATGAATTTAACAGAAATCAATCTTTTTCAAATTTTGTTGCATTTTAAGAAACAGCTCACACCATTGCAGTTACTTCAGTTTTCTGTAACTGCTTTGAGGTGAGTCAAAACAGTTTTGTTTTGCCCCTCTTTTGATAGGCATTTCTTTTCTGTGAGAGCTGCGGACCTCTTTTTATATTGTCAGCATGTCTTGACCTTGTAAGACTCAAATGCCAATGTGACACACTGCTATGTTCAGGAAATTTAGTCTTTAGATAGCCTTGATAATTCTATATTTACTTCATTCAATTGTCATCAGTAAGATTGAACTTTTTGTCAATGTTTCTCCATTGAATTTAGCTCAAACATCAGTTAGGGAGCACTAATTATGTAATAATTTCATGGTTTTACCACCCAACTTTATTTATGATAACTCTGTCCTTTCATACCATGCTATTACTAGAATTCTCTTTTTAATTTCTACTCTGTTATTAGTTTAAAGGAATGCTATTTTCCTTGTTATACGTATGCACATATGAACTTGCCATGTTGATGTTGATTTTCGTTATGAAATGTTGCTTTTCTTACATGCTGTAATATCAATATCCTCCCAGAATTGTGACCCACATCCACCCTGATGAAAGTTAATTCATTTTAAATATGTTGCTGTGCCCATATTTTCACTGCCACTTGCTTTTACCCATGTTTTCAATTGGTATTAGTTTTTTAAACAATAATTGTATGCTAAAAAAATAAGATGCTTGTTATTATCTTCAGTTGTTCTTTCTTTTTGATGAATGGAGATATAACATCTTTAATTTTGGCAATTTTTATCGCAATCAACACATTTTTTCATCAATTTTATATAACTTGTGAAATATGTCAGCCTACTAGTATTCTGGATTGTTTGAGATCATAACGTTACTGAATGTTTGTGGCACTGAAAATCCTGGTGAATAAGATATGATGCTGTAAAACTTGAATGAACTACTGTTATGCTGTTTTTAAACTCGTAAATTCATCATAAAAAATAGTAATATATTCATTTTGCCGACGATTCATCAGGGCTTTTAGTTGTACAGTAACTGCTTTGTGACCTGTAAGTTCCTTCATGGAATTATTTTGTTCTGTCAAAGGCTCTTGATGAAAGTTTCACTCCTGCTGTTTCTGTCCCCTTTTACCATTTACTTTGTGTTCTATTTTGTATTCATTGCAATCCTGAATTATTTTTTTCTATCTGTAACCTTGCGAAAAAGCAGGTTGAATCCTACTTGTTTTTGTTGGTACAATATCACTGCAGATCCATAAAAGACAGGCTTTCCATATTTGTAGCTTTGCTCTAAAAGCTCCATCCTCGCTTTGCTCTGTCATTCTGTTATTGAGTTAGTAGAGCCTTTTTCCTAATCTGGAAAAAGTTGTGTAGGGGTGTGCAAACTTTCTCAGTTTCCTTGACAAATAATACAGTTGCTTCCATAGTCTTTCCTTTTGTGTGCCCGTGCCCAAGATTTTTTTCTTTTACCTGTGATGAAGGCATTTGCTGTTGTTTTTTTTAGTTAGCTTTTTGTTCAAAACACTAGCTTCACTGAACCTGTGCTTGTCTTTACCTATCTCGTGTGACTGATTGCCAAATCTTAGCATTTTTGTTCTCTCATTTGCTGTGATTGCTGTCAATGTGCTAATTCTGTGGCTAATGTAATGCTGGTCACTTGTATTAATTCGTGGAAGGGTTCAATTTCAGTGTGACCGGAACTGTACCATCAAATACCAAAGTTAATTATCTTTTCTACGAAAATATGCCCATTGAAGTAATTATAGCTTAAGGCTTGCTTGACGTGACTTATAAGATGGCGAGTGTACAGTTATCACAATTATAAACAGGGACTAAATTTTTAGCTCATGTACATATGTCCTCTCCGACAGTTAAGGTGCAGTCATGCATTTGTAAACTGCTTTTATTCAGCAAATCTTTTTTGATTATTTTGAATAGTTTCATAGTTTTTACCTCCCTTCGTGTAACCCATTTGAATGATTAAGTGATCAGACATTTCAATTCAAACCTCTCAGTTCCTTGTGAAAGTTTTTTAAAAGCCAATTTTTTTTTAGTTTATTTTCTTTATAATTTGGTGATCTTGGATTTTGCACATCTCTACCTTCTCAAGTCTCTACATAGGCTTCTAATTTCTGGGCTATTCTCATTCATTGTCTCACTTCTAGTGATTTTAAAATTTCAATTTAGCTTTAAACTTTGAATGGAAGTAACTAACCAACTGTAAGTGTGGTGTTTACTTGGAAAAATGGCTAGGCCTATATACTTTTAGCTTTGAGAGTGTCCTTGTTCTAATTTTACAATGGTATTTAGGCAGTTAATGAATTGCTGATTCTGCAAGCTTT
Source organism: Frankliniella occidentalis (assembly GCF_000697945.3). Taxonomy (NCBI): domain Eukaryota; kingdom Metazoa; phylum Arthropoda; class Insecta; order Thysanoptera; family Thripidae; genus Frankliniella; species Frankliniella occidentalis. The sequence goes on along the minus strand of NW_026267146.1, from coordinate 2,116,781 downwards.
GCTCTTGGACATATTATTATTTTAACTTCTCTGAGCCAAGACTGCTGCCTTGATCCACTTCTAATGAGAAAAATCTTTCCTAGATCTGACCATTGTGTCATTTTGTATGAAATTTCTGTTCAACAGATTTGTATTATGTTTTATTGATCATTATTTGTTTGATTTGCTATCTTTTTTTTTTATTTTGAGGAACAAAGGAAATAATTTAAATTTAGTGGCTGTGGTCCTGCTATATAACTACATTCCTGAGCTGAAACTTCTATTTATGAACTTAAACATACATAAAATATTTAAAATCAGAGCAGGAACATGGTGCCATTTGATTTTCAGAATTTATCTTTTGTGTGTGTGTGCAAATCAATGAATTTCATAAATCTCATTTCATATTAGTGGCACTTTTTGAGCAGTCACTTGTATTTCCAGTAGCGGAGCTTTGGCAAAAATGCATGTACTTGCAAGTAACATGACTTTCCTGCAAGGGGGAACAGAAAATGATATTGCTTGTGATTCTCTATATGATTTACAGCCTCTTACTATTCAAGAGTTCCATGAGTTGTCTTTGATAAGGCCGTAGGTTGATGTAATCTATTTTTCCATATGTGTGACATTTTCAAATGTAATGATGAAACGCGACAAAGCCTTGTTATTAGGAACAAATTCCATAATTTATAATTATTGCTTTGAAAATTTTCTGTGTTTTCTTTGCTTTGCACAAGCAGGAATGAAGAGAATATCTTTAACATTAAATGTATGATTATATATTTTTAATTTAGTTGTACCTTTGTTTGGATTAAACCCGAACAGACTTGACAGCAGATTCTGCTTTGTTTTTTATTTCACATCTTTTGCCCTTCATATCCCACACTAATCGGTTACAATTTTTGAATGAATAATTTACCTCTAAATAATTTCTCAAGTTTTCTTTTCATTATGTATAGCATAAAAAGTGTCAAACCACAAAGGCTTACACCTCTACTTTATTAAAGAGCAAGCTATTAGTCACACAATTGAAGCAAAACATTCATTGTGAATTATTAATTTTCTCAGAAGCAGGTTGACACGTTCCTTGCGGCTTATTTTAGGTGCGTATGATTCAACAAACATGAGAGCGTGACCACATAGTGGTCAAGCCGCAAGGAACGTGTTTGCCCATGTCCGTACTTTCACTGTTTTCCCACGGCAATTTTGGTAAACAATTCCACCCCCTTCCAACATAAAAGAGAAAGAAAATACTGCAATTGTCCTTTAGACAACCACACCTAAGCTAATCTATCACATCCCGATTCACAGTACGAAATCTATGCATAAGGCAACATCGTCAATATAGACTTCGTCGTCAAAATCCTGCTCGTTAAGCTTAGTCGAGACCGGGTCATCGCGCTGCGCGAACTTTTAGCCGCATGCGTCGCATCAGTCGCGTTGGTCGCGTCTCCATCAGCGCTGAGTATTTGTCGCCAGAATGGTACGTCTGCCCATCCGAATCCGAGTAGTATACCATTCTTCCGTCATCAGACTCAACCGCAGGGTCTTACTTAAGTGTCCACCCACAGTCGCCCTCCTATCGCCCATGGCCCGCCGCGCCGCTGCGCGAGAGCGAGAGAGCGGCAAGGGGCGGATCCAGGCAACCAAGGTTTAGGTCCGATGGGGGAAAAGGGGGGGGGGTACCTAATGTGCCTGGATCCCGTTTCTCAGGGGGAAGGCGTGTGTTATGCCTACTCGGAAAATGGAAAACCTTTCATACATTTTGACATGCCACGAAGTGCTGACCACCGAATGGAATTCCCACAAGAATTTAAACTTTCCTTGGACAATGAGACTGTTGGAAACCCCTCAAATAATGTTAACATGTCTATATTTTAAATGGTAAAGCTCAACCATCCCCAATGCCTCCAAGTTTATATGGGTATATCCGTGAACGTGTAACAAAGGGGCAGGGAAATAAATTGGCCATCCAATATTTCCGAAGCCATAGCGCGTAACTATATCAATTTAGAAGGTCCACCCTACATCTTTTCTCACGAATTTATAAAAATTCAGAGAGAGAGAGTTGGATCAGCTGATGTATTCCGAAAGGAGGAACTCCAAATGCTAGAATCGACCAATGGGAGCGAGTCTTATTTCAACCAATGACGACACGACCAGGACTCCCTCTGACCAATGAGGAGGCGGCTTATTTTGACCAATCAGGGGAGGGCTGCCTGGAAGTGACGCTGTGCAGCTTGGATCTTGGAGAAACAGGCAAACGTCGGTACGCTCCGTGTTCAATTGCATTTCATCGTTCAAGCGAGTTTCAGGTAGGAAACGGTGTTATTAGTGTGCTCTATGAGCCCCGTTCTATACTTTAAGTGATAAAATTGACGGATGAGTGCAAGATTAACTTATAAAGTCGAAGTTATCTCGTGCGCCTCATGGTGTAGCCCGTGCTATTCATCATCTGTGTCTACAAGGGTCATTCGACCCTGATATTTTGTTTTGAATGTCGGTGTTCTAGTAGAAACTAACGAACCTGATCAGTTATTGAACGGTATTTTCCTTTGTTCTCCAATGTCTAGTTTACTTTCACCGCCGGTTTCGTGATTCCTTTAGTTTGACATCTCCCATTCAGTCTGTTGTTGTTTCACGGAGGGGGGAGTGGAGGTTGTCATAACATTGCGGCTCATATCAAGTTTTCAGCTAGTGGTGCAATAAACTATGCCGGTGGAATGGGATTATTCTTTGGGAATGAACATGAACGTTATTTCTGATACATCCGTTTGCAACACTATTACGTTTCGGTTACCTTACTCCCGCCAAAAGAATCCGTTCACTACAATGATGATTCCGCCATCTTGGTTTTATACTAGTGCATTGTACATTGTACATCAGTGAACCGCTCCGCGAGTAGGAAATTTTTCTTTACATTTCCGAGCTAATCGATTTTCAAAGATCTTTTTGATTTTGTTCTAAATCGTGCACTCTAAACCTCAGTGTGGGTTGCCCAGCGTTTAAATCTGCCTTAACTCTTTTACAGGCTGAAACATGGCTCGTACCAAGCAGACTGCACGTAAATCTACGGGAGGAAAGGCCCCCCGAAAGCAGCTGGCCACCAAAGCTGCACGTAAAAGTGCCCCATCTACAGGAGGAGTGAAGAAGCCTCATCGTTACAGGTACAATTTAGCTGTTGATGTAATCTACTTTCTAAAAGCACTTGTCACGCTGTTCATGGCATGCTTCCCAATTTATGCCTCACTTCAAATGACTGCTGCACTTGTTCTCGTATGTGACTTACCTTAATGTTCTGTGTTTTAGGCCTGGTACTGTTGCCCTCCGAGAAATCAGGCGTTACCAGAAGTCTACTGAGTTGCTGATCCGCAAGTTGCCCTTCCAGCGACTTGTTCGTGAAATCGCTCAGGATTTCAAGACAGATCTGCGTTTCCAGAGTGCTGCCATTGGGGCTCTTCAGGTTTGTTTTTTTCTGGGCATTTTGCTGTGTAAACACTTCCATTCTTTTCTTAAATTCTGTTTTTCACACCATTGTAGGAAGCCAGTGAGGCCTACTTGGTTGGTCTCTTTGAAGATACTAACTTGTGCGCCATTCACGCCAAGCGTGTAACCATCATGCCGAAGGATATCCAGTTGGCCCGGCGAATCCGTGGAGAACGTGCTTAAGTTACAGGCAGCTTTTCTTTTTAAAATTTTTTGTTTTTATATCACTATGTGGGATGAATGTCGACAATGATGACGACTCCCGAGGACTTGTGTCTTCTTATAGTTCAATCGGACATCTACTTTCACTGCCAGGGAGTTTTGGAGATGATTGTCGAGGATATATGATGTTTGGTTTTTAAGACTGGATTCAATTCTTTATTCAGTGTGTGTGTTTGTAGTGTTCTAAGTGCTTTATATGCCCTTTGAAACTGAGGCCAATTGTTCCAAGCCCATTAACTTTTCAATTTTGACGCGTTAAATTCAATACCAGTAAATCAAATTCAATTCTAACAATGTTACAGGCCCAAATTTGAATCAAAATTTGTGTTGTATGCCATTACATACATGCACATGTCATTTGCTCTAGATTTCTGCACCTGATTCTTAACTTCCTGAAAGGCATGCATGATCTGTAGTTCTTTTAGTTGGCTTATCTCGGGTCTCAAAACATTTGCATTAATATACCTCAATATAAACATTTTGTAATTCTGTTCTACATTTTGTATAGAAATGTTAGTGGTGCATTGTGTTGCGCTCATGTAACACTTTTTATTTAATTAAACTTAGGTTACCTTATTCCAAATGTTCTTTTTTTAATTTACCTCTCCATAAGTGTCCCTCCCCCCTTCCCCTTTTTTGACAAGTTCCCCTAGATTCCATTGGTGGAGGCTCTCCTTAGTGACCCTGTCTGTCCATATTAAGTATCACATTCGAGTGGTGTCAGTATTATGTATGTATGTATGACTGGGGTTATGCTATAATAAAGGAGACTAGCCCAAAACTGAAATGTCATTGACCTTTTCTCCTGTTCTGTCCTGGTGACACAGGATTTTAACCAACAATTCATTCCACAAATAAGAGCACAAAGTATTTTGCATATAAAATAGTTTATTTACCGTGTAAACTTCGAATTACTTTTTCTTCTTCATAACTTTCATAAAAACTACCATATCTGAAAGTAAATATTAAAGTTTCAATTTTCATGAAAATTTACAAATTTTTAATAAGAAAATGGGTTATACTTACTAACAAATATAATGACCACCACAGCTATCATCACCCACATCCAGCACCTCCATGCCCGTTTTGTATGTTCTTCTAACCGTGCAGATTCCAATTTTAATCGTTCAAAATTTGCATCAGTTAAGGACCCAGACTGTTCCACAACCTATGATAAAGATCTTGAGTTAAGACAAGCACTTAGGCTACATCCAAAAGGACTCGATATTTCTGAGAGCACTATCACCTCTGTATCTCTCTTAATAATTGTGCTGGCAAGATGAGATTGTTCTTTGAGATTACGTGCAAGCGATAACATGTCCTCGGCTATCTTCTCTTGTACGGCATGGTGGTGGCGTAACAGAGCATCCAAATCTTCTCCAGATGAAGGTTTACTTGATTTACGTTGCCTTAGTGATTTGGATCCATCTGCAACAAGGTGGGGGTGGGAGGGGGTTTGTTAGAAATATCCTTTTCAGTAATACAAGGAGAAACCCTCAGGAGCCTAAAAAATGCTAGAACCTGATCCAGAAGACAGCAGTTCATCACGTAATTCTTCTGCATATTTAGATGTAGTCTTCTGATGAATTTCTTTTGTAATGACATCAGAGGAAGGAGGCTCAGGTTGCAATAATTGAGCTGCGACAACTTTTTCTTCGGGAGTTGACTGTGGAGGCAATGATACATTTGAAGCAGTGTGATACAAAATATAAGGATGTATCTTTAATGCTTACCAAGTTTTGAGTATGAATGAGACCTTTCAAAAAGTCAACTCTTCGTCCATATTCGCTTAGTGTTTCCTTTGCAGGTTTACTGAAATATATGAGTTTAATGAAAATTGATAGTATGACAAAAAACAAACACTAAATAGAACACAAACAAAAAGGCAACTTTCACAACAGAAATAAGTGTCATCATACCTGGGCATGCGTTGAAGATTCCGTAACATTTCATCCAGTGTCCCTATGTACTGCAAGCAGGCAAAGAAAATGAAAAAATAACATTAAAGTGTTAGAAAGAATGAAAGAGGTCGTCTATTCACGTCACATAATAATAGTAAAATATTAGTATGTGCTGACAAGGAACGTAGGGTTTGACAGCGCTGCTACAGAATATCGGTGACATGTACCTACCTTGTCGAGTCTCCAATCTGTCTGTATATCTTCTTTGGCCCTCAGTTCACACTGTACGAGAAGCCTTCGTAAATTTACTTCTAATCTGGACGGTGCCATTTCAGTGATAACTACAGCTCAAATATGATGTAAAAGTTAATGGTTTTGATCAATAAAATAAAGAGGATACTTTAACCTGAAAAAGTATGTTTGCGTGGTGTTGTGACGATGTTTTTGTTTATGTTATTGTTATTGTTTACCCTGTCTGCTATAAGTTCTACCAACCACAACTATTGCATTATATTTTGATCAGATTTTGAAAATAGTCTTGAACAATATACTCCTGTAATTTGACTTATAAATATTGTATTGAATTTAGTTTTTAAAGCATGATTTAATTTTTGAGTCAGAAAGTATACTTCTATTTTTATTAGTCAGCTTTTCAGTGTTGGTTGCCTTGGCATTCCGTAGCGTCTGCTACTAGTTTGGGTTTTGGCTTTGTCAGCAACGTTACTTTTCTCGTTTCTTAACTGGTGACAGAGTAATTCTTATCTTTTGCAAAACATTGAGAACCCGAAATTCATTTGACTTTCGACTTTTAACCACGGGATTGTTTTGATTTGATTCAAGGTAATGTTATGCTTGCCGTGAATCCGTTCTTAAAGGTTAAGTAGCTGTGGATATCTGCTCTGCACGGCTATAACTGCAGTATCTACCAAAGGTTATATTTGCCAACAATGTCATTTTTAATTTTAGGTTCCCTATAATGGTGTGTGTACCATGCTTTGTCATCCCAGCTCTTCTATTCATTTTCCGAATGGTGATCCAACCACTGGTGTATCGGATTTGGGGTCGACGAATGCAAGAACCAGCTCTTTCTTGTCCTATGCCGCTGAAGAAGAAAAATTTAAATACGGCTGATAATGATAGTAGTTGTCCTATGAATTCCACTAAAGAAATAGATGAAAGTGTTGGAGAAGAAAATAAAAAGCAAAACTGAATTTTTTTTAAATATTTTTTTTGGGCAGTGTCTTTATTAGATTTATAAGCCTGATTCTTTTAATCTCAAATATCTTGGATTTACAGTATAAAAAATTGTGTCTGTATTTTTGTTTATTATTATCATTATTTACAAATGCTCGTTTTGTTACCTTCCATCATTCCACAATATTTTTAATGATTCATTAATTGATACCGATATCTTTTGTCTGCATTGAATGTTTCTACTGCTATACCCATCGGAGTGAGCAGGAGTTGTATTCCAACCTTTGTGGAGTCTTCCCTCCTGCATATCCGTCCGCCTTGAACTGCGCGCGTGTGTGTGTGTGTGTGTGCCCAGTCAATGTGATTGATTCACCTTCATGTTGTTGTTTCTCAATTACTGTTAGTGTAAGTGGTGTTCATATTTTGGTAGGGGCAATAAATAAAGAAAAGCATTGACTGTCTTGTCGCTAGCACTACCCTCTACCTCCGCACGACAGCCTTGCGACTGCCCGGTCGGCGGCCGGTCGTGCCGAGTCCCGTTACAGCAAACACCGACCCCGCGGCCGGCTGCTCCCTGAGCTGCTCCGGCGACAGGCCCTTGTTCATGGTTGTGACGTACAAGGTGGACAGGTCGCGGCCCCCGAACACCACCGAGGTGACGCGTGACGCCGGGATGGGGACCTGCTGCAGGAGCCGCCCGGCCACCGGGTCCACCTTGATCACCTGTCGAAGCGAGGAGAGCGGCTGTTAACCGGCGGCTCTGACCAGTCTAAAACAGCACGTAGGCAATCACGACTCCTTTTACCTGACCGCCGTCGAAGCAGGCCACCCACAGGTTGCCGTCTGCGTCCATGGTCATTCCGTCTGGGTGACCGGTGATGTTGTTGGCTCTCAGGTCGAAGGCGGGACGGCCGTTGGCTGCCCACCGGGAAAACTCTCGTCAGCTCAGCTCACCAAGAGAGCGCCCGGCTGGATAGGCAACGGAGTGCGGCGAGCGCAGCCCTGCGCACGCGGTGCCTACCCACCAGGCGCTCCACGTCAACCTTCCACAAAATGCGCCATGCGCTTGCCCCCCCCCCCCGCGCCCGTTCCGTGTTGCCTCACAAGCGAGGAAGCACTCACCAATCGTCCCCTTGTCCGGGTCGAAATCGAACACATCGATGCGTCCACTGGGCGTGTCGATGTAGTACATGAGCGTCTCGATGTCGTTCCAGGCCAGGCCGTTGGAGATGTCGACCGGGGACAGCACCTTCTCCACCTCCAGGTGTTCGCTGCCGCGCACCGACGAGTTGGCGGCTTGGAAGCGGTACAACGACCCGCGGCCCAGCGTCACCTGGCCCACGACCGGCTCCGGACCCATTGTACCTGCACCAAGAGGACGTCAGGCCATAGTCAGACAGCGCGCCCACTGTACATACACCGTACCGTCCACCCCACATACATACCGATCCAGAGCCTGCCGGCGCGGTCCGCCTTGCCGTCGTTGAACCTGTTGTCGGGCTTGTCGCGGTCCACGGACGCCAGCAGGGTGACGGTCTGGTTGACGTGCGGCTCGACGCCCTGGGCGCCCCAGTCCACCGTGACGAGCACCAGGTCCGTGCCCACGCCCACCACCAGCTGGTCCAGGGTCCCGAGCACCGGCACCACGGGGCTCACGGGCCCGTCTGCAAGCACACGCGGAGACACTCTGGTCATTCCCCTCGGGCCGCACCCCAGGCCAGCCGTCGCTTTGTGGTCGCGGAGGCAGCCGCGGGTGCGCGGCGTAAGCAAGAGCTGCGGGCGGGACCGGCGTACGGCGTGCCCCGTTATTTTATTTTTTTTTATTTTCCGAAATAAAGACGGGCGATAAAGTGAGAGGGAGAGAGAGAGAGAGAGAGAGGCAGGCCGAGGACTACAGTCGGTCGGGGATCAAGTCTTATTGTCCCGTTTCCGGTCCAGTTGGTGTGGCGCCGCGTCGCTGAGGCGCAGGGCGCAGCTGAGTTCCGCGGGGCACCTCACTCCCCGCCGCCAGCCCTTTCACCTTTCACCCCAAATTAGCTACCGTGTCCGTACCAAACTGATCTGCTCCGTCTCGGGATGAAAAAAAAGAGAATCCGCACCAACGTTGGATTCTTTCAGGGTGGGCTGGGGGGAAAAAACATTAGCTCACCAAAGCGCACTGCCTTTAGGTCCTTGGTGGCCGGGTCGTAGCGGTGCAGCATCTGGCCGCTGATGTCCACGTAGTACAGCATGTTCTGCCCACAGTCCCAGTGTGGGCCCTCGCCATGCTGCGAGGGCGGCGTCACCTGCTGGATCTGCGGCTGCGCCTGAGCGAGCGCCATCTGCACGCAGCTGCAACAAGATCATATAAGCGAGTGTCACAGTCACACTTTACCGCGCCTCTACACCTCCGGGTCCTGCTTGGCTCCAGCGGCGGTGAGTACCCACGACGCCCCGCCCCCCGCTGGTCTCGCGCTTATGCGCGTGGCGTCAGGTGGCTCTCGGCCTTGACGCCTAAAGCACTAACGTCCGCTTTGTCGTCTTTTCCGCAGGCATCGAGCAGTCGTGGTTGGTCGTGTTTTCTCTCGTGCTTTTAGAGAGCCGAGGTCCAGGTCGGCGATCACGCGGATCGAATCTGGGCATGGAGTAAGCCCCCCCTCCCTCCCTTTTGCACCTGCGTCATGCATGCATTGGGACAGGTCGGCCTGGAGCGGGGGCGCCGCGCCGTGTCGTGCGCGGGGTGAATCTTATCGGAGCAGTGAAGTGGTTTTCCAACTTTCGGCTGGGAACCTTGTTATCACACGTATTCCGCGAGTAGTGGGAGTCCAGCAAGCAACGTCCCGGTCATTCGCCGTATAACGAACCTGCTGCCATGTTCAGGCTCCGAGAGCTCTCATAGCGCCCACTAGGTAGGCAACATCTGTCCTGCGATGCATGCGTGTGCTGCGGGTCGGCCTACCTTGCGTCTCGCAGGCGCCGAGCTCCCGTCATTTGACGAAAGAATCTGCGTAAAAAACGGGCGTTCTTCCGGGACGACCCCTAACCGACCGAAGCATGTGGGGGAAAGGGCGTACGAATAACCGGTGGCGCGACGTGTCGCCATAGGAGGAGACAACTGGAGGCTCGTATTCATACACACAATTTAGGACGCCGTTTCAAAAAAAATAATTTTGTCGAATCGTGTGAGCAGGTTCAGTGAACCACTGACATAAACAAAACTGTTCATGTGAGTTGAGGCTGCTTTTTACCGACTAATAGAAAACTGCATTGGTCTGTCTCCTGGTGTCACCAACCTGCATAGTGCGACTGCGGAGATGGCGCGGGCGACCCCATCGGCTGCACGTGCGAGTGCCCTCGTCATGGTACCTGCTGTCCGACCCTGGCCTGTCCACTGGTTCTGCGGCGCCGCGCGGTCTCGCTGGCCGTCCCGTCTGCACTACCGTGAAGTCTCTGTGGAACCAACTACCCACGGTGTCACGGCGGGGAGCGAACGCCGACTGGTGGGGGGTCGACCACCGCCTCCAGGGGCTCCACCAGACTTCTCCAGGCAGGTAGGCGGTTTCCATCCACACTCCATACACATCCTTAGCCCGTGGCTTTCCCTTTACTTCTCAGTTCTTACGGGTTCTCCTCAAGTCCCTCGTTCCCTTTGCTGCTGTGAAACAGTCCTTATTTACTACGTGTACTGTTACGATGTTTTACAGAAGACAGTTCGGTGAAGTAACTGCAGCGAACTACACTACTGTAGTCCATTTTCCCGGCTTTCACATGGTGGATGTCTGAGGTACCCATTATCTCCCCCCTCCATCAACATCAGTTTTTGGCGGTTTTCGGGGACTTCCTCGCCCCTTCTTCGCCGCCGGGCCGGATGGCCCCAGATATGTTTGTCGTCAATACTCAAAGGTCACAAATATTCTATTCAACGAATCAGTACCTAAATGGTTAACAAAAGTTTGACGTCAATACGTAACATAAGTTTACACTACGCTTTTGTGCGCACGCAGTGATCTCAGCGCTCCCTTTCAAATACCCCGCCGTTTCCCTGGGCGACTTCGGAGTTATTCATACTTTTCTCGGCGGTCATAGTCTTCTGATTCTCGAGTGATTTTTCTGATGAGCTCCACCGGGTAACAAGAAACTGGCTACAGAGCGTGAGAGACCAACAGGTAAAGCATTTACAAAGTACTCTGCCGGCGAGCAGTTTGAAAGGTGGCAGCCTGGGCGGCTCGAGTGGAAGCGGAAACGCGTAGCCAGTCGGAGTGAAACGTCAGCCAACACAGCGGTCACGTGACCCCAGCTTTGAATACGTGTAAAGAAAATCTTGCCGATGGTCGGCTGCCACAGTGTACGTCGAGCTCTTGTGTAGTTGAACGTAAGACAGGCAGGAGGGCCGAAGAGTACCTACGGAGCTCTCGGTTTTAGCCTGCAAACATGGGCAGTGAGTATATTGCAGTTTAAATTGTAGTTTTAGTGCTAGTAAATGGATATTTCCTAAGTTTTTGACATCTTAGGTTATGAAAGTGTCTGTGTAACTAACGGTCCCTCTGACGCCGGATCAGTATTTCATTGTAAATATTTGAAAATAGACTCTTACCATTGACACGTTTACATTTTACTAAATGGCTCCACTATTATTTTGTACTCTTCTTTCCCGGCTGTGGGTGTTGAGCCTCTTTTCTGTACGTCCCGTTAGGTACTTAAATTGTGTTTTTCTTGTTTGTTTCAGTTAAATTTTTAGAGGTGATCAAGCCTTTCTGCAGTATTCTGCCAGAAATAGCTAAACCAGAAAGAAAGGTGAGTTTATCAGTAATTTTGTACCATATTGTTTCTTACCCAGCCCCTTCTCTCTGTTGCCTTCCCCATCTTGCATATGTGGCACCTTATGGTGTCCAATCTTTCTCCAGCATATTTCTATTATCATCCCTCTCATGCATAACACTACTGTATAAAAGTTTGTTCAAGTTCTATATTTCCCTTTATATCTGCATTTTGAAGTTTCTGGTTTCACTTAGTTTGACACTTGTATGGACTTGTTGGTCTAACCTACTTTTCTGTATCGTATTCCTGAATGACCCAAGTCATCTTTTTCTCCATTCATCAATTTTAATTGTAAGAGATTCTCTGAAGGCTTGAAGATAAATTGTCTAAATAATATTCTGTATTCATGAAATTTTCTGTTATTGTTGTCAAACATATGGTTCCTATGACTGCCAGCTCAACTCCTGCATTATTTCTATTTACAGATCCAATTTAGAGAAAAAGTACTATGGACCGCTATAACTTTATTCATCTTCCTGGTATGCTGCCAAGTAAGTAAACTTTTCCATTCACAGTAATCATTGATTTTAGATTTTTTCACTAAATGTGTTGGTCACTGATAAATTGTTTTAAACATTATATATTTTTTGTACTAATGTCTCCTTACGCTCTAAACAGATTCCTTTATTTGGCATTATGAGCTCGGATTCAGCAGATCCCTTCTATTGGATTCGAGTTATTCTGGCTTCAAATCGTGGTACTCTGATGGAACTGGGTATCTCCCCAATTGTTACATCGGGCCTCATCATGCAACTCTTGGCTGGTGCAAAGATTATTGAAGTTGGTGACACACCAAAAGACCGAGCTCTCTTCAATGGTGCCCAGAAATGTATGTATCCAACTTGTGATAATTTTGCTTTGTCTTTTTTTTCCATATACTTACTTATATTCTATGTTTTCAGTGTTTGGTATGGTCATCACTGTTGGTCAAGCCATTGTATATGTCATGACTGGCATGTATGGTGATCCTGCTGATATTGGTGCCGGAGTGTGCCTGCTCATCATTATCCAACTCTTTGTTGCTGGTCTCATCGTGTTGCTCCTGGACGAGCTTCTGCAGAAGGGTTATGGTTTAGGCTCTGGTATCTCCCTCTTCATTGCCACCAACATTTGTGAAACGATTGTCTGGAAGGCATTCAGCCCTGCTACCATGAACACTGGTAAGTAAATTGGTTCAAGTTTTCTGAGTACTATTTCACTTTAATTCTTACTAGTCTAAACAAAACTTTCTTTTTTAGGAAGAGGCACTGAATTTGAAGGTGCTGTTATTGCTCTGTTCCATCTGCTTGCCACTCGTCAGGACAAAGTCAGGGCTCTGCGTGAAGCTTTCTACCGCCAGAATCTTCCCAACCTTATGAATCTGATGGCCACCATCCTTGTCTTTGCTGTTGTCATATACTTCCAGGTACTAACTTTGTTCTTACTAATTACCATATCAATTCTCAATTACATAAACTAGTTAAGGAAATAATAATTAATATTACACTTAAACTATTTGTTTTACATAGGGCTTCCGTGTGGACCTTCCTATCAAGTCAGCTCGGTACCGTGGTCAGTACAGTAGCTATCCTATCAAGCTGTTCTACACCTCTAACATTCCTATCATCCTGCAGTCAGCACTTGTATCCAACCTTTACGTCATCTCTCAGGTACTTTCAACAATTTTTGTTATGAAATTAAAATAATATTCTCAAACTAGCAGTACTTTTCATATTTATCCGTGGATTGTTTTAGATGTTGGCTGTCAAGTTCCATGGCAACTTCCTCGTGAACCTGCTCGGAGTGTGGGCTGATGTTGGTGGTGGCGGCCCTGCCCGTGCTTACCCTGTTGGTGGTCTTTGTTACTACTTGTCTCCACCTGAAAACCTTGGACACATTTTGGAAGACCCCGTCCATGCCGTTCTCTACATTATCTTTATGCTGGGCTCATGTGCATTCTTCTCCAAGACATGGATTGAAGTGTCAGGGTCTTCAGCTAAGGATGTAAGTTCAGAAAAATTTATTTGACTGACTTTGTTTCAAAATACCTAAGACACTGTGCTTACTAATTCTTTAATTTTACTTTTCAGGTTGCCAAGCAACTGAAAGACCAGCAGATGGTCATGGGTGGTCACCGTGATCATTCCCTGATCCACGAGCTCAACCGTTACATCCCAACTGCAGCTGCATTTGGTGGTCTCTGCATTGGAGCTCTTTCAGTGTTGGCTGACTTCATGGGAGCCATTGGCTCAGGAACTGGTATTCTTCTAGCAGTTACTATCATCTACCAGTACTTTGAAATCTTTGTTAAAGAACAGAGTGAAATGGGAGGAATGAGCACATTGCTGTTTTAGGTAGCGTGTTCTTAAATTATCACCATGTGAGATTTATTCTCTTGTGATTGATGATGACTGAGTGAAATTTAAGTGGGTGTTGGATTACTTGGTCAGCCACTGAGTGCTCTGGCAGCTGGAGACATGTACTAAACCTGAAGTGTCAATAGCAAGTTAAGATGAACATAATTCAATATCTCTGTTAGTGTTCTAATTTATTGTTTTGTTATTGTGAAGCTGAATGGTATGGCTGAATGAGAAGGCAGTAATGCCAGTGTGCCGTTTTAATTTCTGTTGACCAGTGACAGGAAACTAAAAGTATTGAGCCTTCAGTGCAAAGTTTGTTTTTCTCATGAGATTATCTACAGTCAAGTAGTTGGCTGTTTTAAATCTGATTTTCGTCATTGACATGAAATGGACAGCTTTTTCATGCCAATGTTGAATGAATTTTTTAAATGTGATTGTTTCCTTGGTATGAAGGATTATTTATTGTACTAATATTTTTATATGGAGATTCCTCTCCCCCTAAAAGTGCAATACTTCTGGATTGTATAATTTAAATTATAGACTTCACCAACATCTTATTTATCACATTGCTAAATTTTTCATAGCAATATATTTCATTCAGCCCTCCCTGATGTGTTCTGTTGTCTTTTTCTTTTTTTTCTCTCCTTTTGAAAAATCTTCAAAAATGTACAGTAAGGATTATTATCTCTGTCTATAGGAATATCCTTTAGATTCAAATCTAGTACTATTAATGATAATAGTATGGTTGTGTGTGGTAGAATTCCTTTGTAAGAATGTGAATTTTTTTACAATACAATGACACAGTGATGTGTTGCGGATGATAATTCTATTGGTTACTGGATTTTCTTACCCGCTTCTTGACCGATATGTCTCATGGTCAAGAATCACCCACATGAAACTCACTCGCACACAAATTTTAGCCGAGAGTCTGCCTTGTGTGGATTGGAGTCAGTGTTGTTTGGCTCTGGAGATGACACCGTGAGAGAAGGGCGTCACGCGCGGCGCGCGCAATGCGGGTGGGAGTTCCCTCCAGGAGAGCTCTCTAGCTCTTTAGGCATGGAGTCCAGGCTTCAGGCCATCTGTAGGTGCCAACACGACTGCCTGTAAGGTCACTCATGCGAGACACCAATACGGCCCCAGATCTGTACGAAAACAGAAAATCGAAAGATCCCTCGGACCATCGTCAGAGGAAGGTCGCGCTTCGTCGCTCCTGTGACACACACTGTCAGCGCAACTATAATTAAACCCCTCTTACGGAAACATTCAAAGCCAAAATAAGAGTTCCTTATTTTAGAGGTGATGTTACAGCCCGTGCTTTCTCGGTTCCACACAACCAGGAACGACATGGTCACACTACTATGTTGAATCATAGGCACGCAAAGAAACCAGAACTGTGTGTTTATATAGTATTGAGAATATTATCAGATCTCTTCCCACTACCTAGCGGCCAGGACGTTGTAACTTATCGCGCAACGGAAACGTATTAAACGAAAGTTATAAATGCAATTTGATAGATTTCAGATTTTTGACAATTTTCTGGAACACATTGGCCAATTTCCAAAACCTTGTTTATTTTAATTTTATTTCTGAGATTTACACTCTTTTCCTCGTTGCAACACCCTATTAGAAGCAGTCCCCTGTCTAGGCCCATTGTGCATTTTAGTTTAAATGGAAATAACTCAACCAGACATGTAGTGGTTTACAGTGCATGAGTTTGACAGAAATTGTCATTGAAGCAAATAAGGAAACAATGCAATGTGAAATTTCCGAACTAAAAATCATGAGCTGAAAGTTGCAAAACTGGAAAGTGATGTTAAGTGGTGTTGATGTAAATAGATGTCAAACTAGTCACAACTTAAATAGTGTGTAGAAGTTGACAAGGCTAGGTATGAACACAGGTTGTTTTTTTTGGATTTTATTGCACAAGTGCATATACAATAGTTTATTTTAGAACTTGAGCTTCTGGAAGAACCACTTGTTTTTGCCTGCCTTATACCTGAATGAAAAACAAAATGAAGTAGAATTAATAACAGTCCATGGCAAGGTGTCAAGACTTTTATCTAATATCCTTTGCACAGCAAATACACTGACAATGTGTGAACATTACCATACATTACAGAACACAATAACATACTCAACATGCAAGTGTGTTCTACATATTAGACCTGACTGTTGCCAAATAGTTTGTAAGAGTGAGGTGAATAGAGAACTCACCTTTCTTCAAACTTCACACGGGTCTGGAATCTGAGAACCTTGCGCTTAGCAGGGTCTTTAAGGTCCTTAGGTCCAAGTTTCTCCAGGGGAATATCTACGGTGTACCGGGTGGGCATCAGGTGGTTGTAGTTAACAACCTGCAAAATAGAAAAGAAATTCTTTGTAAAGACCTGATGCTGGAAATTGAGTCATTTCATTTGTGTCAGCTGACTGGTCAAAACAAATTGAACAGTTAACGGAAGTTCTTGAAAACTCTGCAACTATCCAACTAAATGGCAAACAGAAGTCAGAACTACAAACCTTAAGGAAAGGCTTTATCTTGGACCTCTTGTGGATCTTTTTCTTGCCCATCCTCTTGTGGACCTTTCGAGGGTACCGGTCAATACCTGCGACAAGGGCGTGCCCGTACTGCTTGTCACTAGTACCGTCATCATAGTTTCTGATAACAACAGCCTTCCGTCCTGCAAATCGGCCGGATAGCACCAGCACGATTTTGCCCGGTTTCATAATCTTCCCCATTTTGGGTGTTTATAACTGCAACAAGTGAGAAAAAAAACAATGTTAACAAAGAAACTGGAAATGGTAGACAGGCGTCTGGAGAAATAAGAGCTACGAAAGACGCGAGTTTAGGAAAGAGGCCCTTAAAATAATAAACCAGTTAGGCGAAACAGCCACACGGCATACGAGGATCAAATTGGAGGTTAAATCACCGTACGTGTTAGTAATGCAACAAACAAGCTCACGATAATGGGATGTAAAAGAAGTTCGAATACAGAATAAGGCTATAAAAGATTCTAGTGAATTCCAGTAAAAAGTAATTCGACAGAGAAGAAGAAAGGCATTTTCATTAAATCATAACAACGTGAACAGCGCCACTCCACAGTAAGGTGATCAGAATATTTAGGTTGGAATCATAACTGATTAGTGATCAAAAACCCACGATACCGGCTTTCACAGAAACTATTGAGATCAATAAACCGAAATGTGGAACGCAAAAAACACGTACGATAAATTAACAAGGGATGAAATACGATTAAAATTGCTTGGACTGCCTAACGCACTCACTTTCAACGTCGAACCGGAAAGAAGGCACGTCTGCGGCACTGCCTTCTTGGAGAGAAACGGTGCCGGCGGTTTGCTGCTTTGTAGATGAGAATCATAAACGTTCCTGTTGTTGTTGTTCTTCTTTCCAAAACGTTCTGTGTTCCTTTTTCAGTGCAAGTAAGTTTTAAAATTCAATATTTGTTCTATTT
>NW_026267146.1:2097244-2099346 GCF_000697945.3 Frankliniella occidentalis | reverse complement strand
TGGGTTATACTTACTAACAAATATAATGACCACCACAGCTATCATCACCCACATCCAGCACCTCCATGCCCGTTTTGTATGTTCTTCTAACCGTGCAGATTCCAATTTTAATCGTTCAAAATTTGCATCAGTTAAGGACCCAGACTGTTCCACAACCTATGATAAAGATCTTGAGTTAAGACAAGCACTTAGGCTACATCCAAAAGGACTCGATATTTCTGAGAGCACTATCACCTCTGTATCTCTCTTAATAATTGTGCTGGCAAGATGAGATTGTTCTTTGAGATTACGTGCAAGCGATAACATGTCCTCGGCTATCTTCTCTTGTACGGCATGGTGGTGGCGTAACAGAGCATCCAAATCTTCTCCAGATGAAGGTTTACTTGATTTACGTTGCCTTAGTGATTTGGATCCATCTGCAACAAGGTGGGGGTGGGAGGGGGTTTGTTAGAAATATCCTTTTCAGTAATACAAGGAGAAACCCTCAGGAGCCTAAAAAATGCTAGAACCTGATCCAGAAGACAGCAGTTCATCACGTAATTCTTCTGCATATTTAGATGTAGTCTTCTGATGAATTTCTTTTGTAATGACATCAGAGGAAGGAGGCTCAGGTTGCAATAATTGAGCTGCGACAACTTTTTCTTCGGGAGTTGACTGTGGAGGCAATGATACATTTGAAGCAGTGTGATACAAAATATAAGGATGTATCTTTAATGCTTACCAAGTTTTGAGTATGAATGAGACCTTTCAAAAAGTCAACTCTTCGTCCATATTCGCTTAGTGTTTCCTTTGCAGGTTTACTGAAATATATGAGTTTAATGAAAATTGATAGTATGACAAAAAACAAACACTAAATAGAACACAAACAAAAAGGCAACTTTCACAACAGAAATAAGTGTCATCATACCTGGGCATGCGTTGAAGATTCCGTAACATTTCATCCAGTGTCCCTATGTACTGCAAGCAGGCAAAGAAAATGAAAAAATAACATTAAAGTGTTAGAAAGAATGAAAGAGGTCGTCTATTCACGTCACATAATAATAGTAAAATATTAGTATGTGCTGACAAGGAACGTAGGGTTTGACAGCGCTGCTACAGAATATCGGTGACATGTACCTACCTTGTCGAGTCTCCAATCTGTCTGTATATCTTCTTTGGCCCTCAGTTCACACTGTACGAGAAGCCTTCGTAAATTTACTTCTAATCTGGACGGTGCCATTTCAGTGATAACTACAGCTCAAATATGATGTAAAAGTTAATGGTTTTGATCAATAAAATAAAGAGGATACTTTAACCTGAAAAAGTATGTTTGCGTGGTGTTGTGACGATGTTTTTGTTTATGTTATTGTTATTGTTTACCCTGTCTGCTATAAGTTCTACCAACCACAACTATTGCATTATATTTTGATCAGATTTTGAAAATAGTCTTGAACAATATACTCCTGTAATTTGACTTATAAATATTGTATTGAATTTAGTTTTTAAAGCATGATTTAATTTTTGAGTCAGAAAGTATACTTCTATTTTTATTAGTCAGCTTTTCAGTGTTGGTTGCCTTGGCATTCCGTAGCGTCTGCTACTAGTTTGGGTTTTGGCTTTGTCAGCAACGTTACTTTTCTCGTTTCTTAACTGGTGACAGAGTAATTCTTATCTTTTGCAAAACATTGAGAACCCGAAATTCATTTGACTTTCGACTTTTAACCACGGGATTGTTTTGATTTGATTCAAGGTAATGTTATGCTTGCCGTGAATCCGTTCTTAAAGGTTAAGTAGCTGTGGATATCTGCTCTGCACGGCTATAACTGCAGTATCTACCAAAGGTTATATTTGCCAACAATGTCATTTTTAATTTTAGGTTCCCTATAATGGTGTGTGTACCATGCTTTGTCATCCCAGCTCTTCTATTCATTTTCCGAATGGTGATCCAACCACTGGTGTATCGGATTTGGGGTCGACGAATGCAAGAACCAGCTCTTTCTTGTCCTATGCCGCTGAAGAAGAAAAATTTAAATACGGCTGATAATGATAGTAGTTGTCCTATGAATTCCACTAAAGAAATAGATGAAAGTGTTGGAGAAGAAAATAAAAAGCAAAACTGAATT
>NW_026267146.1:2075344-2086714 GCF_000697945.3 Frankliniella occidentalis | reverse complement strand
GTTGGGGGCGAGGGGGAGGGGGGAAGGGTTAAGGGGGCAGGTGCGTCAATAACGAAAAATAATGCAAGCAAGATTCAAGCTGGACACATATACGAACCCCCGCAGCAGACAGATGGGTTGAGTATTTCAATAAAGGTACGTTGATACCTTATTCGAGATTTCTGCCGCTCATGTTTTGTGAGAGAACATTTGTCTGATCCAAGTAACGTTTCTTTTTCATTCATCCCTAGAGTCTTGTAGGACAAGGGCAAAGACGAATCATAAATCCTTTGCAACTGGATGTGGTAATCTCGGAAGTAAACAGTATGCAAATATCGTATTCAAGGCCATCTGCTTTGTGAATCACAGCATTCCACCCCAATGAAAAGCGGGATCACACCGTGCATGGCGTTAGACCTGGTAACAAAGACAAGGAGAGACTTCATCTTCTGCTTAACAAGTTAAGGTAAGGGTTTCAGACCAATATTAACTTTAAAAAATATCAAACTTTCCCATGTGAAATTCTGCTTCTTTGTTTCATTTTCCTTTATACAAAATTCCAATCATTTTCTTGGTCTATAATGCCACTCCCCTAACAGCCATCTTTTTATGTTTAAGCAATAGCGTCCTTTACAACTTGTCTTTTTATTTTTCAGACATTGCCAAAAGATGGATGACCACATAAATACTCAGCCGCTTCTGCAGTGTGAAACTGAAAGTGATTTTGACGACGATGATCTAGGAATTTCTCCCCCATCATATGAAGTTGATGACCCAATTGTCGTAACAAAAGACACAAAGCCATTGTTCAAGCAAAGGGATCCACAGGACAGGTAGGAAAGATATCAAACAAGAAATATTATTTTTGAAAAATATAGGGCTATATCTATCATCTGGTTATCAGTTGGGTTACAAGGTTGCCCACAAAAAGTGCACAAAAACGTTGTGTATGGCAGGCATGGTGTGTTTTCATTATTACAGATTTAACTTTTTTTGGCTGGACCAAGGAATGTAATGGTAACTTTGAAGAGTGCTAGAAGGTGCTAGGTAAAGATTGGAAACTTTAAATTATTTTGGTGAGAGTAAATCAAATTTTGATGTTTGAAATAGAGAATAAAAGGGGAGGGGTAACATCTGAAGTTTTGTGCACTGATGCTTACAACAAGTAAGTGCTTTTCAAGTCAATTAGTAGATTTTCATGTAAGGTCATAATTTCCTATAGTAAATTATAGGCTGTGTTTTTTGTCTCTGTTGAATGGCTTCAATATTTAAAAATACATTACCTTTTTTAAATTTTCCATCAAATTTATGTCATTGGTGGTGCATTAACAGAATTAACTTACACATGTATTTTGTAAGTTAATTGTTCTTAGTCTGCAATCATAAATCAAATAGATGTCAATTTGACAAAAAAAATTGACAATCAAATTAAGGGTCACATTCACATTTTCATCAAATTAACATCTTTTTGATTGATCACTGCAGACTGGGGTCAAGCATGATGTTTCGTAGCTTATTGTTTGTATTTTTTGTTTGATATTTTTATTGGTACCTAGTTGTAGGTGTCTAATAAGTTGTAGCAATAAACTTTGTCAAGAAACCTTTTTTTTGAACGAACTACTTCCTTTAGTACGCTCTATTTCTGATGTGATAAATATTTCTGTTACAGATATAGTATTGCATACATCATATTTTACTTTCTGGGAATGACCACACTTCTACCATGGAATTTTTTCATCACTGCTGATGATGTGAGTTACATCTTCAGTAATAAGTTATTTAATTATTTCACTTCAAAATTTAACCCTGTCTTTCATTGTATTCCAGTATTGGATGTACAAATTTCGTGATGTTAACTCATCTGTAACAGTCACTATGCTTGGAAATTCGTCAGACGTAATCAGTCGTACTCCTCTTCAAAAGAGCTTCACAGCATATCTCAGCGTAGCTTCAAATGTTCCAAGCACTATATTTTTGATTTTGAACTCTGCTTTTGCCCACAAGTATGTTTTCCACAGATAGCTTTAGGCTATAACAAAACAAATGTTTTTCTGTGATTACAATTCAAACTTAAATTATGAATCTAATTTGTTGGCAGGATTTCTATTCACTCACGCATGCTGGGGTCATTTGTAGTTATATTGTGTTTATTTGTCATCACAACTGTTTTCGTCCATGTCGACACTGACGCATGTGAGGAATTTTGTTTTTAATTGTTGCATGCAATCCAGCGTAGGCATGTGTGTGGTATACCCTACTCTTTGAACTTTCCTCTTGATCCCTTTATTAATATCCAAGTATTCAATACTCGTAAATGCCCTCTATTTGATTGTCTGTTTTCTTTACAGATCAATATGATTTTTTTTATGTCACCATGGCAATAGTCATTGTTCTGAACAGTAAGTGCATTACATTCATACAGTATCTTAAAATTATCAAAACTGTCTTTACTGTTATCTCCACATTTTCTTCTCAGTGGCAAGTGCTGTCCTGACTGGAGGATTGTTTGGCATGCTGGGAAAATTTTCAACTGCATACATTTCTGCTGCAAGTAGTGGACAATCCCTAGGAGGCGTTTTTGCAGCCCTTGCAGAAATTCTCTCCCTATGGCTGGGTGCTTCACCACAACTGAGCGCATTTGTTTATTTCATGGTTGCAAATGTTTTCCTTGTTTTATCTATTGTGTGTTATTTGGTTCTCATTCGAGCGGTAAGCAAGGGCATTAGAAAAAAATAGTCTTTTGAATTAAGTCATAGGCCTTTGCCCTTATTCAAAACACTTTTTTCCCCCATAGGTTTTCTTCAAATATCACATGGAGCCTAAACCTCAACTGTCAGTACAGTATGAACCAGGGTGTTTACCCTCAGAGGAAATAAATCTTAATTCCCTGTCTTACAAAAGAGTATTGAGTAAGGTCTGTACTTTCACTCATATTTTAGCCCTATATATTCCATTTTTAGCATGCTTTTAATTTTACTTAAATGGTCTCCAGGTATGGATCTACGGTCTAGCAGTTTGGATGGCTTTCCTTGTTTCTCTTTCATTCTACCCAGCAATAACTGTTCTTGTAGAATCTAAGAACAAAGGGCATGGGAATATATGGAATGGTATGTTTAAGTAGTACAACCTCTAGCACTCTTGATTTATTGTCACCAACCCTTGAGCTACTCTAATGGTTTGAAACTTATTGTGAATATTTGTTTCTTTTACAGACAAATACTTTGTGCCAGTAGTTGCATACTTGATATTTAGCATATTTGATTATCTTGGACGAGTATTAGCTGGATGGCTCCTTTTGGTAAGATGTCGTACACTTAAACCACCAAACCAATATCAAATTTGTATTTTTTAAATCTATTCTCTTTTGTAAATTTGCAGCCAAAGCAGAATGCTCGTGCGCTGCTTCTCATGTCAGCTGCACGAGTAATCTTTGTTCCTTTGCTGCTGTATTGTAATGCTCAACCAAGGCAACATTTACCCGTCTTGATTCATGAAGATGCAATCTACATCTTAATTGTAGTCCTCTTTGGTTTCACAAATGGTTATCTAGTAAATATCACCATGATGAGTGCACCTAAGTAAGTGCTTTGGTTGGACCGATGTAAAATGAATCAATCTTGAAGACTTCTCCACTGTTTAATCCTGTATGTACTTATATTATGATATTCTCTATTACAGGGCATGTGAGCATCATGAACAAGAGATGGCTGCAATGATCATGTCAGCTTTTCTTGGTGTGGGTCTATCATGTGGGGCTCTACTTAGCATGGCAATTGTATCTCTTATATGAGAATTAAGACTGTCATAGAATTATATGGCTTGGTATCTGGGTATGTAAACATAATTATCTATGTTCTTGTCTATCCAACCCAAAAGTTGGGCCCTATTTTATACCAGTTGTTTGCAGTATTTTTTGTCCTTAACATTTCTCCTCTACTTATTGAAAGGTGGTTCTTATAATCAAGTTTCATACACATGTACTTGTACTGTTGGATCTAGTTACCCATTCTCTGAGGTGAAACTCTGTCTATGAATTTCTTGCTGACTGATGTGTTCAGTTGTCTCAAGATGCTTAGGGTTTCTCTTGTTGATCTTTGATTTTTATGTTGCTTTATTCAGATAATTTTGACTAATCTGTTGGAGATTCCTGTGTTATACAAAAACAAAAGTGTGAAGAATGCCTTTGAATGTGCCAGAGGAACCTGTGATCATATATTAATTATGCTGATGCTTTGTTAAAAATGCCATATTGTAATGTTTTTATAATGTAACTGAGCAGATTTCTGTTATATGTTTTATGCCTATGACTGTATGTAATCGCTAGAGCTATGTGTGACTCTCCATACTATTCATTCCCCAATACAACACATTTGTATTGGTAGTTATCCATGTTATGCAAAGGGAAATATTTGCATATAATTTGTGTGTAATCTTATTGTAAGTGTGAATGTATATCCTGATCTCAATGAGAACAAGTTGGATATCAACTTATTACGTACTATTCAGTCCCAGTCCCTTTTATCTCTGGCTTTTGGGAACATGTTATGAAATGCATGTATCATAAGTGTATTGTGATTTAAATGTTAAGATTTGTAATCAATTTTTATGGGCTGGTCCTTGATGATTAAAGCAATAACCAGCTTAAGAATAATAGAGTTCTTTTCTTTGTTTCTTCCCAAACCCCAAGAAAGAAACACTGCAATAAGTGGAAGGTTATGAAATTAAGAACAGGATAAGAGTTAAAATCAAATTGTATACAAACTTTAATCAGCAAATGATAATAAATGGAGCTCAATAGGAGATATAATATTAGAATGGAATGGAAACCCAAGGTAATGTAAGTTAATAAAAAAATATACACTAATTGAATGGAAGGGGTTACCCACAACAAGCCTACAAGCAAATTACCTACAAAATGCAACCATACTATAAAAATGATTAGATCAATCCAAACCGTAGCATAGATTTTGTTTGTTTAAATGGATACTGAACCATTCTACATTGCACAAAACACTTGACAAAATTACAAAATATTAAAATGCATACTGAACTGGATCATTCATTCAATGCCACTTGAAAACATCACAAACACGGAATAAAAATATATATAATACTTCCAAATGTGGTAACTGTAGACCATATTTTTCAAACATCAAATGCAATAAGTACAAGAAAACCCAGGGAATTTATAATTTCTGGAGGTTATTAAAACCTTCACTTACTTATGAAATATATAACAGTATACTTTATTTCTTTACCCAAATTAGAATTCAGCATAGATAGGTTATCTGAAACATTAGATCTTTACCCACACATGACCATACGCACAAACTCTTCATAATTAATATTTCCTTGAGAGTCCTCTTGACCAGCTAGGAGTTGTTCAACTTCATCATCAGTGAGTTTCTCACCAAGAGTTGACAACAAATGACGAAGTTCAGCAGATGAGATAAATCCACTGCCATCCTTGTCAAAGTGCCTCAAACCTTCAATGAAGTCATCAGCTGTGTCTGATGTGCGGCTCTTCGAAATAGCCTGATAAATTGGAAGGAAAACTTCAAAGCAGATTCGCTCATCTGTCAACAAAGATAATAAATATTGTCATTTTTATTTTTAAATTTAAGAGACAAATATTCATCTTAACAGTAAGCTAATACCAACCAGGTTTGTGCTGGTGAGTAAATTTTTTCACATCAGACTCTGTGGGATTCTGACCAAGAGCCCGTAAGACATCTCCTATCTGACCAACATTGATCTTGCCATCCCCACGGCTGTCAAAGAGTTGAAATGCTTCTTGGAACTCTGGAAAAAAAAATCTAGTGAGAAACTAAGACAAATTTCTATGACAGTACATTGTGAATGTATAAGAATAGAAAAAGGCAAGGGCCACATTCCCCACATATCTTAGTGAAGCACAGAGAGCAATGCAGATGGTCATGACAGGGCTCTCAGACGACACAACTTTGACAATGCTAATTGATCACAAACCTTCCACAGACGTCATTACTTTATTAACTGCCTCATAAGCATACATGTTGGCAGGCTATTGTGCTCTGACACACCCACAAATTGGACAAAGCCTAAGAGTATTTGAAGACACAACTGCTACGAGAGTATTCAGCACTGCAACAAAACCGTGTGTGCCTTGCTTGCCAGGAGCAGAGCGAGAGTAAAATCCGTTCTCCCTCCATACCGTACAGTTCTTGACCAAATAAGGCAAAGTCGGCTCGGGGTGTGTCATCAGGGGGAGCTGGAACGTCAAAGCTGACCTCGATTAACTTACCAGCCAGCTGGTCCTCCGTGAAAGAAGCCTGCGAAGATAGACAATGTTAGTGACTTAAAAAGTTAAAAACTCAAATAAGCAAGCGGAAACACACATTTAGACGTCAAAAATAGCCACAAAGACTTACCATGGTTCTTGTTCTTGACAACGGAATTTCGTCCCCTACAGGTTAAGGACCAACTGATTACTGATTCATCGACGGCAAGTGGCCACTAGTTTATGAATGAAGTAGTCTGGTTGGCATATGAATCCGTCATGATTTATAACGCAAAAAAATCACTCAAAAGAACCAAAGACATTTTAATTAAGTATTGAAATATATCAGTGATGCTTTCTGAGTCCAATGAGCCTTATATTCACCTTTGCTTTGAATATTTTTCCTTTCGAAGGTTACAGAACTTGGAAAGAGGGAGTCATCACATATATGAGAAATTCACGAGTGCGAAAGAAAACAAACAATGGTCTTAACTGTGTATTTAACTTTTCTTCTTGAATAATTTTGGTCTTTCATAGATATCATATTCTTTTAGTCGACGTCAATAGAGCGAAATAGGTGGGGCAGGTACCTTAAACTGCACCAATAGACAAATGGTCGGCATGGTGCGCTGTACAATATTTTCATCCCAAAAAATATAAACAAATCTAAGGAGGGGTGGGGGAACCACGCTGCTGGCAACAAAATCTTCTAACCTCTGACTATTTGTGCGAGCAACGTTAGAACTGATTCAGTGAAAACGATTTGGACTTCCTACCTAAGCGTCCGAATTTGCATTAATTTTCACTTTTTCTGTATGTACATGTCAATCACTTTGTTTTGGATGACATCAAATTGACTAGGTTGACACAACGAGATGTTAAGCTGTTTTATCTTGACTTTAATTTTGTTTTGTATTATTGTTGCAGATCCCATCTGTCAAAATGTCTTCATGGAAGAAAGCAGCAAAAACAAACCAAAAGACTCACAGGGAGAGACATCAACCAGAAGCACGTGAACATCTGGGCCTGCTTGAGAAGAAAAAAGATTACAAGACTCGTGCCAATGATTTTCATGAAAAACAGGCTACTCTGCGTCTTCTCCGCAAGAGAGCTCTGAGTCGCAACCCAGATGAGTTTTATTTTCATATGATCAATTCTCGCACAGAGGATGGAGAACATCATGAAATTGAGAAAGAGGTAATGTTTTGTGCACCTTTTTTTGAATCTTTCTTATAATATGTACAGAGGGAATTTTTAAAGATATGCCTGTATTTTATTAGGATGAGCACACACCCGAGCAGATCAAGCTTATGCAAACTCAAGATCTGCGGTATATCACTATGAAGCAAACTACTGAAAAACGGAAAATTGCCAGACTTCAGTCTGAGCTCCATTTGCTAGACGCTGCTCAAGAGGTAAAATCTAAATTATTTTGTGGAATTACTCTCAGTTTGGTTATGATTATGTATACAATTTTCTTTCTGTCTGTTCTAGGTTCCAAATCATCATACGTTTTTTGTGGATGATCCTAAAGAAGCTTTAAACTTTGATATCGCAGCTAGATTAGATACTCACCCTGCCCTCTTAGGTAGACGTTGTAACCGAATGAAACTTGATACTTTAAAAACTGCTGTGCTTCCAGTGGTTGATAAAGGTTTGTTTGATCTTGCTTTATGTGTCTGTTATCACCTTTGCCTAGTAACCTCCTTCATTAATGCAATTTACTCTACAGCTGCATTGGAGAAGGCTGCCAAACAGAAGCAGCAAAAATATGCTGAATTAGACAAGCGCCTAGACCGAGAAAAGCACCTACGTGTTATCCAAGAAAAAATGATTCTAAAGAAGCACCTAGCAAACAAGAAAGAAGCAGAGCCAGAAAGAATAAAGCCAGCAACTAAAGACGCTCCACCCATCTATCGATGGAAGTTCGAAAGAAAGCGATGAATATATGTTGCCTTGGTTGGTTGGTGTGTTTGTTAAAATCTGTTGCAACCATTGTTTAATATGTAAAATCATTACACATTAATTTTGTTCTGTGAACAACTGTTGATAAATTTTGTCAATGTCCTAAAATCACAATGATTCAATTCACTTTGAGAAACCATACTTATCCCAACTTATCCCAACATCTAGCAACAGTGCTAGAAAAGGCTCCAAAACAGCATTTCTTAAGCTGGACGCGCGGCTTTCGCCTGTAGCGCTAGTAGAAGCGAGTAATTGATTGTTGGGCTCCCATTATTGCGGGTGTGGGAGGGCTGGGGGTATGGGGAAGGCACGGCCCGCATGGCCTGGTCCAGGACGGGAGGTGGCCGTCGAGCAGCCGATGAGCACGACGGGGGCATGGCGCTGACGAGTCACCCCCACCGCCCGCGCAGGCTCTAGACCTCTAGAGGAGGGGCGCACAATGGCGCGGCCCCCACCGAGTGCGGTCTCCACCAAGTCCAGCTTCCAGGACTTCGTGCCCGTCATCCCCGTCAAGTAGGAGGCAGCGCACCCCCTTGTTACGGAGGCGCCACCGCGCTGCCCCCCCCCCCCGCCCCTACTTCCCATTGCCACCCCTCTTCCACAGGGAGGAGACGAGGGACTTGGTGGTGACGGAACCGCGGTACAACGATGGCGTCCTCGAGGGCATGTGGCGCGATCGGCGCATCGAGAAGACGAAGGCGTGCGCGCCGCCCTTCAGGGGCTGCTCCATCTACACGACCTCCTTCAAGGAGCCGCCACGCGAGGCTTTCCTGGACGACTATGCCTCGCAGGCCGCATGGGACAACCGCGCGGGCGCCGAGGTACGCATACGAGGGCGAAACGCGAACGTTCTCCTCATGCGGCTTGTCATGGCGTAAGGGAACTACGGCGTTATTTCCTTTTTTGAACAAAGTCGCAGCGCGATCCGTCCGTACCGTATACACCAACGACATCTTGAGCCAGCCATAAATATGATATGACTAGTGCCCCCCCTTTGCCGCAGGGTCTTCACCGCGCCATACTGCTCGAGGCGAGCGGCCCAAAGTGCCGCGAGAACTTTACGACCACCACGGACTTGATGCACCACTGGATGCCGCAGGCCTGTGCCACGGCCAGGGCCTTCAACTCCAGGCACCTGGAGTGGCTCCCCTCCCAGGACCTTCTTCCTTGCCTGGTTAGCGCAGCTCGCGACCGCTCCACGGAGTAAAAGTCCTTTTACTGCGGTGGAACGCCCGTGACGCCCGGGCCTACACCTTCTCTGTGCAGGGCAACCTCACCCAGTACGGGCTGAAGGAGCTGACAGCGGCGCGCTGGGCCGCGGAGCGGGCCGCCCTGCGCGCCAAGCCCGTGACCACGCACCGCGCCCACTTCCACCAGCCCTGCGACTCGCACCGCGAGACGAGCCGGCGCGCCGTCTGCCGGCTCTTCTCCTCCAAGATCCAGACCAACAACAACATCCTGCACAGCCAGCTGCTGCGCGGCAAGCAGGTGCTCGTGGCGCCCAACGTGCTGCAGGGCCAGTACCCGCTGGACGTGTGCCGCGACCGCCTGCCCATCGTGCCCGAGCTGCCGCTGGAGAGCGCGCCCGTCCTGCGGGTCCCGGACCGGTCGGCGGGCCCGCACCCGTTCCCGGCCTGTTGCACGGGCGTGCGCCGCTGCCGGCGGGTGCCCGGGGGCACGCCGATCACCGCCCCCGCTCTCCCCTTCTACTCGGTGTCGTGCCAGCCCGCACCGCCCACGGGGCTCCTGTGACCAGCTGTGACCAGCTGTGACCAGCTGTGACCAGCTGTGACGACCAGGGCTAATTACACGTCCTTAGGCCTCATCCGTCACGACGGTCACGGATTTCTTTGAGGGGGGCCACGTAGGTTTTGTGGGTTTGCACAGCCCGTTGGCTACCTTCAGCCAGGCATCACCATCATCCCTTCGCGGCCTATAAAACCGCGCCCGCGGGTTTCTCGGAGACAAGAGCGGAGCATGTCGCAGTCGCCGCCCCCTAGTGGGGCTTCCCGTCGACAGTCGACAGCGTGGTGGGAGCGTCCCGCCCCCCTCCCGCACACTCCCTGTGGTACCACTTAGCCGCCCCTCGCGCCCCGGCCCAGCTCTGCTCTGCCTGCTCTTCAAGAGAATGTTCGCGCGCTCCCTGTTCTGTTGCCCCCCGCCCCCTAACCCCTCTTCACCCCTCCCCGTTCGCAATCGACGGTAACACGATTCCCAGGTGACCCATTAGGAAACAGGGGTCCGTAACTTAACATGAAACTCCCCTTTAGCGGTACGTTATCCGTTAAAGTTATAACTTATAACTTGTGACCATACAATGAAACGTTAAGAGTTATAACTCATCACTTGTGACCATACCATGAAACGTTAAGAGTTAGACTCAAAATGCCGGAACAAGCTCCAACTAGCATCAGAATAATTTTTGACGACCCATAACTTTAACTTTTATTGCAAATTGTTAGACGTTACGTTATATGACTAACGCATAACACTAATGCGTTACTCGTTAATTTATATAACTAACGCATAACGCTAATGCGTTAAGTTACGGACCCCTGTTAGGAAATATCTCAGGCCACCCAACTCCACACCGCACCACTTCGGGGCTCCGGGCGTGGAACGTGAGACAAATAGAGGGGGCGGGGCGGGAGGGGAAAGCGGCTACTGCTCTGCTGTGGTGGCAATTTCCTCACTCTTGCACGCTCTCTTCCCCGACAACCCAACGTTTCTTTTCGCAATTATTTACGTTCACAAATCACCGGGCTTCCTCCGCATCGCTCCTCCTGCCCTATCCCAGCAGCGCCGCGCCGCCCGCGGGACGCAGGGTAGGCCACCCGATGGGCGCGGGTGCGGGCGCGCTGCCTACCCGGGCCGTGCGGCAGATGGGTCCCGCCCCCCGCCCACAGGACGCAGGGTAGGCCACCCGGTGGGCGCGAGTGCGGGGGCGCTGCCTACCCGGGCCGTGCGGCGCACGGTCCCCGCCCCCGCCGTTGCCCGGCGCGGCGGCGGGGCCGCGCGCCCTCGCGGGGTTACGTAATTAATGCTGGACACCGCCTCGCCTCGCCCCGCCCCACCTACAACCTATCGGCTGTCCTATCGGCCACTCGTCACGGAGGGGGACAGCGCGGACCCCGGCGCTCACGTGCTGGCTCTCCCACCGCCCCCGG
>NW_026267146.1:2069777-2072784 GCF_000697945.3 Frankliniella occidentalis | reverse complement strand
GGGGGGGGGCTGTCATTTTGGCAAAGGATTGATGCATGAGCTGAGACGTGTAAAACTCCATTGACAATATCGCGGCCATGCGTCCGGCTCGTGGCGTGGCGAGGGTGGCGAGGGTGGCGAGGGTGGCGGTGGTGGCAAAGCAGCAGTGCGGGCGCGGGCAAGCGTGTGGTGGTAGCCGCGGCCGCGTCGTGGGCAGGGGCCGGGCAGGGGCCGGGAAAGCTTCTAAGGAGGAAGAGCCATCATCACATCGATTGCCGCGGCCCCTGGCCTCCGCGGCTCGCGGGTGCGGGCTCGGCTGCGAGGTGTGGCGTGGTGCGGGCGCCGCTAGCCAGGGGGGCCGCCGCACCTCCGGTGCACTCAGTCCGCCGGAGTGCCTGTCCCGGGATGAGCGCCGCGGACGCCGGCCGACAACACTACGTCGCCGTCGTGCGGCCCGGGTCACCGCCGCTGCCGCCGCCGCTCTACGCCGAGCCTGACGCCGCGGCCGCGGACGCCGCCGGTCGACGTCCTCTGGTCGCGTGTCGCGGGCCTCGCGAGTCACCGCGCAGGACGTGCGTGACGTCACGTCCACTCACTCACGTGACCGGGGCGAGGAGCGGAGCCGGCGCGGTGGAGGGACACTTGCGGTTGATTGACGACGTAGTCGTGGCCGCGGAGCCCGTCGCGCCGGAAGCATAAGGGGGAGGGAGAGCGAGTGGGGCCTACAAAGCACCTCACCGTCGACGAGCAGGTCGCGCTCCGCAAACGATAGGCTACCCCGAGGCCACCGTCGAGGTCGCCGTCGAGGTCGCCGTCGGGGCCACCGTCGGGGCCGTCGTCCGAGGCCACAGTCTAGGCCACCGTCTTGGGCAACGTCGAGGCCACCGTCGAGGCCGCCGTCGAGGCAGCTGTTGAGGCCACCGCGTCGAGGCCGCCGTTGAGGTCGCCGTTTAGACCACCGTTTAGGCCGCCGTCGAGGCCACCGTTGGGGGGTCCGCCATCGAGACCGCCCTCAGCCATACAGTCGCTCCGAGTCGCTCAGTATGTTTGTGTTTTTCTCTCCCCCCCCCTCCTCTTTCCCCTGCCCCTTTAACTCTGCCCGATCAGCACTGTTGCATTAGGCGCGCGGCCCCGGCCCGGCGCGCACCGAGGTGACAGGTACACACCACTATTTGCTCGGGCCGGGCCGAGCCGGGGCGTCGCGCACCAATTATTGGTCTCTCTCGGGCGAGAGCGTGTTAGAAAGAACGATATATCATGACAGCCCGGGGCCGGGCCGACTGAGCCGAGCGCCCCCAGGTGCGCCTCGCGGGCGGGGTGGCGGGGCCGCGACCCGGGACACACACACGCACACACACATACACACAGAAACAACAAACACAATTCGTATCATACAGACGAAACAAAAAAAAGTTAGAAGGCGTTGTTTTCTTGTGCCTGCCTCTTTGCGGGGGAGTTCGCGCGCAAAAGTTTGGAGAGCCCACAAGAAAAATATTTTGACGGCGTGCCAACGGCCCATTACCTTTTTCCTATGGGAGCGGTGAAAGGTGAGGAGGGAAAGAGAGCCTTCCCCTGTGCGGGGTTAGGAGGAGGTTGGGGGGGGGGGGGCTGATGTGGCGGAAACGGGGACCTACATTAGCACTGCCGCACCAAAGTACCCGTGTGTAAACAGACGCAGCTCGCCGCGCCCCGCGCCCACCGCCTTCGCCCTGCCTCCTCACCCCGCTTTACCGGCGGTGCCCTTCTTTGACTCACTCACTGACGGCCGCCTGCCCAACCAGATGCCTTCGTCCTGTCGCCTCTAGGTTGTGGGTCCTGCAAACTGCAGTAGCAGCAGCAGCCAGAGACGCTCGCTCGCTGCAACTTTGGACGGGTAAACGTGGAAGAGAGAACGCGCGCGAAGCCCCCGACTACTGAAAATAGCAGCCGCCAGAAAGACCGGGGGGAAGGCGGCGAAGAGATAGATGGTCTGTGCGTGACTCAGTTTTCATCTTCGCAAGCCACACACTCTCCGTTAAATTGCTACACGCCATTAGCGACCGAGTACCCCCCCCCCCCCTCCTACCGTCGGAGTCTTCGCCTTTTGCGCGGTTGTGTGGAATAAACTTTTCATTGCCAGGTCGCTTTTATAAAACTGCTCGTGTTCCCTCGTCCAAGAAACTGGCCTGTCGGCAAAAGACTCACGGCCGCGGCGGCGGGCCGCGCTGTGTTTGTATGCTAGGTACGCCCCGAGACAATGCCGGGGTGCTCCAGGTGCACGCCATCAACGCGGCTGCCTCGGGTGTCTCACAACACCGAGACCACGACCACGGCATGTAGGCCGCCCTGGGCTGCTTCACCCTCCACCCCTTTGCATTCCTCCGCCACCCCGCGCGACTGCCTCCCCTCCCTCCCCTCCCCTTCCTCCCTCCCCTCGCACCTCCTCGCTCCCCTGCGCCGCGCCACCCGCTACCCGTGTTCCCTCGTGTCGACTGCGACCCTCCGACCCTCAACGCCGTTTGTTCTTTGGTTCGCAGGTGCCGCCCGGGGCCGTACGCGGGGAGCGTCTGTCGGTTCGCCGCGTCCCGAGCGCGAGCCGAAGCCGCGTGCCGAGCGTGCCGAGCGCGCTCGGCCCGACCTGTGCGCACGCGCGGCGTGGCGCGGCGCGGCCCGGCCCTCCCCCTCTCCACCCCTCCGCCTGGCGCTGCCGCGCTAGGCGCTACCGTCCCCCATGGACCCCAGTACTCTCGCCGCCATGGACAAGGACGCGCTGAAGAAGCAGATCGAGAACATGAAGTACCAGGCCACGATGGAGCGCTGGCCGCTGTCCAGAAGCATTGCAGCGTGAGTACCCGAGACATTATCGATTACGTGCCGTGCTGGGCCGTGCAGGGCCGCGCCCGGCCTCCGCCAGGTCGCTATCCGTGTGTAGCAGGGCGGCACGGGACGCGACGCGGCGGGACGGAGGGACCCTGTGACGGCTGGCCGCCGCCGCCGCGACTCGCAAGGATGAGCCGCGGGGGCGTGGCGGCGCGGGCTGGGGAGGGAG
>NW_026267146.1:2059943-2064782 GCF_000697945.3 Frankliniella occidentalis | reverse complement strand
CCCCCCTCGGGCAGAGCGCCGCCCCCGGCCGCCCGCTAGCACCCCGCCTGCCACCGGGGGTGGCTGAGCTGCGCCGCCCCGCGTTTCCCCGTACTGCCCCGCACCGTCCCGCAACACCCCGCCCCGTGCCGCCCCGCTTCGCGCTGTGCCGGGCATAGAGGCGGGCATGGGCGGGCGGGGTGCAAACCATTGGGAGCCACCCCTGTCTCGGTCGCTCGCTCGCACTCGCTCGCGTGATCCGGCCACACCGCCACCGACCGCCACTGTAAAATCCTCGAGCGCTCGTCTCTTGACGAGCCCTATGGCCCTTGGCTGGTTCGGCTCGACGTAGGCCAGCTCTGTGACTCTCGCTAGGCAACGCGGGCGCCCGTGTTATGGTTCGGAAAGAGCTCATACCAGCCATGTGTTTGGCTTCACAACATACGAGCGGCTGCCCCGGCCTCCCTCGGCGTGCTCCCCGCGGGGCTAAAACTGGGCGCCGTCGGCCCGCCCGTGGCCTGAGACCCAGTCGGTGGACCCAGGCTTTAGTCGTCTCGACTGCCTTCGATGACATCATGTGACATCGGGCTGACGTCATTTTGGATAGTAAAGATGGGAAAATATTGATTTTACCTCACGTTTATGTTATTTTGACGAATGGCAGTGTCCATGTGCCCCAGCCTACGTCCAATCCTTCGCCTCTCACTGCCCGCGGCCTGCCCTGTGTCATTCCGGCTCAGGGATAGACCCTCGCTCGACCTCGCTCGACCCTCCCTCAATAAAACGCAGCTCGCAGCTCACTGGGGCGGATCGCTGACTCCGCTGACGAGGACCCCGTTCGGCTCGGAGTGGCTCGAGGCTGTGCTCGGCTACACCGGAAGGCAGCCGGTAGCTGGCAGAGAAAGCTATTCGGCTGCGCGACCCAGGTAGTTGAAGTACGCCGTACCGTACCGGATACCGTGTGCGTGTGAAGCCCCGAGTAACTCGTTAAATTCACGTTGACGTCATACCTCGGGTAACGCTAGTGACGGTCAACGCAGCCCGTCTGCTGATACCGCACTACTACAAGCTTTTGGCCCTTTGGCACGTTACGTAATTATGTTACAGAAATGGCCCAGTTATAACGTAAATGTTGATGTTGGAGCGCTCCTTCGTGCCTCACACCACATTCCCCAGTGTAAGAAAGTAAATCGGCTCTTTGGTTACGTAGAAATGGGCCAGACAGAATAACGTGGCGGTGACGGTTTCGCGTAGCTTACGCTTGTGACAAACCTCGTCCCGTTGCGTCGCCGGGCCGCCTGGGTATACCGTATCATGACCGTATCGAAGCACCACCACGGAGCACCGGCTACCCGGCCAGTCAACCTCGCGACGCTCACCTGCGGGGGAGGGGGCACAGAGGAAAGGTAGAGGAAGGGAGAGTGAGGGGGGGATCTGGAACGGATGCTGGAGAACGCCCGCAGGGACCTGGGCCGCCTGGGCCGCGCGCCGACAGCCAACCGGGCAGGAATGGAACGGCCAATAAGGCAGCGAAGGAAGGCGTGGGCAGGCCGGGGGACCGGGCCGGCGAGCCAGAAGAACTCGGCCTGGATTTAGTACGTCCACTTACGACGACGACGACGATTAGCTAACTCTGCGTCTCCCTCTCTTATGTTTCTGCTCCTCCCAGCTAGATAAAACTCGTATAAATACCGGTCTTTTTATTGTTATCACTGCGAGTCAGATGAGTTGGTATCGGCCCCCCTTGCGAGTAGGAAACCCTCTCGCCCTCAGGGGTCCCGCGGCTATGGTGCTCACGAGTCGCACTTTGTTGTCATGCATTCGCGCTCTTCTAGCACTCTTTTGGGTCGCCCGTAAGTTTATTTCTCTCGCAATGACTAGTGCTGTCGATGTCGATGCCCGTGATCTCGGTGAGAGATGAGCAAAATTGTTGAAGTTTTGGCTTTGAAAGGGTTCGCACTTCACGAGTTAACCTGACAGAACCGTTTGAGGCCCCTTTTGGGCAAACTTCACACACATTTAGATCAATTGCATAAGCCCGCTTTAATTGCTTCTCGCCGAGATGGTCGGGCTAAAAAGACGGCGCTGGCCAGCCTCCCAGCCCCACCCCCCCTTTACGCTGAGGATCCATAGCGTTCGCGCTTTTTCAGCCGGTGTCGCGTGTGTAGTGTAGTCCCGCCCGGCCTTGCGGACGGAGGCCAGCACCGTCAGCATCCGCGCCGCCGGTAGAAGGCGGAAGAGAGAGAAATAGAGAGAGACAGAGACACGGAGGGAGGGAAGGCGAAAGAGGGAGAGAGAGAGAGATGAGATGAGGATGGAAGAGAGGCGCAAAGGAAACACGTAAGTTTCTCACCAGTTCATTCTCTACATCCGTTGGGAAGAGGAGAGAGAGAAAGAACGGGCGCAATGGACCGGAGCGGACAAGGAGGAGGAGGAGGAAGAAAGAGGGAGACCAATTTCGGCCCATCTGTTCATATGGAAATTCTGCGAGCCCGAGCGGCGGCGTCTCGTCGCGTCACGTCTCCGCCCGCCGCGGGGGCCGGGCCGGCACGCCGCCTGCAGTCCTGAGGAGTCCAGTCCGCACGACATGTCATGTCACAGCGCGGGCGCAGAGCGAGCAGCGGAGAGAAAACGTTGTAAAAAAACAGTAATGCGGTGGCGTCTCCAGGCTCATTATTGTTTTTCGTTGCTCCGCGACCTGCGTATGCGTGGGCCGGGGTGGGTGGCAGGGGGTTGCTGACCCCTCGCCTCGACCCGACCCCTCGCCGAGGAGTCTGGCGCCCCTCTTGCCGTGGATAGGAGGGAGGGAGTAGGGAGTAGGGGGGAGGCTGCTAAGTGCCCCTACCGGCCCCTACCCCACGCTGCTGCCGGGGCCGCTGCTCGAGGGGGATGGTGGTGCGGCGGTGAGGCGAAGGGGGTTGTTCGAGAAGGCCTGTCCGTGTGGCATTGCGCAAAGGCAAGGCGCGCGCTCGGCGGCAAGGAGGGGACAAGGAGTGGGGGGCAACACGAAGGGGAGACAGTTCCATGTCGTCTCTCGCGTTCTGCATGGCCGCGGTCTTTACGCGTGGCGCGCAGTACACGGGGACCGAGGAGACGTAAAGCAAAGGGAAATTTGCGTGTGCGCGTTCTTGTTTGTGCCTGTGTGTGAGCGCGCGCGCGCGTGTGTCTTGTGTGTGTGTGATGGCCGCTGAATTATTCGGCTCGGCGAGGGGCTTGTTGGTTCGAGGTGCCTAGCGGGCCAGATTTACAGTCCGCTCCCAGCAGCCCGGGGCCGAGCCTGGTGGGAGCGCTCGCGGAGGGGTGTGGGGCGGCGACGGGGAGGGTGCTCGCTCAGTGGACCCGCCCCCGCCGCCTGCCGACAGGGGGGGAGGGGTGGGGTGGCTCCAGGACCCGCCTGGGGAGCCCTTTCCGTCCTTCCGTCCCCCTACGCCCATCCCCTCCCGAGTGTGAATAAAGGGGTAATTGTCCGGAGGTCCGTCCCCGTCCTGTGTGAGAGGAAGCATCAGCCACTCCTCTGCACGGCCAAAGCATCGGCGCTGGGACAGAAGCTGGGGCGGTGCGGGGGAGAGAGAGCCAGGCGGTCTCCGTCATCAACTGCCCCCGCACCGTCGCTGCCTGGGACGAACAAAACTAGTAGCCGACAAAGCACCCCCTTCTCCCTCCCCCCTCGCGCGCCCGGCTCCGCACTCGGACCGACGGGCTTTAGTATGCAACTCTACCCCAGCGGCCGGCAGTCCTGAGCGAATTCACAGCCTGCACGACAAGTTAGCGGGGATGGGTGGCGTGCAACACTAGTCTTGCCTCTTCTCCTCATCCTCGTCCGCAACCTGCTCGTCCTCGTCCTTTTCGTCCTCCTCATCCTCATCCTCGTCCCCGTCCTCGTCCTCCTCATCCTCGTCCTCCTCATCCTCGACATGCTCGTCCTCCTCATCCTCGTCCTCCTCATCCTCGTCATGCTCGTCCTCCTCATCCTCTTCCTCGTCCTCCTCATCCTCTTCCTCCTCATCCTCTTCCTCGTCATCCTCTTCCTCGTCATCCTCGTCCTCGTCATCCTCGTCCTCCTCATCCTCGTTCTCCTCATCCTCGTCCTCCTCGTCTTCGCCCTCTTTATTCTCATCCTTGTCCTCGCATGCATGTATGGATTAGGGACCCAGCCATACGAGCTAAATATGCAGCCGGCAGCCCGAGCTGGCGGCACCCCAGGCGACCAGGCGGCGCTGCTGGCAGCCAGCCGGCGCCGCACATCAGCAGCCCGACAACGACGATGAGAAGTGTGAAATTCCGCAATAATTCCGAGTCGGTGGCGGGGCTGGGGGGCTCAACGGGGCGGGCGGCATGAGGGACAGCGGGGCAATCTGTCTAGTTACTGTACGACGGGCAGCGCTGAGGGGGATGACGGGCACTAACACTTTAGTGTCCGAAGGGAACCGCGGGCGGCTCAGTGATGATGACGCGCTGGCGGCCCGCGGCCCGCGCGGGTACTCGAACACTTTAGTGTCTGAGGAACGGCCCTCGAGATAGCTGAGGAGAGAGAGAGAGAGAGATGGAGAATAGAGAGAGTACTGCAAATAGAGAGGGACGTGGGCAAGGCTACGCCACTCCATGCCACGGCGTCGCGGGAGTTTAATGAGGTGGCATGTCCCAGCCGTCCCCCGGGCCGGAGCCCTGCAGCACGCCTTCTCCTCCCGCGCGCTCCTTTATCTCTCATCTCGACCGAGGACGCGAGTCGCCATCCTGCACGCCGGAGGAGGAGAGGAAAAAAGAAAACAATCGTGACGCACGTCGGGTCGAGGAGGGTGAGAGGAAAAATCCGTTTTTCTATACACAACGCGTCGTCCTGGCCGTCCGCATTTGGCCACG
>NW_026267146.1:2058410-2059893 GCF_000697945.3 Frankliniella occidentalis | reverse complement strand
CCTCGGCGGGCAGCCCGGGGCTGTGTACATGGCAGTGGGTAGTTATCCCTCGATCTGACACACACTGGGGCCTGCCGTGCCGGGGGGCTCGCCGGAAACTAGACGGAACCAAACGGAACCTCTTCGGGGCGGCGGGGCGCCGCGACCCGGCACGCGGCCCCGCGGCCGCAGCCCCCTGGTCGGCGCTGCCGGGGGAGGGGGAGGGAAGGGCGCGCGCGGGAAGGGCCGGAGGGCCGGAGGGAACAACACGGCGGAAAGAACATCCATTCCTGCGCCATCCTCGATACGGCGAGCACCGAGGCAGTCGCGCGCACTCCGGGCCCTCCGGACTCCGGGAGCAGCGACGCACCGCGCGGACCTTCCCGAGAGGTGAGTTCTGAAGGGGAGGCGCCCACTCTGTGACGGGCCTCCAGGGTGGCGGGGCGTAGCTGCGGCCGTGTCCCCTGTTTGGTTTGGAGCTGCATGGGGTGGACGGGACAGGTGTCGGGTCGTGTCGCCCGCGCGGGGGCGGGGCCGGCCGGTCGGGGGCGCGAGAAGGAGAGAGAGGGGGAAGTCGAGTGTCTGCTGTCGGCTGCAGCAGGTGAAATGTAATGGAAAGCGACAAGTCGGCCCCGATCAACCCGATACCTCCCCTGCACCACGCCCCTCGCCCCCGCCTCGCCCCGCCCCGCCACGGGCGCGCCAGCCCAATCCCAGCGCTCGCTGCACCGTGTCTTCATCAGACTGGCACTGACGGGGCGTGGTGGCGGGGCGCGGCGGGGCCTGGCGGGGCGGGACGGGGCGCAACTCGAGAAGAGAGAGAGGCGGGCTCGGTGGTGGTGCTCATTGATACGACGACAGCACAGCAGTACGCACCAGCGCGCTGTCATTTCGACCGTCACTCTCCGCGCCGCACCGTCACTTCCACCGCCACTCCCGCGACGCGCGTGTGTGTCTCAGCCGTTTCGCTCCAGACGCTGGGCGTATCTACCAGGAAAGCAGCCCCACCGTCGCCCCCCGAGTGTGAGTAATAACTGTCGAAATGATATTGGAAAGACATCAATTTCGATACAATTTCGCTCTTGTTTTTGCATTACCGAGCATACGGGAGCCGCCCTGCAACCGTTTTGTTGCTCAGGGCTTTCTGTTCTTTCTTACACACGCGGGCTATCTCAATCTGTAGTTGTCGTATCTCTTCCGAGGATGCGGTTGAGTCAGGCACTCCGTAAAAGGATTCAGTTCAAGGAAATTCAATGGGTTCATATCACAGAAGATTTGAGAAAATGTATTTAATTCTACCGAATATTTCATCAAAATTGACCGTACCACGTGGCTGATTAACTCCGTGCACTTCTATAGTTTGACTGTACCGCACGCACGAGTGCGGGCGGGTTGCCTACTCGCCCGGCCCGTAAGGCGCCGCGGACAGGGTGTCACGAGTTGCGTGCCAAGCGCCTTCGACTTAGGCAACCCACCATACTCGACCTGCTCTCCCCCCCCCCCC
>NW_026267146.1:2056795-2057224 GCF_000697945.3 Frankliniella occidentalis | reverse complement strand
AACAATCGTGACGCACGTCGGGTCGAGGAGGGTGAGAGGAAAAATCCGTTTTTCTATACACAACGCGTCGTCCTGGCCGTCCGCATTTGGCCACGACCACCGACGACATGTTGTGTGGTGGTGGTGTGGTCGCCACCATGGCATGTCGCGGTGGTGCGGGGCGGCTGAAGATCATCGGTGTCATGCGATCGCTGCTCAGTGATTTAGGCCAAGCAGGCGGGGACATTCACTCTCCGATATGTTTTGTCCTCCAGGGGCGTGCTCGTAGAGTAAAAGGTTTCTCTACGGGAGCGGCTGCCGGCCGTACTCACCTGTATCGCCCGCCCTCGGCCCGCCAACCCCACGGCCTCGCACCTCCGCATTGATTTACCCCGCGCACCTGTCTGTCGTTATCATGACAAGCCCGCGGCGGCGCCCCGCCCCGCCCCG
>NW_026267146.1:2050975-2056525 GCF_000697945.3 Frankliniella occidentalis | reverse complement strand
TTGCTTTCCGCTGCGGTGCGGCCGCCAGCGCCTGCCGCGCCGCCGCGCCACTTCCCACCGCCACCGCGACAGTCGCCCGCCCCACCCGCCCCGCCCCGCCCAGCCCCCGCCTGTGGGGTGGTGAGCACGAGCCACCTGCCCTGCTGGCTTTAGGGCGCACTCGTACGGCATCAACACGGAGAGGCGTGGCAGGGCGTGGCAGGGCGTGGCAGGGCGCGGCGGGGCGCGGCGGTGGTGCCCGAGCCCGAGGCGCCGGGCCCGCCTCCACCTGCATGGCCTACTTCGCCGACGTGTATTTGTGGGGGCGTTATTTCATCATCACCCTGCCGCCCCTCCGCCCCCGCGGCGCCTTATCCAGTTTGGGGCGTTTGGGGCGCGCGCGGCTGCCGCCCCCGCCGCCCTCGCCGCCCCCAACGCCACTCCTCTCACACACACTGGCAGGGCCGCGAGAGCCGCCAGTGGAAGGCGCCTGAGCCTGCCCTGCCCCTCACAATCAGCCTCCCCTTCACAATCAGCTTGCCCCTCACAATCAGCCTTCCCTTCACAATCAGCCTGCCCCTCACAATCAGCCTGCCCTTCACAATCAGCCTGCCCCTCACAATCAGCCTGCCCGACAGGAGCCGTTGCCGTTCCGACCGCGCCAACGCCGATTCGGTGCCCAGTCCGAGGGCTACGCTACGCCTTCCTTTAGCATCTAGCGGCCCCTTGAGATCGGTGTCCGCCTGAAGCAACAGAGCCTCCGGCCCCTGGGGGTGCAGCGGGAGCGGGGAGCGGGATAGGGGAGGGGAGGCCGAGGAAGAGAGCCGTTAGGGGATCGATCAGAGAATTGCTGGCCAGGGGATTCAGACGAGCCCCCGGCCCCGCACCCACCCCCACCCCTTTCGCCCCTCCCACACATGTGCGCGGGCGTATGTGTGTGTGTGTGTGCGTGTGTGCAAAATAGAGTGAAGAAGTGGACACGCGAAGCAGCGAAGAGGAGCGGGTGGACTCCCTTCCCTCGCTGCAGCTCCCTCTTCCCCCTCATACCCCCCACGCCACCCCCCTCCCCGCTCCCCAAGCTCGAGGGTTTAAAAATAAAACAGGCACGTTATCGGCGCTGGACGTGCGGCCGCGTAGAGAGTGGGGACCCCCCCCTCCCTCCCACGCCTGATCTGGACTTTCTATTTGTCCAATTTTATTTTATCCCTGCTGTGTGGGGGTAGAGAAAGAAAAACAAAAGAGGACGGGGGCGTGGGCGAGCGTTTAAAAACAAGAACAACAAACGTTTATTGTAATAAAAATGGGTTGAGCAGTTTCGCCACTATAGCGTGGAAACAGCTCGCGCCAGAGGGTTGCGGCGGAGTTTGTTGCGCGGTGGGGGTGGCAAAGTAATATCGTGCTGTTGCAAATCCCGCGCCCGCCCCGGGGTCGAACGACGCGGAGGACGGAGGCGATGCGCGCCAACTCCCCCTGATTAAATTAGGTGTGCTCCCTTCTCCCCCCACTGCCCCGGCTACAAAGTTATACCCGTTATCCTTTACTCCATCAGGCTGCAAGGCAGGATGCTGCTGCTCCTGCTGCTGCTGCTGGAGTCCCTCAAGTACAACTGTTCCACCCCGACGCCGAGAGGCGTGGGAGGACGGGAGCACAGTGGCACTCGGGGACGGCTGCTGCTGCTCCTGCTCCTGCTCCTGCTCCTGCTCCTGCTGCTGCTGCTTCTCCTCCTCTTGCTGCTGCTCCTGCTGATGCTGCTCCTCCTCCTCCTCCTCATGCTCCTGCTGCTGCTCCTCCTCATCCTCTTGCTCCTGCCACTGCTGCTCCTCCTCCTCCTCTTGCTCCTGCTGCT
This sequence comes from Frankliniella occidentalis, assembly GCF_000697945.3. Taxonomy (NCBI): domain Eukaryota; kingdom Metazoa; phylum Arthropoda; class Insecta; order Thysanoptera; family Thripidae; genus Frankliniella; species Frankliniella occidentalis. The sequence continues at coordinate 2,054,700 of NW_026267146.1, read as the reverse complement.
GCTGCTCCTCCTCTTGCTGCTGCTCCTGCTGATGCTCCTCCTCCTCATGCTCCTGCTGCTGCTCCTCCTCCTCCTCTTGCTGCTGCTGCTGCTGCTGCTCCTCTTCCCCCTCTTGCTATCGCTGCTGCTGCCGCTGCCGCTGCTGCCACGGCCTATTGTCCTCTGGGGCTCCGCTCTCGCTCCGAGGCGCGCGGGGGTGGGTCGCCGTGGGCCGGGGCGTCACGGGAGGCACAGTGATGGATATCAAGCCTGGGATTAGCAGCGCGCCTGGGCCTGGCCTGCACCGGCACGGCGCCGCGGCGGGGCCTTGAAGCGAAACGGTTGGCCCGGAGGCAGAGCCGGCTGCTTGAGAGAGAAAACGAGAGGGGTAGGGGCAGTGGGGGTGACTCTACCTTTTCTCCTCGTATTTACTCAAGCTCCGTCCTTATTTCTTGTTTCGGTCTCCCTGCTCGCTCTCCCTTATTGCTCCCGAGGTCAGAGGTCGTCACTGTCGGCTGCTGGCTTCGCAAAAGGCCCGTACTTGCGGGGTGTACCGCTCTCTGCCGCTCCTGTGCCTAGCACCCGGCCAACGCTGCCACCCCACCGCACCGGCCCTCCTGAGCGGGGACGGGGTAGGGTGTGCAGGGTAGGTGTATGCCAAACTAGTGCAGATCGAGTTTGGGCGATAGGGCTCGGTAGGGGCTGAGGCAGCAGAAGGGCCGGGGCTGGGCGTGGGTCTCATAGGACCGTGCCGTGTGACGGAGAAGGAAATGAAGAGCCATATGTTGCGCACCGTCGGTGCCGGTCGATGGCGCTGCTGAGAGGGCTGGAGGGGCTGGAGAGATGGGGGCCGGCCTCCCCGACCCGACGACCTCTGCGCTGGAGTTGACCGCTCGGACCCGAAGCTGACGGTGATCCACTGACTCCAGACTCCGTGTAGAGCGATGTGTGCGGTTCCGTTACAAGGGCGAATGGACGGAACGGAGAGATACGGAGAGGGGAGGCCGCGTCAGGGGCATCGGCTCCAGAAACATCCCCAGAAGAGCGCCCGCCGCACAACCCCAACAACCCAACCCAACCCAACAACCCCGCAGAGCAGCCCCCTCAGCGGAAAAAGATACGTCAAGTCTGAAGGTCATCATCGGCAGACCCAATCATACCGACTGGGACTCGGAGGGGCGAGTATTGACTCACGCACACACACGCATATACACACGCACACACACACGCGTATGCGTGCAGCACACATACGCGGGACCGAACATGGAAACGGATAGCAGCAGAAGGGGTCTCGCTGCGGCGTGCGATTCGTAGCGGAATGAAGAAAGTAGATTCGTGGCAGGGAAGAAAACCAGCGACGGATAAAAAACGAGTGTGACGAGAAAAAAATGGTGCATAGGGATATCAGACGTAGCCGTCCCAAACTCTACTAAACCGTAAAGCAATAAACGCAATGCACGATCGTATGTCTACTACCATCTCTTTCCTTTAAAGTTTCTATTTTGTTTACTTCGCCTCGATTCGATTAGAGATCGTCCAGAAAGTACGTCCGTTTTTCACGGATTCATTGCGGGAGCTCGGCGCCTGCGATACTCGGGGTAGGCCACCCCGCGGTACACGCGTGCGCAGTAGACACGATGTTGCCTACCTACCAGGCGCTATGCGAGCTTCCACGGGCTAAACCTGCACTGTAAAATGCTTACGAACTAAATGCTTTGCAACGTTACGAACAATTTTCGTTCTTTGCATTCCAAAGAAATTGTTTGTATTGCAAAGCGATTGTTTGTAAGGTTAGGAAGGTTCTTACGAACAATCGGTTTGCATTACGATTTGTTCGTGAGCTTACGAACAATTAGTTTGTAATACAGGGTGGCCGCTCTGCCCTGTAATTTAAAAAGGTAGACTAGCTCGCCCGAACCTACCTCTCCAGTCCCCTCCCACCTCCCCGCTCCGTCTGTGAGCGGGCTAGTCTACCTTTTCAAAACTACGGGGCCACCGAGCGGCCACCCTGTACAACGCTTCAAAATCCTTCGTAAGCTACGAAGGGTTTGGTTTACGTTACGAACGTATTGTTCGTAAGGAATTTACAGTGTGGCCAGGTTCGTAGCGGCAAATGACAAACGTACTTTTTTGGATGGTCCCTGCGACCGTTTTTTTGTGGTAAAATTCGTGGATTTATTCGACCCAGTGGATAGCGATAGAAAGGCGGTGGCGTGGGGCGGAGGCGGCAAGGTGTAGTGACAGAGAGGAGGGGGGTGGGGGTGGGGGTGGCTGAAGGGAAGCCGAGGACTTCCAATCGGCGACAGACTCGCAATTCTTCCTCTTTATTTTGTATTGGTAGAACTTATTGCGGCCCGCGGCGAGGTTGACGTCAAGGGGGAAAGAGAAGGTAGGGGAGGGGGGGGGAGGGGGCAAGCCTCCCGGGGCTGTCTACGTCTCATTCAGAGTCGCGAACGAAACAATAAGGAGCAGACAGAGTCTTAGAGGGATTCGGTAGCGTTGCGAGTTGTCGGAGCGTTTTGGGCGGGCTTTTGGGGGAGGAGGGGGGGGGGGTAGTCTTGGGAGTTGAGGGTTGCAGTTGAAAGTTCCTTGTGCTCTTGGAGGTTAGGTTTGGTCTCGGCGGTAGATCGGGGTCTTTAGTAAAAGCAGTGTAGAGCAAAAAGACAGACAGACACACAGACAAAGACACAGAGAGACAGGAGGAGGGGGAGGGGGAGGGATCAGGGACGCCAAAGGGAAAAGCAAGGAAAGGGAAGAGCTTCTCTTGCCACGCATTTGTGCCCGGTGGGAAATATAACCAAGCCTAGAAAGGGTCGAGGAAAAAAAGAGAAGGTTATTCAGCGGCATTATTAGATCACACAGGAAAAGGAAGAATTTGGCTGCGCCATAGTGAGAGGAGCGCCCCAAGACGGGGACCCTAACCCAATAAGGGGGGCAGGGGGGTGGGGCGGTTGCATGGAGTGCATGTCGCGGATACACGGCGGTGGGGTGGGGACTAGAAGCAAGGGGGCGAGAGGCGGGGGATACGGTTGTTCTCGACTTACCCCACACACATAGTCACCCCTCTCACATACGGCTTGCCTTTGAGGGTCGTGTGGGTGAAAAGGTGTGTGTGTGTGTGTGTGTGTGAGGGGGGGGGGTCGCCTTCACTTTACCAAGTGCTTGGCTAAATGTTGACGATACGGTGGCGGAGGCGGGCGGCGGCTCGCCGGCTCCATCCAACATCCATCCAACCCCATCAAAGCCGTGAGCAAAGCCAGCAGCAGCGCTCGATGGCGCCCGCTAATGGAAGTAGCATCGCCTTGGCGGGGTGGGGCGGGGCGGGGCGGGGCGAGGCATACACGCCCCCGCACACCCGACTCACTCACCGCACCCGCTTTTCGACGGGGTACTTCCGGAGGGCGCTCCTCTCCATTCAGCGAGTAGCCTCCTTCTACCCCCCGAGGCTGAGTGTGTCTCTCGGATGGCTCTCAAGCTTAAAGGCGCGGGCGACGCTGCTGCACCTGCTGCCGCCTACAGGCCCCGCGGGGGCGCCCCGCGCCACACGGCTACCCCGCCGGGATAAAGGCCCCTGTGCCGGTTAATGGTCTAATCGATAGAGAGAGAGAGAGACGAGCGGGGACGAGCGACTGCTATCCTCTGGCTTGAGCTTCAACCCCTGCTGCTGCAGCTGGTGCCGGGGCCAGGGCCATGACACAAGCACAAGGGCCTCCCCGGGGGCGACTGGCTGGCTGGGCCGCGCCGGG
>NW_026267146.1:2049303-2050750 GCF_000697945.3 Frankliniella occidentalis | reverse complement strand
GCCCACCCCCCGGCGGCTGGGCGGGCGCTTTTGCTACTCTGCTCCGCGGATCCCGGTGGATCCACGAGCAGCCCCTTTAAAAGCGCGGCGCACGGCGCACGGGTGGCTCTGCAACCCCTGCAGTCACGGCATCGCGCTCGAGGCGAGTGAAGCGCAAACAACTACTGTTGGCATCCGTATCCATCCATGTCCGCGGAGAGACGACCTGGCATCCGGGGGGCACAACCAGAGACAACGCACGCACACGTTGCCAGAAAAAAGTACTGGAATCGCTGATCGATCTGCGCCCGGGTGCATCCGCTGAGCACCAACAGTGTGGTGGGTTTGCATACTCCCTCTGCCCCTATAACGTACCGTGGCCCTTGCCTCCCATCAGGGTATGCAAACCTGAAACACCGGAGTGTTTGTTTTGATAAACCATCGCCGGAGTGCAGACTTTGAGAGTACTGAGCACTGAGCATCAGAGTCTTTAAAATGTGGCGAGCCTTTCAAAAGTTTTACGAGCACTGTCGTAAACAATTTACGCAGGTTCTGTATACCTCTTTACTTTTACTGCTCACCCGGGGGGACTGCGAAGAAATCCGCGGGCATGTCGAGGTAACAAGGCAACCGTTGAAACAGGACAACTGAGGAAGGGGAGGGCCCCGGCTGTGTGAGTCGACCGCCGTCTCCTTTCGCCGAGGGAGGGAGAAAGAAAGGGAGAAACAGAGAGAATGAGAAGGACAGAGAACGATAAGCGCACGCACGCACACAGTGGCCCGATCGGAACACCCCCTACCGCCCCGCCCGCCCCGCCGCCACACCACGCTCTGCCGCCACGCCCTGCACAACGGCAGCGATCGAAAGCTTTTTCGCCAAAGTGGTGAGCCTCCCGGCCCGCCCAGGCTCACTGCACTCGGAGGTCTGAGGGCCAGGAGAGAGAGAGAGAGAGAGAGAGAGAGAGAGAAAGGGAGGGAGAAAGGAAGATGAGAGTGAGGAGGGGGAGAGAGAGAGAGAGGGAGAGAGACAACCATTCCATTCGATTCGCGGCGAGTCCCATTCCAAAAAGAATAGTGAGATAAAGTTTGCTGAGATAACACTCTGGAATTGTTGAGCGCTGTTGGTGGTGGTGGAGAGAGGGGCCCTGTTCTCTTGCAACCAGCCCCGCCCGCGTGGTCACAGCGCCACCCTGCCTCGCCTACTTTGGGGCTGGTTTGTTGTTTCAGGTAAGCGAGGCTATGGTCCGGCGGCGGGGCGCTCGCACGGACCTCGCTGTGTGTGCACAGCCACACGCGGGGCGCCGGGGCGAGGCGGGCCGAGGCAGGGTGCGGGCCGAGGCCGTGGCCTCCCTTTGTGCCGTTTTGCTAGTGTGCATGGGGCCCGTGTGCTGGACCCAGTCCCAGACGACCTCCTCTCTCTCTCTCTCTCCCGGGCAAACAGACCCGTCGCGCAAATGGTCATGCCAAAC
>NW_026267146.1:2044563-2049253 GCF_000697945.3 Frankliniella occidentalis | reverse complement strand
GTGGGCCGAGGCCGTGGCCTCCCTTTGTGCCGTTTTGCTAGTGTGCATGGGGCCCGTGTGCTGGACCCAGTCCCAGACGACCTCCTCTCTCTCTCCCGGGCAAACAAACCCGTCGCGCAAATGGTCATGCCAAACGGGTCATTATGAGCCCGTCCTGCAGCATCCCACCCCCCACCCCCCGCGCCGCCCCTATCCCTCTCGCTAGCTGGAGAGAGGTCGCGGCGCGGCGCGCCGGGGAAGCCAAACTTCCCCCTTGTCCAGAGAGTTTCTCTGCGCGAAGTCATCTGGAGAAGAAGGAGAGCAGGCGGCGGCGGCATTGTAGCGGAGCAGTTCCTTTTCAGCGCCCCACCCCCGCCCAGCCTAGCCTAGCCCAGCCAAGCCCAGCTCCGCACCGCCCCACCCGGACCGCACGCCCCCGCCTCTCGCCACCCTGCAAACGAAAGGCCTTATCTTGGGGGGCCGGTTTCTAAGGCCGCCTGACGGGCGAAGCGATGTCTGACTGAAGTGTTGCCTACATGCTGGCGCACACGCGCGGGCTACATTCAGACGTTTCATTTGAGACCGCCCTCATCACGCCACCCTTTTAAAACTGCCCCTGGCAGTTGCTGGAGTGGCCCTTAACTCCAGACTGGTGGGGCGGGGGCTGTGGTGTACAGGTGTGCCGTGCAGACCATCCACTCTACTCCTCCTCCTTGCCCCTAGCCATGCGCCTTGTCAAAAATGACAGAAATGAAAACAATAAGGGGCGAGCTTTGAAAAAAACTCCAACAGCACACTAACAATTTTTTTGAAAAAGAAAATTCACCTCTTTTTTTGTCCGTTATGCTGAGTTTTACGTAAAGTTGTCGACAGAAGGGTGCCTTTGAAATCGACTGCTGTGAAAAGATGACGGCAACGTCAAGTTTCGTTGAGCTTTTCCCGGTTCGCGGGGGACAAAGCCGAAAGAAAATAACAAATGGAGAGCAGCCGGCGGAAACAAAGCAGGGCTGGGAATATAGCCCTGCGGGCTCGCCCGTGGGCGCGGGTCGGGATGTGCCACTGCCAGGCGCAGCGCCATGCGCAGCGCGCCGCGGCCCGGGGCGAGGCTTAGGAGGAGCCCGGTTCCGAGCCGGAGGTATCCAGCGCACGCTACGCACGTACCGGCGCACAGGCTGGGGGCGAGATCAGCCAGAGACACAACGCCTGGACTGGCCACGCCGCGCCACGCCTCCGAGCCCATCAGTCAGTGTCCGTGTGCCGGTGCCGTGTGGGCCGTGCACTGCGGGGCGGGGCGGGGTCCAGGGCGGGGCCGTCCTCAGCATCCATCATGGCATCATGGCGCTCGGAGGGATGGCTTCCGAGCGCGCCGCCAGGCGGGTGAGCTGCTGGAGCTGGCCTATGGTCTGGGGCTCCTCTCCTGGAACTCCTTGTAGAATCCCTTTTGGAAACCCTCCTGAAAATTCTTCTGGAACCTCTCCTGGAACCCCTCCTGGAGTTTCTCCTGGAATCCGTCCTGGAACCCCTCCTTCGGAACCCTCCTGGAACTCCTCCTGGAGTTTCTCCTGGAATCCGTCCTGGAACCCCTCCTTGGGAACCCTCCTGGAACTTCTCCTGGAGTTTCTCCTGGAACCCATCGTGGAACCCCTCCTGTAACCCTCGCGACGCCGGGCTGGAGGAGATGACTCCCGTGCACGCCGCTTCTCTGCTCCAGCAAAGAGGGGGTGAGCTGCTGAAGCGCTGGGCGTGGGGCTCATCTCCTGGAACCCCTGCTCCTGGAACCGCTCCTGGAACCCTCGCGGCGCCGTGCGCGCAACCAGCTGCGTGTGACGGCTTTACAGTGTGGCGCCGAGCACGCCGCACCACACAGCGCCGCAACACAGCGCACGACGGCGTCGTGTCTTTAATCTCCTTGAGAGCGCCGTGGCGGCGGCGGGAAAGGCAAAGCTAATCTCAATTCTGATTTGAATTCACTCGGCAGGAAGCTTTCCAAACTAAACAGGCAGGCGGCGGGGACAGAGAGCGAGAGAGCCGCCTCATCCAGAAACATGACTGTGGCTGCGGGGGAGTGGCGGAATGGCAGAGGCTTCTGCGCGTTGCAGCGAGCCTTTAGTTTTACAGGAAAAGTAAATAATCGCTCGCACGGTCTCTCCACTCAGAGCGGAGCGTCTTATTCATTTTTATTACGAAACATAAACTTTTCTGCTTCTCATTCTCTCTTCTCTCTCTTTCTCTTTTTCTCTGTCTCTCTGTCTGTCTCTCTCTTTCTCTCTCTCTCTCCGTCTCTTTCCCACTCTCCCTCTCTTCCCTCTTGGCACCACTCCGCGGCCCGCCGACAGGCAGAAAGGTCGGCGCGAGTGCGAAATGAAAAGTTAAACGGGACTGCATCTTTTATTCCCTTGGCGTCAGCCGAGCTCAGCCTCAAGCTCACCGCGCTGCGCTGAGCGAGGCGGGCGGGCGGGGCGCCCGTGAGGTTAGGCCGCAGCCGGGCGCGCACGTGATGCGGGCTGCCTGCCGCCCGGCCGCGGGCGCTAGAGGGGCTGGGCTGGCTGGCGGGGCTGACGCAGCTCAGCGGGCAGTCGCTATTGCTGGGACCTCAATAAAAGGATGACGATCAGTATCCCCACGTGCAGACTCATCATAATCATTTCTCTCCCTTCCCTTCCTGTCTTCCCCGCATCCCCCCCCCCTCTCTCCCCCTTCTCTCATCAGTCCCACCCCTCTTCCACTCGCCTGTCCGATATCTCTATCTTCTCGTGCGACCCGCGGGACAACCACGCCGCCGCCTCCCGCATTTTTTCTCTCTCTTCCTCTTCCTTTGGAATCTTTTTCTTCCCTTGCTGTCTTACCCGCCCCCACTCGCGCTCGAGTATTGAGATGCCGAGGCAGGCAGACGTCGCCCTTTCCTCAGCCCCCCCCCCCCCCCCTCCTCTCACTTCCTCCGCCCACGGGAAGGCTTACGCAAAAGACAGTCGCTGGACCAAGAAAAAGTATTCTGCTCGGTATTATGATCGGTCGCGCGGGATATGGCGCGTCAGCGAGTTTTCGGAACTGAGTGATGAAAGGAGGCGAAGTAATAATAATAAAAAGAGAGAGAGAGTTGGAAGGAATAAAAGCAGTGTTAACGAGAAGCACGATGAAGTGGAAAGCTCGAAAGCCTCTCGACCGGCCGACTCATTCCGATATCCGGCGGAGGGGTTGGGGGTTGGGAGAGGGGTGTGGAAGGGGAGAGGAGGGGCGGGGGTCTATAGAACCCACCCCAGCAGCGCGCGCTGATGGGGCTGACCGCATCAAAGCGGCAGTAGCGGCGGAGCTGCTGGCGAGAAACGAAATTAACAGCAAAGCAGAGAGAGTGAGAGAGAGAGAAGCAGCTGAGTTCTGATGATGGTGGAATTGGAATCACCCCGAGATTGCCGCGAGTTGAGCCCCGCCCCCCCTCAGCTGGGCCGAGCCGCGCTCGGGACTGAACAAGGGTCCGCAGCTGTGGTGCGACACCACGAGCTGCGCTAAACTACAAGCTCCTCCTCGATGCGTGTACTCTACCCAGCCGCGGCGGAGGGCCTAAGGCTTCGCCTGCCGGTGGCTTTCAGCCTGAACTGTAAATTTAAGTACACTGAGCACCTCGATTGGATGGATTGCCTACACTGTAAATCCGGGGTGTCCAGCAGGCAGGCGACAAAGTCGCCTTACCCGCAAAACTTTTTGCCTGTCCCACCGTTAGCAGGCGCCTGACTGCGTAGGCCACCTGCTTCGCTTGGGTGCACGCCTGCCGAGACGTTGCCTATCCCACGGCCGGCAGGGGCCTTGCCGGGTAGGCTACCAGGGTAGGCCACCAGCTCTTCTCGAATGCACGCCTGCCGAGATATTGCCTACACTGGATTTCCTAGGCAAAGGGGTCTACAGATTCTCTTCGATCGTCAAACTTTTACTGCGGAGAAAAAATTGCACGGCCCGCACATGTCCCACGAACCCAACGACATTTTTGTGGCTGGTAACAGCATGATTAATTAATTTGTCATTTAATCAATTGATTGACTAATTAATTCTTCATTTCCTTTGAGTTTTCCGACGCGTGTACACCCCCGCCTTCGTCGCCCTGCTGACAATGTCGTGATGAACTCCGAGCGGTGCGTCCATCTTCTGCTGGAGCTGGAGGCCCTGATTACAGACGGCTGCCGCGCCCCAGAGCCGTCCAGATTAATTGATTTAGGAGGGGGAGCCTCAAGTTGGGAGTCGTCGTCCTCCTGGAGGCGTCACGCCCCCCTGCTCCCCTCTCTCCACCCCGTGTGGGCCGTGCACTGCGGGGCGGGGCGGGGCGTGGTGGAGCGGGGCGGGGCGGGGCCACCCGATCAGCTTAGCCTCCTCTGCCTGGTGCGGGTCCCGGAGGCGAGGTTCTCACCCCCGCGCCCTCCCTGTGGTGTCTGTTGTGTGTCGACCGCCCTCCTCTACAACTGTGTCTGTCTCGTGTGTTGCAGGATGCGGGAGTTCGTGGAGGAGAACGAGAAGAGTGACCCCCTGATCCACGCACCGGACAAGAAGAACAACCCCTGGGCGGAGAAGGGAAAGTGCTCCATAATGTAAACGGCAGGCGTCGCCCCTTCCAGCGCCCCCATCATCCCCTCTATCTTCTCGTGCGACCCGCGGGACAACCACGCCGCCGCCTCCCGCATTTTTTCTCTCTCTTCCTCTTCCTTTGGAATCTTTTTCTTCCCTT
>NW_026267146.1:2041666-2043008 GCF_000697945.3 Frankliniella occidentalis | reverse complement strand
GGGCGCTACACCTACACCATTGCGGTGTGCGGACAACTGGCCCCCAGTTTCTATTTGCTTTCCCTCCTCCACCACCACCTGCCCGGTCATCCTGGCCTCCGCAGGAGCTGGTCGCACCCTGGGTGGTAGGCCTCTCGCGGGTAGCGCTGCTGGTCGGGCCGGCCTATCCAACAGCTTGCAGGGGCTCATCCTAGGCCCCTATTCTCCCCATCCTGCTCGATCCATCCCGATCCATCCCCGCCAGCCTGGGCTGTAGGCCTCCCACGGAGAGCGCTGCCAGGCGGGCTGGCCTACCCACCAGCCTGCAGGGGCTCTCCCTCTGTCACCATTCCCCCCATCCTGCTCGACCCATACCCTCCACCCTGGGAGGTAGGCCTCCCGCGGGCAGCGCTGCCGGGCGGCCCGGCCTACCCAACAGCCTGCAGGGGCTCTCCCGGCTCTACCTCACAAGGGAACCTTTTCAGGTGTAAATCTCCGATTTCGTTGGTACTCGGAAAATTTAAAGGTTATCATAATAGAAGTCGGATGGCACTTGAAATTTTTCCTAAACTTAACATTTACTAGGGGTTTACTTAAGCCTGACACTGTTTTTTGCTCCAAATATCCCTCTACCGCTTTAACGGTTCAAAATAGAGCATAAACTTAACATTTACTAGGGGTTTACTTAAGCCTGACACTGTTTTTTGCTCCAAATATCCCTCTACCGCTTTAACGGTTCAAAATAGAGCAAAACGGACAAAATTTTGGCCCAAAGGGCGCTACTTTGACGAGTTACCCCTTAGGACAGTGCTTTACATTTTTCAAAAAATATTTTTTTCTAACACCTTACTCCTACCTTATATAGGGGAAAACTGAATGTCAGGTTTAGGAAGAGTTTCAAGTGCTATCCGATTTCTACATAAATAACCTTCAAATTTTCCAAGTTTCAACGAAATCGGAGATTTACACCTGAAAAGGTTCCCTTGTCAGTCAGTACCGTCCCTTTGACCCGCCAGCCTGGGAGGTAGGCCTCCCGCGGGCAGCACTGCCAGGCGGGCTGGCCTACCCACCAGCCTGCAGGGGCTCTCCCTCTGCCCCCATTATGCTCGACCCATACCCTCCACCCTGGGAGGTAGGCCTCCCGCAGGCAGCGCTGCCGGGCAGGCCGGTCTACCCACCAGCCTGCAAGCGCTCTCCCGGCTCTCCCTCAGCCCCGCCCCTTTGGCCCGACACCCGACTCCGTTCCGCAGCTCACCTTGCGCTTCTTAGAGGCCTCGGACACGGTGTAGCCCATCTTGAGGTTGGCGGCCAGCATCATGACCTCCTGGACGCGCAGCAGCGGCCGGAGCGCGTCGTCCTGCTG
>NW_026267146.1:2032622-2041616 GCF_000697945.3 Frankliniella occidentalis | reverse complement strand
CGACCCGCAGCTCCAGGTGGAGAGTGGGGTGGGAGCCCCGACCAAGAGGTGTGTTCATAAAACAAGTGCTTAAGTCGTTCCATAACAATAATAATTGTAATTATTATTGGTATACTGATGTTCAAAAGAATCATTAATCGTTATTGTTCTAAAAATTCCTGCAATGTGTTGTAAATCATGAAAATGCCATTTTCACACCTACCTTGATAAGTAAACATAATTTATGTCATTGTGCTAAGTTTTATTCCATTGTCAAATTTGTGTGTCTATTGTGTTATTGAGTAAACATGACTGCATGTCATACACAAGGGCTGCCCTGGATGTCATGAGTGCAGATGTGATTCTGATGAGTGATTTTTGAACATGACTGTGAGGCCATGTCTCAACGTCCTATGGGAAGCTGAGAATGAGCCCATTTCTATACTCTAGTCCAGTGGCGTGTCAGTGAACCATTGAATTAGTTGCAGTTGTCATCCTTCGTCCAAGTGAGTGTCCTGATTTTCTTTCACACAGGTATTGTCAATTTTCAGTACATTCCAGTAAACTGTACATGTTATTGTCTAGGTGTCTCCTTTTTGAAGTTTTTTTGTTATTCAATTCATGGAAGCTGCTTTTCATTATAAATCCATACAGATTTGATACCTTAAGAAAAGTTGCACGCCACTGTTTTATATTCATAGTCATATTCTGTAATCGTTCCATGTAGGTCAAATTTGTTACTTAGTGTTGATAATGCTATGTTGCTTGAAAGGTACCTCACAACAAAGTGATTCATTTTACATGTATGAATTGTTGTGAGATAGTGCAACAGCTCAATTCTTTCATAAATGAAATCAAATTTCTTCTTGGAAATTTTAGCCAAAATCTTTTGTTTAGTAGTTTTGATGAGTTCCAGCTTATAATATCCTAAACAGTGCAAACCATCTGCAACCATCTAAACTCATTAAGTAAACAAATATTAAGATGAGCCCAAAGATAAATTTTTGTTTAATGTAGGTAATATTGAGCATGTCAAACTTCTTCATGATGCAATAATGTTCAGCTATGGATATGGAATTGCAGTCTAGTCATATGATATTTACATTTCTAAGTTACATGGCATAGTTTGGGTCACATCTAAAATTTTATTTATCACATTAATCAATAAAATTGTGAAGAAATTTAAATGCGACAGTCTTTTTTAATTTTTGCTATGTATGTCCTATAAGGTAGTTTATTTGATGAAACGGAAGTCTGGTATATTGTGGAAAACAAAATGCTGGTGGTAGATGAAAAAAATCATTTAATACAAATTCATTGTGCACACAAAGTGCACTCAAGGACAAAATAACTGAAAAAAAAATTGCAGCACTTCTGTTTACAATAAATACAAAAGTATGAATAAAATACAGGACACATTCTCCATAGATCAGAGAATATTATCTACACACTAGCTTAGCTTGCTTCCAATATCACAATGGTTCAGCATCACATACGTTCATAGAAACATTCTCAAACGTAGCTGTGTTATACTACTAACAGATAGCAGGCAGGTACACATAAATAGTAAACTGGCAAGCTTGCTGTCAGCATATAAAGTAAAAGAAATAAATTAAGATGCAAATATTTGAAACATTTAAATCTGAAGTCTTGCCAAACACTTCTATTGTTAAATTTTGCAAAAATTAGATTATGGATCGGTGAACATAATAAAATAGAGAGAAGACAATGATGATGGTTCCAGACCATCAACAGACACAAGACATGAAATAAAATGAATACATATGTACAAAAATTGATTACAAAATGATTTAAAAAATCACTGGACATCACTAAACTATTCCCGGAGGAAAAACAGAAGGCATCATGAGATCAAATTGTAATTAAAATGGTAAGTCAGAGTCTAAAAATGTATTTAAATTTTGTTTCACCATCAAACTGATGTAGTCTATTGTGATCTCATGATGACCACCAAATCTTGTCAATGGGTGAATGAGCTATAATAATGGTTAAGTGAAATGAGGTGCCTGTAACATAGGAACATGACAGATGGATTTAAATATCATCACGCTTAACTTGTAACTAACAAAATGCAGAGAATGAACTGCTGTTATGCATCTTTGGCATGAACTCTCGCTGCATTAAAATGATTTCATTAATGCCCAAAATTCAAATATTTTCTCGCACAATTTTGGTTTAATAATAAAACAAAAAATCCGTTCTTTTCTCTATTGTCATAACTTTCAATATCAAAAATAGTGTAAATAGCTTTGATGAAAAGTACAGAAAAATAGAAGCTTTCCTATACTAGGTATGTGGGGATTTTGTGTGTTAGCTTAATAAATTAAGACTAGTCTCTAAAAGACTTGTTAACAGTATCACAAATTGCAGATATGTCCCAAAGGATATAAATTTGTCACAATGGCATCAATTGACGTCACTGGTAAAAACATAGTCATCTTGACAGCCAGAAATGAGGTCACGAGGACGCCAAATGATTCTCTCATTATGGAATTTCTAACAGTCAAGACGACTAAATTTTGACCAGGGACATATCACTTCATGTTGGTTGGACCTCCTGAGGTGGAAAGTAAAATTATTTCCTTGAGAGTTCTAAATTAAAATTTCTAATAAATGTACCACACATAAGCAAGAAAAGTAAGACACTACGCTGAAAGCAACTATAGTTGATCTCAATAGAGTTTGTCAGAAAGTCAAATGGTAACTGGAAACAATGATAAAAAGTATAGAAAAGTAAAGTTCTAGCATGAAAGTGGAAGGCAAGTACGTAATTTCAGCAATCATAATGGTTTTACACTGCTGCAAATCTGTATGGTTTGAATTTCTTACGTACTTTTTAGAAGTATGGCCTTCATAGGTAACATTACAACTTTACTTGATTTATGGGTATATTCATCCCAAATGAAAGGACTGAGAAACAAAATCACCGAGATGGATGAATTCTACTTATGAAAGATTAATGAATTAGTACACATTAGATGAGTCTTTCAAAGATAGTTCTTAACACAGGAAGAAATTAAACCTAATTCCCTAATATTTAAAGCACCATGGCCCACATATCACATTATGTCACATTTATACCAAAATAAAATGAACCTAAATTAACGTCTGTTTAGTCTGAACCAAATTACGAAGATTGTTATTATATATACAATTAAACAGAATACAACAATACTTGCTGTATTAGTCCAAAAGCTGACATCAGCAATATCCATTTCATTGAGGATTTTTCGTGGAGCTTTGTAATGGCAGTAATTTATTCCCCCTGCATGTGCTTTCATTCTATTATCGCAAGGCATTGCAGAGCGCCCATATGCATACATAGCATATACACATCCCTGGAAAGCTGCTCTGAAGTAAGATATGTGGTATATCCACATAAAAAAGTTAGGAATATCTCGGTACCAAATACAAAATCCAAAAATGGAAAGAACAACAGCAAATACTGGGCCAAGGAAAACAGATATCTGTAAAGAAAAACAACACCATAATTTTTATAAACTTGTAAAGATTAGATTAAGTCATAATAACTTCTAAGAAACTTTATGAAACTTTGAAAGGATATTTAATTTGTAAAGGCTTACTGTTATTGGCACTGTAGCACCAAAGAGGAATCCACAACTCTGCGCAGTCAAAGATGCTAAAGTTGCAAATGAGTAAAAGTGGATTATCCTGAAAAGATCAAGTGGCTGCCCCGTCAATACTATTGATGGAGCCAGGTAGGTTGCGCATAAAACAGCCTGTTGGAGGAAAATTCATGCATAGTAAATTGAGTCTAAAAGATGCGACTGAGTCAAAATCTGATGATGAACAAACCTGAATTGGTAACTCAATCAACAGAGTAGACATCAAGTATGGTCCCAGTTTATACCAGCGGTTGAAGTGTTCTCTGGTTAGTATTTCCACTTCCAGCGGAACTAAAAATTTAAGACAATATAATATTAATAAAATTACAAAACAGAAAATAAGAAATAAAATTTAGGTAACATGTGTTACTACTTACAAGCTAATGTGACAGCCATCTGACCAGTATACACCAAGAATAAACATGATCCATACAAGTACACTACATTAGCAAGTACATCATTTGCATAGGTGCCAACTCCACGGTACAGGTATCCAAATATAAGTCCAATGAAGACATGCATAAAGACTCTGAGGGCAAGTGCACTCTGAAACAAAAGAAGAAATTTGTAAAACAATTCACTCGTAAAAATTGAGTTTTGATAAAGAGCGAGCAGTTATAAACTCACCACATCACGTCTCATTATGACAATGTTTCTCATTAAAAGCAGATAGAATTGCATATAAAGTGGTGCGGGAGGCGCCTCACAAATTATGTCATCCATCAAAGTGGCATCTGCAAGAGAGTCAGAAACAATAACTAACAAAAATTCACAGAAACATTTTATGTTAATATTGTCTCTCATAGGTATATATGATCAGAACGTCAGAAAAGAAGAGTAAATTTAGTAACTCACCAGGAAGGACAACTGGTTGCCTGTTGGCGTTCTTTGCTGCAGCATCGGCAAGAGCGTTAACAGTCACGCCAAAATCACCCGTTGATACTTCCATCACTAAAGTGAAAAGAGACAGAATAGGAGATAAGTAATGGTCCTTTAATTCTTATTATGAAAATAATAATAATAATGGGAATAAGTGCCACTTACTGAAGTCAGCCGGGTTGTGGTAGGCTGGGCAGGGTAGCCCCTGCTGGGCGAGGAAGGGCACGAGGCCCTTGGTGTCGCCCTGGTACACGTTGTGGCCCGCCGCCACGGCGTACAGCTGGTCGAACATCTCGAAGAGCAGCGCGGACGGCTGGTGGATGGTGCAGACCACGGTGCGGCCCTCGGCCGCCAGGCTCTTGAGCAGCGACACGCACTGCGTCGTAGAGGACGAGTCCAGCCCGCTGCGCAGACAGGAGAGGGAAGACCATGGTCAGACAGGCACAGGAGGAGGAGACTCGGCAGGAGAGGAGGCGCCGGGACGGTAGGCAGCACATTCGACTCGCAGCGGGCAACGCTCCCGGCCGCACCTAGCCTCACCGGATCGTTACCGGTTGTTCGGTATAAAGTTCGGGCTTGGGGGCGTGTTCGCGAACGTGTTCAAAATTGAACCCAGGGGCGGTCGAGAAAGGGCTTTGTGAGGCTCGCTGTGCCACACGACCAAATACCATAATAACAACGGGGGGACGCCCTCGGGGGGAAGGCCAGCATGGGAGGAGGCTCTCCTCACGCCTCCTCATCATTCCATCGGCATTCAACCGGCACGCGAGGCGAGGCGCGGAGCGGCCGAGGGCGCAGCCAGGCGCAGCACGGCGCTGCCCACTCGAGTCCAAAATCCGTTCAATGCCGTCGGTGCGGCCGCATGAGGCATCATAGCGTTTGTCGTCGCCTTGCCGCGTCCAGTCCCGCCCCGCCTGCAGTGCATGCAGTCACGCTTCCTAGGTCAATGTTGCACTGGCCCGGGGCCGGGCGGCGCGGACCCACGGACCGATGCGGCTGATGCCTAGCTGACGCGGGCTGCCCGCCCCTGACCTGCCCTCCGCGCCGGCCGTGGTACCCGCTGCCCCCTGGGTACCCGCTACGCGCTGCTCCCCACTTAGAGACGTATGTAATAGTAATCAGAGTGATGTGGTGGCGATGTCGAAACACTTCGGCCCCCGCCAGCCTTGAGACGGGCATCTCGTTGAACCGTGTACGACGACGACCGAGAGGGGGGGGGGGGGCAGCAGCTTCCTGCGGCCCGGGCGGGTCCGCGGTCGCCGGCCGGTCCCGTTCTGGTGTCCAAGTTGATCTGAACCGGACGGCTGGGATCGCCGGCGCCCACCTTTGCAGGCCCGGGGCCCGGGGGCCCCCGTCATCCGCAGCGCGACAAACACAAACAAGACGACACTTCCGCCATGACCAGAACACGCGTCGTGTGTGCGGCCTTCTAATGGAGAACTACAGCACGGCCCGCCCCGCCCCGCCCCGCCCAGAGCTTATCACCCTACCTTTTCAAGTGCCACACTCCCACACTCGCCCTCCACGCTTAAGGGAGGCGCGCGCGCCAGCAGACACCCTCTGTTAGCTAATGACGATCAGCTAACACACGACTTTCTTTATTTCTTAAATAATTTTCCCCTCTGCCGCTTTATCTCCAGTTTTTTGTTTGTTATTTTTTTCGGTCGACGCGGTGCTGCGGCGCGGGGCTCGAGGCGCGGCCGGCGGCGCGTGCCAGAGGCTGCGGCCGCCCCGCCGGAGGAGCGACGAGTGCAGGCGGCCCCGGAGCTCGCTCCAGAGGTGGCCGGGCCGGCGCGCATACCTGTAACAGCGCGCTGGCAGTGAACTTGGCCCTGGCGGCCGCGTGGCGCGCTGGACCGGCTTGACGAGATCGTGCAGACTTGCGCCCGCCGCCGCCCCGCCTCAACCTTCCCCACCCACGGACCAGCAACGCTGCGCTCCCTCACCTCCCCTCCCCCCCAAATGACGTCACATTTACGTCACTTACACGCGCGCCCGCGGCCGCTAGCTGCCGGAGTCGTCCCGGGCCGCGCGACTGCAGCTGCTGCAGCTGACTGTGGGGGCCCAGGTAAATAACATCGCCTCACGACGCAGGTTTACACTTACGTGGTGGGCTCGTCCAGGAAGATGATGGGCGGGTTGCTGAGCAGCTCCAGGGCGATGGACAGCCTCTTCCTCTGGCCGCCCGACAGGCGGCCCGAGTGGGTCTCGGCGTGGGTGTCCAGCCCCAGCAGAGCCAGGATCTCCCCCACCTGCAACAAGGCGGCGGAGCGGCACGCATTAGCACAAAGACACTATTACCGGGGAACTGAGACGCACTTAGGCGGGCGGCTGTTCACTCCGTGTCTACCTCTCTGCCCCTCCCCCCCGGTCAGCGTCGCTGCGTTACGGCATCTGCATTTGTCACTTCTCTTCGGATGCATCCAGATACGGGATTGTCCGTCTGTTTTTCTCAGATTCATTTGGCTACTCAGCGCCTGCGAGACTCGGGGTAGGCCAGCCCGCAGTACACACATGCACTGCGGGCAAGATGTTGTCTACCTATCAGGCGGTTTGAGAGCTTGCAGGGGTTGAACTTGGCAGATTTGTAATGGCGAATGATGCCTACGTGGTGAGTGCATGGGTGTGTGATATCACCGGTGAGCACCATAGCTAGTGAGCAGCTTGAAATGTTTACCAGTTGCATTCTCCGTTTATTTTCAGTGAAGAAAAACGTGCTCGAGCATCTAGAGCGATTTGCTCCTTTAGGATAATACAGCCACATCAAAGCCATGTAGGTTCTATTTCTCAAGCAGCCTCGAGCGGTCACCCATGCACCTTGCACCCGCACGTGTCTAGACGCAAAGAGGAGAGGCAAATGGGCTGGGCGTGGAAGCTTATATTCCCAGCCCAATTTCGCCTGCCGGGCGAGAAGCGCGACGGGTATGGTAAAAGCTCGCCTGTCTTTTTATTTTTCGTGTCTCTAGTATTTTTGCGCTGACGCTGGATGCATACAGAGCAGGCTATTCTTTGACAGCGAATATAAAGAAGAAAGAAAATTGTTATAGCGCTCTCGAGTGGTTTCACAAAGTAATCGTCGTCTCATAAATACCCCATTTGTCTTAGTTTGCACGCAACCGTGCCAAAAATAGACTCATGAAACTGACGAACAATGTGTGTACACATCCACTTGACTTCTGCCTGCTCGGCTGTCTACGGATGACGAATGTGTTATGTATCGCAGGACTGCCGCTGCCATCTACAAACGGTCCCATCATACTCTGAATTTCCCGCGATCAGGAAACGCGAGTGCGAGTTTTGAGTGAACGCCGCCTCATTTGTTATTATTCGCGAACCGATTCATCAAGTAAGGGTGAGTGTGGCACGGCGCGTCGGTCCGGTCCGGAGGCTAAGAGGAGAGAGAGAGGCGCGGGGGCGCAGAGGGGAAGATCCGACTCTTCCTGGTGCTGCTCTGGTGCCGAATACACCAACGCGGAAAGATCCGCGCGCGGGAGAGAGAGGCTCCGCCTGTTTTGGTTCGGTGGGGGTGGGGACCTTCCCGGCAAACGCACCGGTTTCGACGGAGAATGCCACACTCAAATTTGATTCTAGGAAGTACGTGAAAAACATCACTATTTTCCAAACTGCATCCCGTGAAAGAAAATTAGAGAAATAAAATAGCTTCTTCAAAATATGTGCATTGCCAACTACTTCTCCTGAGCCTGATCGATAATTAAAATCAATCGTATCCCAAGCATCGCAAGATATTAGCCTTTACCTGTGTGAAACATGGCGAAACAAAGCGCCGACCGCGAAAGAGTTCGCCGCGCGTCGAGGACGTCGAACTCTCTGACCACACACGGCAGCTCGGCATGAATGGGCTGCCGCTGCCAAACAGGCTGCTCACTACGCGACGCTACTTGAACTTGGAGTGCAAACCAAACCTGCTACGCAATACCGGAACCACGGACAAAACAACGGCCCAACCGCGAGGGGTATTTGCACGAGCGATCCATCCCGACTGCCCATCACACATATTGACTCAGACTCTTTTCCCGACTGAATTGAAAAGTTGTTTGTTTGTTTTTTTGGTATTTTCTTTCGGCTCGCGCGCAAACCGTTTCGCGCAGAGACAACATATAGCGGTACGTCCGGGGGCAGACACCAGGTCAGCTTCACTGCGCTCCGGCGTCGCTCCCCACTCTCTCTCTCACATTTTTTTCTCTCCCGTCTGTCGCACACCTGGCAGGGAAGAAATGCCACGCAGAGTATATTATTCTATTCTTTTATGCGCAGCCGCGTCGGCCGGGCTCTTCAGCGATGCATGTCTTGCCGGCCGTCCAGGCGGTCGTCGTGTTCCCGGTAGTCCGCAGCACCACACGACGCCCCGCCTTCCTGGCGCTACCCTGTCCGTCCCGGCCGGCGTGACAGCCGCCCTGGCCTGTCATGCCTATAACCCACCGCACGGCACAACTCATCTGGACAGCCCGCCCCGCCCCGCCCCGCCCCG
>NW_026267146.1:2023292-2029492 GCF_000697945.3 Frankliniella occidentalis | reverse complement strand
GCGGCTCAGTATGGGTCTCGAACAGTATGGGTGTTTGCCCAGTATGGAGCCCCCCCTATCGCTTCACGACACATCACTAATTATTGGCTCCGGGCCGGGAATAAAACCGTCTGACTGAAAACGCCGCGACAGTGTGACTAGTTTTCTAATTACTTTTGGTCGACCTCGCATCGCCGTTTTCGGATCCGGAAGAGCTTGTATTGGGCGCGCCTCACAAAAATAAAAGAATAAGAAAGCAAGTGGCTTCGTTGACAGTCATCGTAGCGGGTGTTTCGGAGAACGCGCCGGAATATGGGCGGCGGGTTTGCCTACATCCTCTGCCCGTGTGAGGCCTGCGAGTAGACAAACCCACCCACACCGCCACTTGATCCGAAACAGCCGGTACAAGGTACAAGTGTTCGGATGTGACAACCAGCTTCTACGGTGATGGATTCTTGATTCTCTTCAATTTTCGCTACCGCTATCGAGTTTAGAACAAAGTTCATCAACGAAAAAAATGACTGTTTTTTATTTCACCTGCAGTTTTTTCACGTGAGTTGACCGTTATGCGGGCCCACCTGAGCTCGCTATGTCCACAATGATGGACCCCTCATTTTCGCATTTTTTTCTCTACGCAGGACTGACCTACGAAAATACTCACGTGAAACCCGCCAGTATGTTGAGCAGGGTGGACTTGCCGGCACCGGACGGTCCCATGATAGCGGTCAGCTCTCCGGACCGGAACTCCCCGGACACGCCATGCAAGATCTGCTTTCGACCTGGAAAAAGGACAACATTTTATCTCTAGCGGATATAAAGCAAAACACAAAAGGTGGACGTTGCTATTGAAAACAGCATTATTCGTACAACCTAGTTCTAGCAACACACAAAAATAAAACCCAGTAAAACAGAAAACTTGGCCGCAGTGCGATTTGTTCAGCTGTTTAGCTAGAAAAAACGAAATAGTTGAACAGCTAAACGGCTACTTATGAGACACTTTGTACATAAAGTGCAGCCCTTTTACCCGCAAGGCCCCATGGCCTGCGGCCCAAACACTGGAGGTCCGCTCTGATACGCCCGGTGTACACTTATGTGTCGCAGCACAACAACGTATACCCCGAAACTCGTTTCGCAAAATGCGTTCTAGCGTGCATCTGCCTTAAAACCCGCACCATAATTTTCGGGCGTGTCCCCCTCAAGAGAGTTTCCCAAAGTCGCCCGGCCCCGGCCCCGGCCGGTGTATTGTATCGGGGCTGCTATCGCTAACGAGGGGCCTAAGTGCCGCATGCCCCGCACCTACGAGCCTTGAGTGGATTCCACCTGCCCAATCACGCGCGATGGCTTTACTCGGCATCACGCAACGCGCCGCGCGGGGGCGTCGGGCCGGCTGGACGGGCAGGGTCATCACGGGAAAAAGAATGTCTTTGAAATCCCAAGAAATTTCTTGGATTTCAAGGTCGCGGGTGAATAATGTTTCAGGATTGGCCCTTATTGAAATCCTAGACTTTGTCTTGAAACCCGCAGCTTCCCAGGGCAATGCTTTGAATTTTCATTAAGGGTTTCATTCAAGGGTTTTCCTAGAAGCAAGATTTGGATACTTCAAGGAAAACCCTTGAATACCAGACGAAAATTCCAAGGCTTTCCCTTGGAAGCTGCGGGTTTCAAGACAGAATTAATGGAATTTCAAGGGCCAATCTTGAAATTATCCACCGGACCTAGAAATCCAAGAAATTTCTTCGGATTTCAAGACATTCTTTTTACTGGGATGTCGGCGGCCAGGGCCTATGGGCGCAGCAACTCCCAGGCTGTCCCGTCCAGGGTCCTGTGGGGTCCTGCGGGGTCCTGCGAGCGTCCTGCAGCCGCCCATGACAGACGTGGCTGCTCGCGTGCCGACTCGCCTCTGATCAAGGCTCGTCACGGTATATACACGGCTCCCACCGCCCGGTCCATGGCGGCTGCGGCTGATACCACGATACACCTTCCCGTCGATTAAATACGTCCGACAACCTCTCAGTGCCCCCCCCTACCCCTCCCCATTTCCCACGCCCGTCTCACAGAATCAAATCTCACGCCTTCCGCGCCATTTGCCGGCTCTATATCGGCGCTGTGTGACGCTTGACCAACACTACTCTACCCTTTGCCCCTAACCACCTGGGAGAGATACGATAGTGTAGGAACCCGCCAAACATCGTGCCCCCCTCCCCCTCCTCCTCCCGACCCACGTGGCGTTGGTCGCCATACCGTATCCACAGTGAGCAGGCGGTAGCATCGACCGCCCTGTCGTTGGCCGACCCTCGGCCGCCTCTACTTTGTGTTTTGTTCTTCGCCTCGCCCCTTTGCCGGCCGCCACGCCCAGCCCCGCCCGCCCGCCCCACCCACGCCACGCTCTTATCCTCCCTGCCACGGGTGGGCGCCGCCGCCACCACTGCTCGGACGGGGTGGACTAGACAGTGTACACTTTGTACTATATCAAATTTGCCTGATAACTACAATTTTTTGTGCTGTGTATATTATCAATAATTTTTTTACAAAGTTGAGCCGAAAAAAAAACAACACGCCACATCCGCATCGCACCTTTGCCATAGCGACGCCTGGCGCCTACTTTGCGCAGCCATATCATCATAGTATCATCATAGTATCATCATAGTCTCTTAGATTTTGGTCATGGCGCTAAAATCAGCTGATTAGCCGGCCCAATGGTCGATCTCACAGCGCGTGCAAGAGCGTCCTTGAGAAGGCCAACCCGGCCGGCCAGACCACAAAGAGCCGCCCAGCCCGGGCGCGGAGGGACCGGGCACCGGGCGCCAAAGGAGAAAGAAGGGAACTGGCGTTGCTAGGTGCAGAACCTCTCTGTACATCTGTGATTCAGGATGAGCTTGCGTTTGAAACATCACTGGAGAGTCATTTAAATTGGTAAAAAGAGTTCTGAAGTTCAAGGTACAGTGTTTTAGTATAATTCAAGGGTAACCAGATGGATCCATTTGTATACTAGGCCTAGTATTTTAAACAAACGTCTGGGAATCATTTCGCGATATTCAACAGCTTAATTAGCCGATCGATCGCCGCGGGGCCGCAAAAAACGCCTCTTCCCCCGCGCAGATAATTTTTTTTTTTTTTTTTTTTTTTTTTTTTTTTTTTCTTTTAAATCTAAAGTGGACCGAGAACCGCGCCACAATTATCAAAACGGGAAACCTTTACCCCGCTCGGGAAGAGGCAGCCACAAGGGACTGTCTAACAAGACGGCTTAACTAAGTATTTGCCCCTTCCGTCCATGCCATCGTGCCTAGACGCCGCGAGACGTACCGATACAGACGAGTTACAAGTTCCACGTGCAAATCTTTTTTTTCCGGCAGCAGGGTGAGGCGGGGTGGGGACGAATCGACAGAGGAGGGAGGCGGGAGGGGTCAAAGGGCAGCGAGAAGCCCACCGTGTCGTGTCGTTCACTGTCCCGCGCAAGGTCGCCGCGCCGCTCCCCGCCGGCTCGCCCGCCCTGCGCCCGCGAGACTCGTGCCGACGCGTGCTCGCGACCCGGGTGGGTAACTACCTAAAGCGCTGAAGAGTACAGCGAACCTGCTCTGTAAAAACTTTTGCGAACGGATTGTGCCTGTTTAGTGAGACGCGTTCCTTTGCAAGGTGTTATCAGTGAATGGTGGCCTTGGCGCGGGTAATCTATACCCCCTCCAAGTGGTTGTACAGCGAGATTTGCGCGAGCATTCGGGAGTATTGGCGAGTATCCGCTAGTATAAATCGAATATTTCTAGCTTTATTTAGTTGTATCGCGAGTTTTTCGCGAGTTTTCACGAGTATCCGCAAGTATCTTGCGAGTATTTTTTTTCTCGTATACAACGAGTTTTTTTTAGTGTGGGTGGACCCCTCGTACCGACAACTGAACATGTATGATAACGCCTATTCAATGCCTTGCTGGCCGTGGATTCCCCCAAGAATATCACTTTTCTTTTCTTTCAAATAATCTCATCCCCTCTCTCGTCGTATTTTTGCGCTCGTCTTACGTCCGTATTTGTTTTCGCCAGCCACAATGGCTTTTTAAGAGACCCGGAAACAATGTTATCCAAACACGGCGACATCACATTCAATCAAATGTGAATTGTGTAACATATTGCGCACTAAAATCCTCTGAACATGTTTATAAGATATTGGTGTGAGCTTACAAAGCATTGACGAGGTGGGGTACGAGGGCGGAGGAAGGGGGGCCAAAGAGATTCACTGTCATTACGGGGGTCCTGGACTTCCCGGGACTTGTCGCCGCATGCATGCACATTCACTGCTCTCTCCGAAGGCATGCCCCCCCCTCCCCTCACCATGCGGTTATGCCCCACCAGGCCGCGCCTACCGTGACCTTCCCCACCGTCGCGTGCCCCCCCCCCCCACTTAGCCAATTACTCACACTGGGAGACAGTGGCATGGGCTACCCGTCTTTCTCTCGTTCTTTCCTGTCCCTCTCCAGGCGTAAGAAGAGCGCGTCGTTCCAGTTTGCGTTTAGGGTTCAGACAGAAATTCTGCCGCACGACGGCGAAACGCGATATTGAAAAAATGGGATGAGTTCGTATACCTTTTGCGGTCCGAAAAATAACTACATGATTGCACGCCTGTTTGCATGATTGCATGTCTACATCCATCAGACAAGGTGCACACAATGTTGCTATCACTGTCAGTCTAAATGCACCCGGCCCCCGAAAAGAGCAGGACAGACACTGTACTTCAGAACTCATGCACTTTCATCAGCAAACTTCCAGTTTTTTAGGCGGCATTTTTTTTTAAGCTATCAGGCGGGCGGGGGCAAACGACATTGCCACTTTCACATTGTCACTGAAAAATATCCTCGTAAATTTACGCTATTTGTTGTAATTTTGATTTAAAAAATAAGTCGTCACTTTACGACACCCCGTTCTTGCTCGTCGGTTAATTCCAAGTCGATAGGGAGTGCTTGCAAATTTACAATTTCTAATTGTAATTTTACGACTTTTATCATGGAAAATTTTCCCGTAACCCTTAAGAGTATTTTTCACAGTGGTGGGTTGACAGTTCAACGAAGCAGAGCTGGCAACGAAATTCGCTTTAGGTGAAAGGGCGCGGGCAACTTTGCATCTGTCCAATGTGCGACAATGACTTCACACGCTTATCACCGGCAAGGCTTTATCGGTATCGGAGACGTCAGAACTCCACAGCGTCTCACCGTACAGTCAGGCTATGGGTGGGCGACAAAGCGAAGCCTAACTTTTGTACAGCCACTTGATTAATGAGCTGGGCAGCCTGTCTGTCAATCCCCGTTTTCAACGTTGACCACAAAAACATTTAAGAAATAAATTAATTAATTAACGTTTGATTAAATTCTGTTTGGTTTCCCAATGACACACGCGTGGCGGCTTGGCTCAGTCCACGTGATAGAACGTGGACAACGAAATCCACGAATACCAACGAATGGCTCGAAGAACTTTTGATTCGACACGAAGCACGCATGCACATTAGGGTACCTCGAAAAACACTTTTTCTCGAATCTGATATCGGCTCGGGTGGATAAATGTTCTATCCAGGAACACTATTAACGGTGTGAAATATTATTTCGATCGGATAAAATCTTCAGCCTCCACAGCGGCCTCAAAGTTTAGCATGGAGCTCTTATGGGAAAAAAGCCCCAAAACTGAATTTTTTTATGTGAGGGTTCCTGTTGAAAATTTCGCGGTTTTAATTAGTAGAAATGCAATCTACGCGTAAAACCGCTTCCAGAGATGTGCCACTTGTCATGTGAGCACCCATCTTTTATGACCAAGGCGCTGTCAAAAAAGCTGATTTTGCGTCAAAATTGCAATTTTTGGTCATACAACCTGGGTACATATGAAATGAAAGGCCACGAGTGGCACATCTCCAGAAGCGTTTTTCCGCGTAGATTGCAGTTCTACTAATTAAAACCGCTAAATTTTCAACAGGAACCCTCATATAAAAATTTTCAGTTTTGGGGCTTTTTTCCCATAAGAGGTCCATGCTAAACTTTGAGGCCGCCGTGGAGGCTGAAGATTTTATCTGATCGAAATAATATTTCACACCGTTAATAGTGTTACTGGATAGAACATTTATCCACCCGAGCCGATAGCAGATTCGAAAAAAAGTGTTTTTCGAGGTACCCTAATGCACATATTTAACACTATTTAGTGATACTCACATATCCTGCGCTTGCTCCAGTCGACGCTGGTCATGTTGCAGGT
>NW_026267146.1:2021454-2023242 GCF_000697945.3 Frankliniella occidentalis | reverse complement strand
CGCCCCGCCCCGTAGCTTCCCGTCCTGCTCTGGTCGCGACCTTCAGGGACCCCGCGGCTGGCGCCCGGTCCGCGTGCCCCGAACTCACGGAGTACACAAAACTCTCCTGGCAGCGCTCCTCTCGGCTCGCACACCCTCTGCCCGAGGGGCACTTCGCTCAAAAACAAGCAGCGTACACCCCCCAAAATCAAATCAGGAAAATCAACCAAAAAATCAATAAAATTGACGATTGGTGTATGATGACCCTTGACCCTGCATTACACTGCTAGTCACAACAGAAAAATGTGCCCCAAAGACCGCAAATTTTCCTGGTAGTGCCTCGCAGAAGCCCTCACCCGCGAGAGGAGACCTCTCGGGGAGAATTCCGTACTCCACGATGTTGTCGGAGCGAGCGATGCTCCTCGACCTTCGGCGCGCCCTGAGCACGCGCCGGGCTGCGCCAGGCCGGCTGGAAGCTCCCCGGCGGTGCGGCGGGTATTCAGCGCGGCCGGCGGCGTGTAGAGCGGCGCGTGTGTGTCCCCGCGGGCACCGCCGGCCACCTCGGCAGGAGCCGGCATCGCTCTCGAAAACACAAAGCGTTCCCTGGAAAGCGTTTGTTTGTGAACCCGCCGCTTTGCCCCCCACTACCACCACCCTCCCCTCTGCAGGTCGTGGCGCTGAATGTTAAGCACGACAGCACATCAGTCAGTCACTGCCGTGTCTGCCAGTCTCTATGTCTGCACGGCCGTCTGTGCTGCGGAGTCCCCGCCGCGTCTCTTACGCAGCGCGGAGCGCGGTCACTCTCTTATCGCCCCCTCCCCCGGCCCTTCTTCTTCTCCTGGCTCTATTCGCCCAGCCAGTGCGTGCGGGAGGTTCCGGGATACAACAGAGCGACTGACAGCAGCCCGATCCGCCCGAGAGCCAGGGGCCGCGCCGCACGAGGCGATACCAGCCGCAGAGACACGTGACCGCACGTGACCCGCTACGGCTATCATTTATGGGTCGGACACGAGCCGAAAGAGAGAAA
Organism: Frankliniella occidentalis; assembly: GCF_000697945.3. Lineage (NCBI taxonomy): Eukaryota > Metazoa > Arthropoda > Insecta > Thysanoptera > Thripidae > Frankliniella > Frankliniella occidentalis. Next base: position 2,022,236 of record NW_026267146.1, on the reverse strand, counting down.
ATGACGAGCGGCGTTTATTGTGACACCCCCCTCCTCTCTCGCTCTCTCCCTCTTCCCCCTCCCCCCCTTTCTCCTTCTCTCTCTCTCTCTCTCTCTCCCCTCTGTCTTGTTCACTACCTTACTCTGAAGTCCCGCGTCGTCCGGCGTAACAAGGGGCTCAACTGACGGCGGCCGCGAGCGACCTAATCCAATTGCGCGCCCACCTCACGTCACGGCCTCTAGTCTGCCCGCCAATCACTTCTCGGGGCGCTACACCTACACCATTGCGGTGTGCGGACAACTGGCCCCCAGTTTCTATTTGCTTTCCCTCCTCCACCACCACCTGCCCGGTCATCCTGGCCTCCGCAGGAGCTGGTCGCACCCTGGGTGGTAGGCCTCTCGCGGGTAGCGCTGCTGGTCGGGCCGGCCTATCCAACAGCTTGCAGGGGCTCATCCTAGGCCCCTATTCTCCCCATCCTGCTCGATCCATCCCGATCCATCCCCGCCAGCCTGGGCTGTAGGCCTCCCACGGAGAGCGCTGCCAGGCGGGCTGGCCTACCCACCAGCCTGCAGGGGCTCTCCCTCTGTCACCATTCCCCCCATCCTGCTCGACCCATACCCTCCACCCTGGGAGGTAGGCCTCCCGCGGGCAGCGCTGCCGGGCGGCCCGGCCTACCCAACAGCCTGCAGGGGCTCTCCCGGCTCTACCTCACAAGGGAACCTTTTCAGGTGTAAATCTCCGATTTCGTTGGTACTCGGAAAATTTAAAGGTTATCATAATAGAAGTCGGATGGCACTTGAAA
>NW_026267146.1:2014532-2018274 GCF_000697945.3 Frankliniella occidentalis | reverse complement strand
GGGGTGGGGGCAAAGGGCCGGGCGGAAGGTTTCGGAGGAAATTGGCCGAGGAACTTGACTAGCTGGATGTTGGACGCGCAGCGACAGCACCAGGTGAGCGGACCCTCCCTTCTCCCTTCTCTCTCTTTCTCTCTTTCTCTCTCTTTCTCTCTCTTTCTCTTTCTCTCTCTCTCTCTCTCTCTCTCTCTCTCTCTCTCTCTCTCTCTGGCCCTGTCGCCCTCCCTACACGCAGCTCCTCTAGTTGCCCCAGCCGGCCCCACAAGTCAGCGCGGGACTGTAAATCAAGCCAGTAGCAGACGGCGCACCACACCGCCGCGTATCCCGCCGCTGCCTCCCCCGCGCCGGCGCCCAGCCTCGGCTCGGCCCTGATCCCGACAGCTCGGCTCAGATCCGCTGGAACGCATACCACGGGGTCGGCCGCCCTCTGCTAGACACGTCCGTTCGGCTCCTTAAGGCCCCCCCTCTCTCCCTGCCCCCAATACCACGCGTACCACACACGATAACAAGAGGGTATGCAGCGCCCGGGCTGCGCTCCCACCCCGTACACAGGCTAATGCAGCGACCAATCAACCGCCAGGCATAATGGCACGAATGGTGACAGGGGGGTTGATTGATGTGAGGCACAAACATGACGTAAACTCCGCTAAAGGAAGGCCTCATCTCACGTGGAGAGGAGACTGCAAAAATGTTTGTCATAACTTAAACTGCTAACACGTAAGTTCTTCGTAGAAGCTTAGCGCGAGCTAGGTTTCATCTGAAATAAGAGGAGCCAAAATGTTTAGCTTCTTACCCATTCATAAAGTAAGTGTCTTAACGTGTTTGCAATTTCCTTGCAGAACAAATCAGAAAAAAAAACAGTACCTTTTTAGGGTGCAGTGTTTGAGTAAAACTGCTTGTTTCTTTTTAAAACTTTTAGCGACGTTTCCTACAGCATTTTGATATGCCAAGCCAAGTGAGTTACTAACTGAAGCGGCGCCCAGTCAGTTTCTGCGCAGTTCAGTTAGGACTGGCTAGTCCTTCACTGAATCCACGAATCGGCCTCTCACAAACACTAAAGTCACCCCTAAGAGCAATCCGTTTGTCAAGTTGTTTATTCGACTGGTTCGGCACGGGGCGGAGCGGCGGGGCCGGCGTCGTGGGGCAGCGGGACTTGGCTAGCGGGACCAGCACCAACTTTGCTAAGCCGGAAAGAAGAAGATTCTTTGTCATCGCAGAGAAGGGCACGGGCGCTTGCAGGGGAAGCGGGGGACGCTAGTCGGGAAATCCGGGTGGTTAGAGCGCACACGGGTGGAAGGAGTCGCGAGGGCGGGGCGGACGACGGGGCAAGACGCAGAGGAGCAGGAGGAAAAAAGAGGCCCTGAAACTTCTCCGGATATATTATCTCTGTCTGAGGGAGCATTTTTTTCAGTTGAGGACATAATCTGTTCCAACAAAATAACGGACGACCTTCGTCAGATCGGAGCGGAGCAAGCGACAGTTTCAATCGCAGGGTGGCTGCTGCTGCTCTCCGCAGCATCCAATCACCTACTGCTGGTCCATTGTCGTGAAGCTCCCTCCCTCCACCCGCTTCCCCTATCCCCGTCGTCCCGACCAGAACGCATTATCATTCAATTATGTAGGCGCCTGCCGTACAAGTGAATCAAGGGAGGCACAACGCACTGCCAACAATAACATGGGAGGTCTTGGCGGATGTAGGAGGAGAGGGAGAGAGAGAGAGTAAAGCCCTCCCCGGACCAGAGGGCGCCCAGACCCCGGCGAGCAAGAAACTACAGGCGACGTGCACGCACAATAATTCCGAGTCATTAGATAAGCGAACGCTCATTGGGCGTGGCAGGGCGCGACGGGGCGGGGCGAGGGTGCCGACGGTCCAGCCCGGCGGCAAGGCGCAAGCTAGGCGTGAGCCACACAGCAGCACAGTGCGTGACTCCCGACAACTGTCTCTCGACAAGTGTCTCTCATTACTGAACTGGGACGAGAGACGTTGTTTGACTGACTGGTGTCAAGGGAATCGCCTTGGACTTGCATTCTCACAGCAGCACCCCGACGCCTTGTTGACACGACGGCTCCCCGTCACCTTGATCACTGCCCAGCTGCTGAACGGGAGCAGCGCAGGGAAGATTCCGCACGCTGGGCTCGCGCAGCTCAGCTCGCGGCTCGCCCGGCTAGAGCAGCCAGAGTCGTCGCCTAGCGGATAGAGATGCTATAGAGTCGCACGACACTCGCAATTTTTAAGGAGGCGGAATGAAACCATCTACAATGTACACAATGTGCCACTGTCAAGCACTTATTTGCAAGTGTTAGACCCCCTTGGCAAATATTTGGCCTGAAGAGCTGAGGCTCGAATAATGTTCAATTGAAAAGTTTGAACACTCGCAAGTGCTCTCTACTTCTCCATCTCGCATTCCAATTTTACATCAGTGCAAATTTACAGCTTTTAAATCAAAAATACAAAAAATTGTGGTGCCGTTATCTCACCTTTAAGCAACAACAAAATACCTCCATTCATTATCTTTTAATCCGAAAGGAGCCTACGGCACACCTGATGTTAGTGTCTGTGGCGTCATGTCGGAGGGTGTGTGTGGGGCACTCGAGACGCGACCAGTGGACGTCGTGAGAGATCTTTAGTGGCGCCAGAGAGACGAAATGGAAAGTGTGAGAGGGTGCAGGAGGCAGACGCAAGAACGAGATAAGACAAGATATAGACGGGGGAGGGCCGCGGCAGCCGGCGAGACACTTGCGGGAATCACGCGGGCGAGACAGAGACAGAGAGACAATGAGACAACTCGACGCAGAGATTAACGGCGCGACGCAATCCGAGTAATGAAGTGGCGACAATTTTGTTTGGCTTATGGACGCTCATGGGGGGAAATAAAATTATCATAAAGTATGGAACGGATCCCGCCATCAAAAAGATAAGGCTTCGTGATATGCGCTCACAGAAACTTTATTAAAAATGATAAGCAGCAGATTTGCTTTTTTGGACATCAGAACCGTGCAGGCAGGACTCACACACACACAAAAAAAAACACACAACAGTTTTGAACAATTTTTTTGCCGTTTTGAGGCTTTTATGGGGTGCAGCATAGCGCACGCACGCCCCAGCACAATATTCCGGTGCGCAAAGCATGAAGTTAAACTGATTAGCATGGGAACACACGGCACGTGGAGCTTCCGGGCAGGTGAGGAGCGTACATAACGTCTCACCGGTAGTAAAATCCGCAGAGATGACCGTACAGACGGACGGATGAGTCCGATATATATGGATGTATAAAGCGAACTGGACCGAGCCGACCGATCCTGGAAAGAAGGCATACGCTGCAAACAGCAACAACCTCTAAATAAGTCGTCACATGACGAGTGTGTTGTCCCTTCATTTTATTATTCGTTGAAGTAGATAATTATTTTATTCACATTGAATGATGAAGGGCCCGAGGGGTCACTGACACACATACGCTTAATACTGACACTCCGTATACCGGTGGGCACTTTGCCCTCCGGTAGAGCCAGTCTTGGGGACTGTCTCAAAGAGCGGAGAGGAAGGGAGATGAGGTCTTCTGGGCCAGGCAGCCTCCCCCCCCCCCCCCCTCAGGCTATGGGTGGGCGACAAAGCGAAGCCTAACTTTTGTACAGCCACTTGATTAATGAGCTGGGCAGCCTGTCTGTCAATCCCCGTTTTCAACGTTGACCACAAAAACATTTAAGAAATAAATTAATTAATTAACGTTTGATTAAATTCTGTTTG
>NW_026267146.1:2008232-2010102 GCF_000697945.3 Frankliniella occidentalis | reverse complement strand
CGCGTCCCGCCGCGTCCCGCCGCGCCGCCCGTCCTGGCGGCGTTCTGACTTTTTCATAGCAGATTTCCCCGGGGTGCCCGAGGGCGCGCGAGAGGGCATGGCGCTCTGCGACGCATGCGCGCCACGTCGTACCGCGCGTGCCCAAGAAAACGCAGCGCGATTAGGGTCGCTTGTTTGCTCGCCGACGAAATTTGGAATGTAGTTTTATCCATCCCCCCCTTTCTCATTTCCCAATCATTCATCACGATTTACTAAATATATACTAAACTTACAATTTTCTCACTATAAATGGGTTGGCGTCATAAGACACCAATTATTGGCGTCTAGTAGCCTAAAAGAAGCCAAAAGTTGGCGTCATCAGACGCCAGAATTTGGCGTCATAAGACGCCAATATTTTAGTGCCAAAAGAGGCCAACCCATTTACAATGGCTCACCTGAGTGAGTGAAACAGGTAACATAAAAAACTTTTCGAAAAAAAAGAAAATTGTGCATGTGAAAATATTCAAGTTCAAATCAAAATGATGATAACCAGAAAGGTAAAAACTTGTGAGAAAGATCGTATGCAACCATATAGTATGGTTGAAACAATGTGGTGAAAACCGTATTTCTGGTTGATACATCTGTGCCCTGTGCTGTTGCCTTAACAAATATTTTATGGGTGTTCCTTTAAAATAACGATTTGATGATTGCTCCAGGTTTTTATTTTTCTGAGTAAACTTGTTCTTCGAAAGGCAGAAGAATTGATTTTTTTTTTTTGTGTGTGTGTTTCATCGAACGAAGTCCTTAGATTCCCGTCTTCAGTCTCCGTATCACGCGGCACCGCCCCACCTCCACCTCCAGGCCTCTGCTCTCCTCCTTTCACGCCCTGCTGGCGAAGACGCACAGGGGGCAGAGGAATGTCCCGGTGCAGCCGAGCCGAGCGGTGGATCAACGGGCAGGGCGCTACCGCACTGCTGGAATTTCGCAACTAAAATTCTTGCCGTTAATTCCAGGGGAGCAGTAGTCCTGCTGGCCAAGACCAAAGAGGGAAGAGAACGGGGAAGAAAGATTAAGAGACGGGGAGGGAGAGGAAGAGTGTGTGCGAGAGAGAGAGCGCAAGGGACAGGGGGGAGACTGAGAGAAAGGCTATCTCATTCTGCTCGGTGTGGCGTGGCGTGGGCCAGCGCTCAGCTCAAGGCGGGGACAGCACAAGAACAACAAAGGTCTGTCTGCCCTGTCCGGCCTCGTCCGGCCCGCGCGCGCCTCACGCACAGCTTCCCCGGGGCCCGGGGGTGCCCGACGCCAGCTCGACCGCGCAAGGGGCTGTTGTAGGCCAGCGAAGGGCAACTGACTGCCAAACTGCAAGCTCTGCAGAATGCCCGCGGTGCTGGACGCGAGGCATCGGCCGAGCGGACAGTCGCGACGTAGCCTCCAGCCAGTGCACATCAGGATTAGCATGGTCCGGTAAAGTAATCATTAATATTGTATTATCCAATTAGTTAGGCACCCAGTATAATCGCAACTTTTCTGGTCTTTGAATACCTTGGTCTTCCTCAATTGTCTTCCAGGTGGTTTTTCCAAGTATTCCAAGGTCATCTGTGTTTGGGTTGCCGGGTCTACACGCTCAAACCTAGTTGGGGACCCCTCGAATGAAGGTGTTTCCCAAAGTAAAGCCAAAATATATTCCCCCTTTTATGTGAAACAATGTAAGAATGCGATTTGCCAAATCTTGAGAACGCTTTCTTTGATGGCATATCAGGGACGCAAGGCCGGTAGGGCAGGGCGGCGGCGGCACCGGACCTGCCGGACAGTGTCTGCCTCTAATGCTTTCCTTGTGGGTTAATGGTGCGTTGGGGCATTCAGCTGTCAGGCGAGGAGAGGGGCGAGCGGG
>NW_026267146.1:2005380-2008182 GCF_000697945.3 Frankliniella occidentalis | reverse complement strand
GGGGGATGTCACGTGACCCGGGGTCAGGTGACATCACACGCGTAGCGCGTAGTTCGTGCATTCCCCGACAGGGGTGCCAACTGACGTATAGAACACTGGTGCGATCACGGCCGAGGGCCAGAGCCGGGCCGACCGGGCGCGACCGGGCCGACGGGTGTCCCTGTCCCCCAAACACAATACGAATACGTGCTCTGCGGAGAGACTCTTGTGTGACGTGCGCGACGGGCGTCCGAGACCCTTATCGCAATCATAAAACGGCGGCCGTCCGCGTGATTTTGTTGCACTAGGCTGCCGCCCGACCGGATCAAAACAGACGTTATTAAACACATCGGATTTGATATATATATATATTGCTACGCCGGGTGATACCAGAGCACAGAAATATTTCAATATTTTTTGTTTTTCGAGCGCTTCGTCGTCGCGTTGGCTGGGCGGTGCATGCTGGTATAGGGGCGTTGGCCTCAACCTCGGCGAGCCTCGGGCGGGTCAGGAGCCTCCTGGGCCGGGGATGCTACAGCCGCTGGACCCGGCAGGGCCCCCTGCCTCATCATCATTCCCACCGACCGGCAGGACGAGATGCATCGAGCGGCGGGGGGACACGGCGAAAAATAAAAGAGCACGCAAAGACTGTCGGCGGCAGAGCAGGCGACCACAATACGGCATCAGTAAAGAAAACAAGAGGACAAGAAGACCAGCGCCGAGATGCGGAGACGGGTATGTCTATTATACAATTCGTCTGCGGCGTGCCCCGAGAGGTTCCGCGTTTAGGCCCCACCGCACTGAAACCTGATCAGCACCGAATCACACGATTTGTCTTATTATACCGGGAGAAATGTGGGGATGGCATCAAACGGGCAATCGTGGGGGGCTGAGTGAAAAAATTTTCCTATAAAGAGAAGAAGAAACGAGGCCATTATACAGGGAGCGGCCCATCGGCGACCTTCTTCTTCTCTTTATAGGAAAATTTTCTTCTCCTCCTCCTGCTCCCCCGTGGTTATATTCTCAGGTACATCTGTACTTGGCGTGCGGGCGGGCTTGCCGATCGTCGCCGATCGAGGCGCCTTACGGCCCGCGTCGAATAAGCAAACCGTCCGCACGCCTGCATCCGGTACAGTATGACCCTCGGTAAAGCCAGAATAACGGTGCCGATGGGCCACTCTACCCTCTGTACGTACAGTCTACTGATAGGGCAGGGACAATAATAATGATGACAACATATTAATGCTGGGGGGGATAAATGTTACAAAACGACAGATAGCTCCAAAGACCGCACACCCAGGAAACGTTTTCCGTTTGATTCAATGGAATGAACATATGATGTAACATCATTTAATCAAGGGAAGAATCCCCATAGCAGGGTGAAGGGAAAATCGCTCAAGGTTGACGGAAAAATTCATAATCATATCACCTTCCATTGGTTAAAATTTCCACTGAGTTAAGGGATTCTCCGTGGGGTTTCAACGGAACTATTTTCTCGGTGAAGAGTGAAGGCATGCCGGGCCTGCCGTGTGAGATCGTCTCCGCTTGATAAGCCATTGAGTTGTGGGAGACAGCAGCTAGTTGCCGCCGCTAATGAATTCCGCACCGTACTGCACTGCCGAACGGCCGCACAGCCCGCGGCGACACGCTGCAGTGCGCGAGTGGTGGGCGACCCCCTCCCCCCTCCCCCCGACGGTGACTTCTCGTGGGCTGCAGCAAGCGGTACTTACTTACTGCGGCATCCCCACCGGCAGCTGGCGCTCTCCAGCCTGAGATGTAGTGGAGCCACTCCTACATTTACAATGCTTGCACCGTGAAAAATGTCGTCGTAAACTTACAAAAACTTTGTAAAGGGCAATTCCAGAAAAACTTGTGAAATATGTCCGTCAGTGATGGCTTTTGTGAGCGACTGAGAGGTGCTAAGGGATGTTGAAGCACATGACTAGACGCGTCCTTGCAAGACGCTTCTAGCGAGGGACGTATTGCAACCATACGTAGCACCTCTCAGTCGCTCACAAATACCGTCACGGACTGACACCCCTGTCACGGACGGACACCCCTATCTGGAATTGCCCTGAACTCGAATTACAACTTAAGTTGTAAATTTACGAGAGTAGATTTTTTTACTCGCCAATGGATTGTAAGTCGATACGTACACTCTAAATGTCAAGGGACAATTTTGTCCGTAGATTTGCAACGATTTCGTGCACATCCAGAAAGGATGCAATTTTGTTATACCCTTACAAATGCAGTGCACTTAAATTTAGTCTAATCCCCCCTCCCCTCGCGCCTGTCGCTAGGCCCACAGGGTGCCATGGCACCTCAACGGGCGAAGTTGGTAGGCAGACCCGCAACGCTGGAGCGCACTGCTCAAAAGAAACACCTCGTGCGTTCGGCTCTTTGGGTTTGGGATCGAGAGCGTCACCACCACACGACACTTGTCTAGGCGCATAACAAGCTCCACGTCGAGCCCCCCGGGCGTCATTGTCTTTCAATTAGTGCCAGTTTCTGTGACGTATCGCCCTTTGGTGTCGTTAGTCCCTTGGGAGTATCGGCCGGCTATGGTCGCCCAGCACCAGCACGGGAGAAAAGGGCCCGTGTGTCATCGAAACAATCCCAGCTAAGCGAAAGAAGTGGGCTGGACGCTAGTGGTGCACTGAGAAAATTTGACGCCTAGCTCTCTAAGCGCCTGGCAGCTAGGCAACATCTCGTTTGATGTGCATGCGTGTACTGCGGGGTGGCCTACCCGGCGTTTCGCAGGTGCCGAGCTCCCATAATTTACCGAAATATAAAATAAATATACCATCCAGGCGCGGATTAAGG
>NW_026267146.1:1999672-2000797 GCF_000697945.3 Frankliniella occidentalis | reverse complement strand
ACTCAAAATTTACACTCAACAATTTTCAGCTCTCGTTTGTGAAGTTTTCACAGTAAAACAAAGGTGCTTAGTCGGGCCTTTCATGCGGCAGTAAACACATTTTCAGTTTACACTGCCCAACAGGTGCTAAAAATTAGTGCCTTTGACAAATTTGGTGCCTTTGACAAATTTGGTGCCTTTGACAAATTTAGTGCCTTTGTAAAGGCACTAAACGCTTAGTGCCTTCACAGCGAGAAGTTAGCACTTTTGTTATTCCAGTGTTCCTACATAAATATTATATTTCGAGATATGGTGTTTCAAATTTTCCCCCTCGTGGCTCTGTCCCTTGCGCAGCGCGCCGCACACATGTGAGAAGTGCAGTTCTCCTCCTCCCGGCTCCGCGTGCCTCCACACACCACTAATCGCCATACCAAATACAAAGAGTGATAAGCCAGGAACGCGCATGCGGAACTCTCTGAATCGGCTTTCTGTGCCTCGTGTTGCAGCGCCGGCAGCCGGCCCAGACCCGCTGCAGTGGTGTGGTACTGGTGGTACTGCACTGGCAAAACAAATCGGTATGGCGGCTGGACGGCCAGGCCTGTAGCGGCCCTGCACCAAGCACCCTGGCCCACTGGATAGTCACGGGTCGGCTCGTGGGCCGAGGAGAGAGAGGCGAGTCGGCCCCGGGGACGCGGGGCGGGTGGCGGGCGGGGCTCTGCAGGAGCTTGCGCAGCGCACTTCAGCCGGCCCCGAGACTGTCTGGCGACGCGGCTGTCGTCTGCTGTAGGAGCAGCGACTATTCTAGTTCTAGTTTTTCGTTTTCACACGGCCGTCGGGCCGCGGGGAATGCACCAGCCGCTCTCGTTATCTATTTCTATCGCCATCGGGATGCCGTTGCAGCTATTTTAATATAGCACCATGAAAATATGATTGTTTTGATTGGTCCTGATGATGATTGCAATCCGCAGCAGCAGCTGCTTGCTCCATACGGCGCCATTCTCACCGGAGGCGGGGACTCCTACTCTAAATGCCACCGAAAAACCCGTTCGCGGGTGAAGAATTCACGCTTGCGTAGGCTTTGAAGCTGAGCTATACCCTTGGTTTTGACCGGCATTTGGGATGGAACCGGTAAATGATAGTACTGGT
>NW_026267146.1:1998445-1999042 GCF_000697945.3 Frankliniella occidentalis | reverse complement strand
TGTGCAAATATTGCACACTTGTTTTACCAGTGTACGAGGGATCTGTGGACCAGTGCCCTCCTCCCCCAGCCCAACAGACAGGCGCAGCGGCGTCGGGCGGGCTGCTGGCTGCACCCCATTACACTTTAAGAACGTGTTTGTAATTATTACAAATGGCGGGACTCACCACAGAGCTTTCCCTCCCCTTCTCCCTCTTTTCTCTCTCTATCTCTTTCACGCCACGGTGACTGGCCGCGCACGAGCCTCTCGCGATGCGGGGGAGGTGTGGGAGGAGAGGGGGTCTAGAAACCAGAGTGAAGGGGCAGCAGCAGTGTGCCGTGGTGGCATAGCGGTAAAAACAAATACGGAGAAGACTACAAATTTTTGAGGAAGAGGTCGACCCTTTGTTGCGGCGGCGTACGTCAGGAGCCGCTTTGATGGGGCCCTAAACCATAGGATGAGGTTAAAGGGTGTCCATCCTTAATTTAAGAGCCCTAGCCCCCCGCCCCACCCGGGGCCCCGTGCCCCGTGGCCCCACCAGCCGCGGGCCAACAACAAAGGAATATCCGTCCTGGAGTAATTACTGCCGACCCAACCAACTGCTGAGGGAGGGGGGGG
>NW_026267146.1:1990640-1998395 GCF_000697945.3 Frankliniella occidentalis | reverse complement strand
CGCCCCCCCATCGCCTCTAGAGAGCCGCCTGAAAGGTAGGCAATTCGCGCCACAAAACCCCTGTATGTAGGCAACCGACAGTGCATCGCCCCCCCCTGTCAGCCGGACCTTAATCCGCCACTGATACCATCAGATGGAAAAAAGGACAAATGTAGTTTCTGGACGATCCCTAAGAAAGGCCGGTGATAACCATGACGATTCTCCCGCGGGACTGTCGGTGAGAGCGAGCAAGAGGATTACCGAACTGTCGCCGCGGGAGTGTTCCAAGTAAATTAGCTGTGACACTGATGGTGAGTGCGCGGGGCACAGTGTGGTGCGCGAGTGGTGGGGGCCACTTCCAAGTAAAGAGACTCGCTACAATCAAATCGAAAACTGCCTTCACCCGAGAGAAATATGTAGCCTCTTCTGCACATTAATACACCGACATCACATTCAAAACCCCGCGAGAAAAAAATTATATGATGGTCAAATGGAAACACATGAATTTGAGGAATAGTATTTGACATCAATAGACTGCCTTGCATAATGCTGCCACAGGAAAGGAAATAAAACAGTCGCCTTCTTCATCTTTTTTTTTTAGAAACGATGTGCCAGGTAGCTGCCGGTGACAGAGGTCGGTGACGCGAGGAGCAGAAACAGAACAGGGGCAGTGGGCGCTTCGTATGGGAACATGTTGTTTGACGTCACGGTGCTTTGGGCGGTCTGCAGCAGGAGGACCGCCTCAGCAGCAGGTCGAGCGTGGCGCAGGTCAGATACCCAAGCGTCCGCGGCCACCGACCCAGGGTAATAATTCCACGTAATTGCCACACAACTTCCACCGCCCACTCTCCAAGTCCCCTTTTTCAAAGATGATCCGATCATTGACCGAGCATTGATGCCGACACGGGCTTTGGCCGCGGCCCCGAGGGAACAGTAGGTGTCAGGCCGTCACACAAGCCAGATTATTTTTAATGATTTTTTTCGCTGACCACACTGGAATTGCAGGAGTAATGGAACAGCACAGAAAAAGAGTGACGACATTTATCGTTGGACTTGAGCGAATTGCCACTCCATTCCATTTGCGTTATGGCTGTGGGATATCGCTCCAAATGAGTGACTGCATTTCAAGTGCAAAATGCTCGGCAAGAGCACTCCACAACGGCCCGAAGTCATCCCGCCCGTTACCGGCGTTACCACGGTGCACCACATGCTTCCTCATTAATTACCCATGCTTCCCACAGCACAGTGGTCGCTGCCAGCGACTGGCGCGCCCTTCCGCGCCAGCCCCAACAGCGATAGACGGGCAGTCGTCAGGGATGCAACTTTAAAGTCTCTGAACACGTTCAGTGCGGCTGTGCATCCTGGGGGTTGGAAAATCCGGCAAAGCTGACCACATTCTTGTCATGCCGCACTGAACGTGTTAGCTCTGCCAAGTCCTCGCCCCAAAACAACAACACTCCTGAAAAATGCGCGAGTGCGCAGGGTGGCCCTTCAGGACCCTTCAGGACCACCCTGCTCGTGAGTGTGGGAAAGACCCCTGAACCGACTTAATTCAAGTCTTTCTTCTGGTTGTGAACTAGGACGGCTCACGGTCCACCCGTGACAGAGTTTTGAGATGCAACTACCAGACAAGGTGCACAGGAAAGACTAGGATTAGAGAACAGTTTTTTAAAAAAAAGTTGAGATAGACCTTTTGCACCGTGGTAATACTACATTCCAGATCACTCTCATTGCTAAAAATATTTTGTGATTTCCTAACACTTGCTCGACACGGAGGAACAGTGAAATCACAACACATACTTATAGTCAAAAATCAATTGAACCAGTCGTAACACTTTTGAAGTTAATAAATTTTTCGTGAAGTTTTAGGGCTTTTTTGAAACAGTGCTCGTGTTCCTCGTGACCACAGGATCAAAGTCGAGGACTCCCAAACACAGAGGACAACGAGGATGAGCGGGAACGTGGTGTCGCCACCATACGAAAGATCTTATCATTTAACAAGGGTCATAAAGTTTCATTGCACAAACGTAATGAAATATTTTCATAACATTGCCATGAAATGTAATACCTATCTTCATTCCAAATGTAATGATATTTTTCTTTAGAAAAGGGACAAGGAAAAAACGCAAAACATAAGGTTGGACCTTCTGCCTTTCAAATAATGGTAACCTTTTCTGACAGGCGCATTCTACCCTACTTTCGTTCATAATATTTCGCACGACTTACGTTGCAATATGAGCGATCTCGGCCTGTTGCATCCAGCGCGGTCCTCTACGTCCACGGCACCTCGATGCTCCTGCGCGAGACTTGCTATATGTCGGCTCGGACGTCAGGACTCACACACACACACACACTCGCCCGCGCGTGGGCGTGCGCACTCTCGTACTCGACGGCGGTATTCGCTGAGCAGCGCTTGGCTATCTGTCCGGCTGGCTGGCCTGAGGGTACGCGACTGACTGGCGGAGCCAGGGCCGGGGCCTCGGGCCGGGCGGGCCGGGCGGGCCGGGCGGCGTGCGCGCGAGCCGTGCCGTCGGCGGGGCGCAGCGGGGCCGCCGGGGCCGAGGGCTTGTGCTGTTCCTATCACGGGCATGGACCGCCCCGCGCCCCGCCCCGCCTCTCCCCCGCTCCACGCCCGGGCCTGCCTGGGCGGATAGCATGTGTTTTTAGCGGTTTTTAGACCTGTCCCTACATGTGCGCCAGCCGGCGGCGTAGCCGTCGTGTCCCTCGTGTCACTGCGACCATAATTTCGAATGTCGCGCCGTTTTCCGGCGAGAAAGTTATTGACACCTTCCGGGGCCGTGAAACAGGCGCAAAGCAAGCACGACGTGCACCCACCCACGCACCGCTAACCAGACTATGCTCCCGACGCCCGATGCCCATATCGCCATCAAGGACACCTGAATGATTAAATTAAAAAAAAAAACAACAAAAAAAAAACAACCAACTGTAGGACAAAAAATATCAGTGACCGCGCGGGCGTCAGCACAGCGGGTACATACTGGGGCGATAAAGTCATGCAAACAGCCACATCGCTGTAAATGGCGCGTCTGTACGGCAGACACACACACACTAGTGTGTGTGTGTGTGTGTGTGTGTGTGTGTGTGTGTGTGTGTGTGTGTGTGTGTGTGTGTGTGTGTGTGTGTGTGTAGGCTCTCATTAGGCGGCCCGCCCCCTGGGCCACGTGCCGATGGCCGCGGCCTACTAACGATGTAAACACCACCGTACAACGACAACATGTTGGTATCATCGAATGTGTTATTGTGACTAATGCAACAAATAAGCCGCCATGTGTAGCAGAACTTTGCACGCCGGGCGGGCAGCAGGGCAAAGCTCGCGGCGGCGGGTCTAAGGATGCACAGTGAAGTCTCTGCCGGCCCCCGCCACCCGCCACCTCCAGGCGCGGACTTCAGATTTAACTTCAGAAACGGTTATCACGACTGCGAGCAAAATCATACAATAGTCCACGGCTACACACTGGAAAAACAATGGTGTGATGCCCTACCTTTCCAGGGGTGTTAAACTCGTTTTAAGGGTGCTAAAGAGTATATTTTCAGTTTCTTCAAAATATTTTCTATGTGAGCAAACCAATCACATTTTGAGATTCAATATCGCATTTCTCGCAAAATTCCACGTCAAACGATATGTGATAGGGTTCAGATAAGCGGTCAGCAAATGAAAAGCATGTCAAAAAGTACAAACAATGAAATCAATCTATGTCATTTTTGAACAGAAACCCATCATATGTAGGTTCGTTTGACGCGGAATTTTGCGTAGATTACGAAAATTGGTTTCAGAATCAAATTTTGTTCCACGGGGAAGAAGTATTTCGAAAACACATAAATTGTAATGGCTTTCGAGCTTTAACGCCTTTAAAAGGTAGGATATCCTACCTTCCTTTTACCAGTACACTGTGAAAAATGGTAGGTAGGTCTACGGGAAAAATTTCCTTGAAGTTGTAAAATTACAATTTGAAATCGTAAAAATAGCCTACATGCAGTACGTATCGACTTGAAATCCATTGGCGAGTAAATTTACGACGATATTTTTCACAGTGTACAAATCAAAAGTCTAGTTTGTTCCTAGAACTGGACAGATTGTGTAAAAACGCCTACACTAGTTTTCAACCTACAGATTTAATCGACGTCGGTCAAATATCAATGGTAACATTTCCACGCGACGCGCGCATATCGACCGCTTTGATGTCTACCATAACTTCTCTCACGAGTCAGCGATATGTTCCTCATTTTAAAAGGCATTTCACACCCGTCCCTCGCGTCGCGAAGCACCGGTGCTGCCGGCCATATGGCGATAATAGTAATAGCCTGCCACGTTTACGTTCCTTTTCCTTTCTATCTATCTATTTTTTATTTCTATTTTATTTTTTATTTTTGCTCTTCCGGTTGACTCGTCAAAGATGACGCGTCACGTGTTTCAGACACCAACACGCGGGTGTCCGCGCACCAATAGCACCACGCTACTCGAGTCGCCCATCAGCTCCAGCCACTCCAGCCCCGGCCCGCCGCGACCGAAAATATATAAAAATACGGTTTTTAAGAAAGGAAGAAACCAGGGAAAATAAAAGGTGGTGTGGTACAGCTGGGAGGCGGGACAATATAAAAAAAAAATCTGATGGACAACGCATCCGCCTCCGTGGATAGTGCGTTGCGTCCATCTATCCGCAAAAAAAGAATAGAGAGAATAGACGGTGCCAGCGGTCCGGTATGCAAACGTTTGTTTGTTTTCGTTGTTTTTATTTCGTTTTGATACATCAATAGATCGCGGGGTGAACAGCCGGCGCCTTTCGGCCGCACCAATAAGGAGACGGCGTGAGATTGACAGGGCAATAAGTGTTCCCATAGTCACGTGTCGACGTAAAACAAACGTTATAACGTCGCTATACCTAACGAACAGTAACACCACGTGACCCTGTGGACGGCCGGACCGGACCGGGACGCGACTCCAGAAATGTGATAAGGCCACCTCTCACCCAAGAAACAAAGACTCATCAATATAACTTGGTCGAATCGTATAGTACAGTGGCATCGCTTAAAGTTGATTACGACGAATAGCAAACCCAGAAAATCTTTGTCTTGAACGTGAAACGAGGAAAAATGCGTTGATTGAAGGGATTTGTTTTCCTTGAAAAATAACGAGGGAACTTTTTGATGAAATGTAAGGCGTATGGAGATAGATCGACGCGTTGTCCTTTGTAAACAATATAAACAATTAGAATTCCTGAAAACAAATTTCCCAAGTAGTATTTATTACGAAATTTATTCGATCCAATTATGGGTGCAGATTAGGGGAATTGGATTTAATTTTGCCAATTAATTGATGCATTGTCTCTCTTTGAGTCAAATACCATTTTGATGTCAAAAGTTATCAAGTTCCACAATAAAACACGTCGTGTTGACTAACTGGTAGTGATGTCACTGTACCCAAATTACCATATATTGATAAATCTGTCTTTAGTTTGGGCATTGCCGCACCCAGAGAAATGTTGAGACCGACCCTGGATCTTGGATAAGAAGTTAGGTTTTTTCCCCGCAAGCATACTACCACCGTATGGTACCTCAGCATCCTCCGACTTGCACTGCCAAAAATAATATTAATGTACTTTAACTTTAAGTGTGGCCATTTTTAAGGACAGGGCTTGTAATCTTTGTTAACTGTTTAACCATCGATTTAATTTACAGCTATGGCCCCCTATGATCTATGATTTAACATGGGAACGTGACCTTATAGTGGTCATATGCTGCAGGGAACGTGTTAAGAAATTTACATTAAAAAGACATTGAATCGAGGCAGTGAGATAATGCTTTGAAGCAATCGTAATTACAACAACTAGTATCAATTAACGGCTTGTTATCCACCCCTTTACAGCAGAGATAGTAAAAGTACTTATTTTTTACAATGGCGTGCCTTGTTCCGGTCCTCTTCCCTTCAATCGAATCGCTCAGGACGACGCGGACGGTCGGCGGACTTTTGACTCTCTTTACGTAAGATAATATTATACATGACCCGTGAGCCGCGCCGCCGCGGCGAGAGCTCGCCAATATTTGTTGACGGGTGCGAAATGTCGGTGCGAGATAACCCAGTCGCGATGTATCCACGAGAAGGCCACATGCTCCCCTATAGGGTGGCGTCTCGCCTCCTAGCAGCACGTGCCCCCCATCAGACAGAAGCCGTCGTCATGGTCATTGGTCCGCGTTGGTCCGCGGTGGTAGAGGCAAACGGTCTAGCACAGGGTTATCTGCGTTAAGGCCTCTGAGATTCAAAGTGCGTGAAGACCCTTGCGAACCCCGCGTGGGTGGGTGCGACCCGCGACGGGTCACTCGCATAAAGAAACCTGACCGTGAGGACCACTGTAAAATCTTATTCACAAACAAATTAGTGCGTTGGCTGCAAAACAATTCCGCAGCTTTGTGATAAGTAATTTGCTTAGTAGCGGCTTTGTTTTGTAGCTTAATTTTTTTTTCTTCAATTGGGATGTTTGCAATTTTTTGCTAAATTAGTTAGCAAGCTACTAAGCAAATGCAAAGCTGCCAAATTATTGTTCGCAGCTTACAAACTAATTTGTTTGTAGGGGTTAGCTGAGAGGGTTGTAGGGGTAAGATGCCGAATGGAAACCGAATAAACTCCGAGCTGTCCCTCACGCGATCCCCGATCTGATAGACGATACCAAGAACACTCTCATTCAAACGCGCAAAGCTCCGTGTCCCAATCTTGGGTCGCGAAAAGCGATGGCTTTAGAATCGCCGCACCACATGCGACATACGCACACACGCGAAGGTGCGCACGGACGTTTCACCAAAAGGAACGGCCGAGTTCGCTTCAGTTCGTCACAGGGTTCGCTGCTGCGGGCAGGAGTCGCTGGACTTCGCTCCGATTCAAAAAAGGTTTGTAAGTACTCGCCCCCGATCGCCCCACAACCGGCGTTAGCTCTAGCGCGCTCGAGTGTGCGCGAGGAGCTCGTCCTATCTGGCCTGGCCAGCCAATGGAAAAACAAGTGTGACACTTGTCGAACCTGAAGCTATGCCTACCTCCTGAGCGTCTGTCGGGTGGGGACAGGCAACGCCCGGACGATCGCGCGCGCGGGCCCCAGGCCCCAGGAGCTGCCTACCTCCTTAGCGCCTGTCGGGTGGGGATAGGCAACGCCCGGACGGACGCGCGCGCAGGCACAGGAGCTGCCCACCTCCCGGGCGCTAGCGCTGCCGCTAGCTCTGGCTACGCGACCGCCTGCGGTGCGGTAAGTTGTACTGTACATACTGAGTGTCACGTCCGTACTTCTGCCGGCGGGGACGTCCTCTCTCTCTCTCTCTCTCTCTCTCTCTCTCTCTCTCTCTCTCTCTCTCTCTCACGCACACACGGACACCCTCCTCACAAGGTGCAAAACTATCGCGAGTCGCGAGGGGAGGAGCTGCAGAATAGGGCGGCCGCAAAACAGCCTTCTGGACACGGCCGTGTCGCCTGGGTCTCGGTGCAGCACGAGGTGCAGTACCAGCAGCGTGCCAACGCGGCGAGGAGGCACGTCCGTCCCGCTGGGGCACGCCTCTAACCACCTCTAACCCTTCCTCCTCTTTCTCCCTGCCCCCCCTCCCCATCTCTCTCTCTCTCTCTCTCTCTCTCTCTCTCTCTCTCTCCCAACAGTCCCATGCGCCGTCCCTCTGAGCGAAAGACTGCGCGTATCGTTCTCTCTGTCACACAAAGAGGGAATTCCTCCTTCCCTAACTAAGCTGTGCGTGCTCTTCGCCCTCGTCTCCAGTAATTCATGT
>NW_026267146.1:1983077-1985609 GCF_000697945.3 Frankliniella occidentalis | reverse complement strand
CTTCGCCTCGCCCCGCCCCGCCCTGCGCGCTTCGCAGCCACTCCTCGCCGCACGCCTACAAAGCCAGAGGCACGGTCACGGCCAAAGACACTCTTTTCCTTTCGCAATTTCCTTTCCATACTATTACTTCAGTTGTTTAAATCCACGCTTCTCATAACACTTTTGGAATCATCGATTGGCAAATACAGGCCGTGGTTCCTTACACGCTCTTTAACACGTTAAGTCACACGTGACCACACGTTTGGTCACGATAGCACGTGATTCATATACTCCCCCCTGGGACTCAACGTGTTAATGCACTTGCCACACGGTCTCACCTCACTTATGCATCGCGATTTACGACCACGACAGCCAGAGGAAAGTACACTCTCGAATCATTGGACGGCGAGCTCGTTGACGCAAATCCATAAAACGTACCAATTATACGCGGCCATCGTTTATTATGAACGCGCTACTTGCGATTAAGCCGCCCGCACCTATCAAAAAAGAAATAGTATCGGAAACGTCACAACAAAATCCCAGCAGCGTTAACTGCGCGCCGGCCGAAGTGCGTCCTAAGCAGACGACAATATTGTTATTATTTGGCTTTATCGTGCGTGTGTGTGTGTGTGTGTGCGTGTGTCTCGTGTGTGAGGTAGTGGCAGCGGGGCGATATGCTGAATGGGGTGGCGCTGCGGGGAGAGCGAGAGAGAGCGCGAGAGATATGGATAGAGCGGGAGGAGAAACGGGGATAAAAAGGGGGGCGGGGAGAATCTCATAGGGGAACCCGGGGGTCCCACAACATGTTGATGGAGAGGGTGCGATACGTGTGTCACCGCGTGCGTAGGAGGCCCGATCGGGAGGGGGGGGGGCGACACACGCGCGCGCACACACACAAGCCTGGTAAACAGCAGTGTAGCCTGGTGTAGCGCAGAAGCCAACAAAAGCGATAGTGACGGAGCGTCCCCCCTGGTCCCCCCGCGGGGCGTCGCGAGCGTGGCGTGCCCGCCAGCACCGCCAGACACTCATTGCCACATTACGCTAACTTCCTCCCCCAAAGCTCACCGTAAACGCAAAGGCATCAGATATCAGTTAGCGCACCCATCAATTCGCCCCCCTTTCTGCGACAACGCATCGAACGCATGGTGGAAAATCCTCGTCGATGGCAGGAAGAAAACGCATGTCCATCTTGTCGACGTCGGACACACCCCATGGGGGTAGTATACGGCACAGGGTGGTCGTTGTGATCCCCGTTCCCGTTGGAGCAAATGCGTCTACTAGCCCGCATACCGACGTGTGGACGGGTTGCCTACGACGGCGCCGTGGTCAGAGACGGTCGGTCAGGCAAACCCGTCCGTCCGCCTGTGCGCGCGGGGCGCGGGTATACGAATTTGCTAAACGTCGCCTACGCGGTGCGGGGTAGCAGCCGCGGGGCCGGTGGATCGAAGGGGGGGGGGGGGGGGGGCATGGCGCCAAGGCAGCCCCAAGGCCGCTGCCCGGCTGGCCTATGACGGCCGGCGGCGCGAGCGGGCCACCCCGCCCAGCCCCGCACCTACCCGTCGTGGGTGCCATACGCCATACGGAAGAAATCGGGAGCTGTAGGGCCGCCGGCGACCGGGCGGGGAGGGGAAGGGCCCGGGCGGCGACGGGCGGGCCGCGGCAGGCCACGAACCGGTAGCAAATTGACTTGCAAATCTTAGCAGGCGGTCGGCGGGGAGCCGGACGGAGCCGGAGGCCCGACGGCCGACGCGTCTTGCGCCCCGCACCCACCCCGCCGCGCCTCACCCGCGCGAGTGTCGCGGGGTCTTTGGCAGGCGCCCAAAGGCGCACCCAGTGTAAGAAGGGTGGCCTACCCAAGTCCCGACACGGCGGCGTCGACGTCAGATGACGAGCAGCCGCTCTGCTGCTGCGTCATCGTCACTGCGATCACAACCTCTGATTCGTCGCGGCGATCGGGCGCGGACCACATGGCATGACTCACCCAATAGAGCGACGACGTTCGTGACTGTCAGTCACTCGAGCGCGAACAATAACAAACGGGGTGACGGTCGGGTGACGGGGAGCACTAGAGATGCGGCTCGGGCACCAGAATCAGACCGCGGTGACCACCACTGCCACGACACGAGTCCCGCTGTATTGCGCGGCTTTGACGTCCGCGTCCGCGCCGCGGTGCTCGCAGACCCACAACAACAAAGGCAACGGAGAGGTTATGTTGCCCGGGGTCCTGTGCCGTCCTGACAGGCTCCACGGGCCGCACTCACCTCCCAGCCGCGGCGTCCTCCTGGCCCTCGACGCGGGGTGCGCTGACCCGTCCGGAAGAATCACACGCGACAGACAAATCGCGCATCAATGGCGACGGACGGTGAGAGAGCCGTACTTCTTTACGTCGGTTTGGGGGCTGCTATACTTTCGGTCAACCTCACACTCACTGGCGGCCGCGGAGGGGGAGGAGGAGCAAGCAGTAAGCGCTTGCCTCGACCCGAGCTGCGCTTGCGCGGCAGAGGGCCAGGACTCAGCTGGACGGGGAGCGGGGGAGGAGGGGGAGGAAGGATA
>NW_026267146.1:1978695-1981286 GCF_000697945.3 Frankliniella occidentalis | reverse complement strand
CTCTCTCTCTCTCTCTCTCTCTCTCTCTCTCTCTCTCTCTCTCTCTCTCTCACAACAGCTCAATGCGGCGACCCTGTGAGCGAAAGAGTGCGCGTATCGTTCTCTCTGTCACACAAAGAGGGAATTCCTCCTTCCCTAACTAAGCTGTGCGTGCTCTTCGCCCTCGTCTCCAGTAATTCATGTCGCAGCACGAAGCACGAAGAAGAAAGAAATTTCTTTTTGTAGCGGTGCGAAGCATACACTGGAGATCCAATGTAAAAATGAAGCACACATTAGTAAGGAGACCTTTCCAAGTTTGTGAGTTTTTATTCGCTCACCTACAAGCATGTGAATTTTTTCACACACCTACAGGTGTGCGATATTTGTACACTTGGATCTCCAGTGTAAGCTGCTTTGAAAATACAACCAGAATTTCATTACAATACGGAAGCATTTTGCTTCGCAAAGATTCGCGCACTTTCCCAAAAATTAGTTTGTAAGCTACAAGGCATAATAACACTCTGGATTTCCGGCATATCGTTGGAAATCCCCCCGCGTATGTAAAATGCGGCGGGAGCAAGAGCCGCCCTGGACGAGCCTGCGGGCATAAAAATTCCGCGCAAACCCCGAGAGGCGTGCCAGTGTCCGCAGCAAACTGTCGACGACCTGGACACCGAGAGAGCAGGTCAGGGCGGGGCGGGGAGGGGCGGGGTGCACTGAGGCGCGCAGGGGCCGAACGGTACTCGTGCACCGCTCGCTGCAGAGGGGGGTATTCCCGAGGGACTAAAAGACTCGCCAATATAGTCCGGCAACTAACCTGGTCGCGAAAACCCTCCAATGGAGATGTTCACTTCAAAGGTTTTCCGCAGGGAACATTTTTGCTAAATTATGTAGTGATAATCTTTTCATTCTCCCTGCAATTCGAGCGCGTTCCTTCCTTGGTGACCTCTTGAACGGCAGCCCTGCCTTTAGCGTCGGGCGTTCTCTTTCAGCGCAAATGTAGGCGATAGCAGGAACTATATAAAGTCTGTATGGAGATGAGATGGCAGGCTGCATGCAGTATCACTTGAGGTTCAGCTGACCAGTGACGCAGGTCGAGAGCCGGGCCGGTCAGCACGTGCACGACACAGGACACGACGACACGTGCGTAGACACGAGGCTAGACAAAAAGTGTAAAGTTTTACCCTTTTTTTCCTCGATGTAAATCAGAAAAAAACTTAAAAATAGTTCGTAAGAGGCATATTGAAAATGATCGTAAGTTAATTTCCAAAAGCAAGTCGAAAACTCAACAAAAATCGTCAGTACACTCTAAATGTCAAGGGACAATTTTGTCCGTAGATTTGCAACGATTTCGTGCACATCCAGAAAGGATGCAATTTTGTTCCTAAAACTAGACAAATTGTGTGAAACTTCACACAATTTGTCCAATTAAGGGAACAAAATTGCATCCTTTCTGGATGTGCACGAAATCGTTGCAAATCTACGGACAAAATTGTCCCTTGACATTTAGAGTGTAGACAGGTAAAGTAACTTGGTGACCACACTAGAAAAACAAAGAGGGTATAGCTTTAGTGGGTGGACTGCTCGGTGGGCTGATGGAGGGGACTGTCGACTGAACGGCTGCTGCGCGGCCCCTGGTCTTTGTTCCTTGCGCGGCTAGCCTGCTGCGACCAGGACCCCGCCCTTCCTCAAGCGCTTGACCCCGCCCTTGCCGCCCGGCTGCTGCGGGACCGGTTTGAGCCCCGGGACCCGCCGGGACCAGACGAGTTGGGCTGGGTAAGGGTAGTCGGACGGGCTGGCATCGCGCATCCTCACCAAGACCAGTTCCTAGTACCTGTTTCGAGTACATTTTACGCGTTCCAACCGGGTATGAAGCGTTCAACAAACTCCAGCAGAAGCAGCAGCAGGGTGACGAGTGCTCCGCAGCAAATAAATGAAGGGTCGACGAGGAAAAATGAGTGAGCAAACACTTAATTCGACGCGCACCTCCGCGGAAAAATAAATGCCCGGGAAAACAAAAACAATGCAGTCGCGAGGAGAGGCAAGCAGAGAATGTCAATATTTTCGTTAAAAGTCAGGGAGCCCCCTAAGGAGAAACGGTTGAAGTTTGAGTTAAGAATTTTACTAAATTAAGATTTTTACTAAATAAAAGTGGAGTTTATATGCTGAGTAAGTTTACGACCGAGGACATGGCAGATGCCGAACTAGCGTTCTTGTTGGCAAATTTAAACCATTTCTTTTCAAAAATCTTGTTTCTGTAGAAAAATAGTATAACTTCAAAACAGTGCCCCTGCTGATCTGTGAATGACAATAACATCAGGCAATGTCCTAATATGTAGTTACTTCACGATCTTCATTGTCATGTATAGCGACAGAGTTTATAAACGACCAAAAATGCGCAATTGTGTCGTTCACTGTGGAAAAGTCGACAAAGCTTTCGTACACTGTTAGTCCGGTGGTAGGATAAATCCGAGGAGTGGGTCGGATTTTCATGTGGGTTGGGATTTTTCCTACCTTTTCCTCTGATTCTCAAAAGCAGAGGAAAACGTCATACTTTTTCCGACGACAACCTCGGTTAATGTCCATGCCCAGAAGCCGAGGAAAACGTCATA